>NC_091059.1:199353406-199710397 GCF_000393655.2 Nicotiana sylvestris | reverse complement strand
AAAATAGCTGTTGCGGTCAGAACAAAGACCGCCTGAGCGAGATTGGTGCATACGGTCAAGATGTGAGCCAAGGTCTCCTGAAGGCTTGGAATAACAATAGGCAAAACTGGTGCCTGAGTTGGCCCCGCTGGTGCACTACAATCGGGACCTGATCCTGAACTAGGGTGACTGGTAGATCTGCAGGTGCCGCCCTAGCTATTGTGCGGCTGCACCTCTGCCCTTGCCACGGCCTCTACCACAACCTCGACCTCTCGCGACCCCAACTAGTGGTACTGGTGGTTATCCGTCAGGACCAGTAGCACGCGTCCTCACCATCTGTAAGAGAATGGAATAACAAAAATTTAGTTACTAGAATCAATAGTTTTGCACGATAAGAATTCAAGAATGTGAAGTTTCCTAAGGGTTCAGCAGCCTCTTGAAGATAAGTACAGACGTCTCCGTACCGGTCTGCAGGACTCTACTAAACCTGCTCATGACTTGTGAGACCTATGTAACCTAGGCTCTAATACCAACTTGTCACAACCCAAATACCTACCCCGTTGTGATGGCGCCTATCGTGGTACTAGGCAAGCTGACATTTCTAAAACACATCGATATTTCATAAGAAGATAGTTCAAAACTTTTCATAGCAGAGATTTCATAAAAGAGTTAAACTCAAAATAGAATGCGAAAAAGATAGCCCAACATCAAGGTGTCACTAAGTCATAAGCATCTAACACCAGTCTAAAATTCAAAGTTTACAATAGTCTACCAAGTGACAAAAATAGAAATAAAGATAACAAAGGATGGAGAGACAAAGACTGCAGACGCCGGCAGCTACCTTGTATGTCTCTGATAGACGACCGTGCACGAACTCAATGACCTCCGCGACCAGTCTCACCTGAATCTACACACAAGGTGCAGGAAGTAACATGAGTACTTCCAACTCAGTAAGTAATAGAAATAAATAAGGAACTGAAAAGCAGTGACGAGCTATACAAATATAGTTTATGTCAGTAAATTTCAATAAAGAATAGGCATGTTTTCAAATCTAGCAGTTTAAGTCCAATTAGTTCGTGCTCAAGTAAACTAGATATCGGGTTTTCTAGAGAGTTGCACAACGAGGACAGATAACAACTAAGAGTAGCAATAATTTGAAAACAAGTACACTCTCTCAAGACAACATTAGCTCAGCTCATCTTGATAGCGAAATCACTCGGCTCTCAGCCTTCAGTACTCACACTCAGTAGGCACCTGCGCTCATTGGGGGTGTGCAGACTCCGAAGGGGCTCCTTCAGCCCAAGCGCTATATATCACATGGACAACTCACGTGCCATAATATCAAATCAAGATCTGCACGGATAACTCACATGCCATAATATCACTATCTTACCACTTGGCCCTAGGCCTCACTCAGTTATCAACCTCCCTAGCCTCTCAGGCTCTCAGAAATCATATAAAATAGCCCAAACAGAGATAATAACATGTATCAACACTGAACAATAAGATACAGAGGCATAATAGGCAAGAAAAGCTATGATTGAGTACAAAACAACAATTAGTAGCTAATTTAGCAAGTACACAACCTCTACGGGTCCCAACAGTGATATCATAGGGCCTAAAACATGATTTCTAACATGAAATGTAGTTAATTTCCATAAAAACAGAGGAACACGTAGTAAACAGCAGGCTATTCGATTCCACAGTCTCTTGGGATGGAATAAGTCACAATCCCTTTGGTGCACGCCCACACGTCCGTCACCTAGTATGTGTATCACCTCCAAAATAGTCACATGACACAGAATCATACCACCAGGACCAGATTTATAACTGATACTTACCTTAATTCGAGCGAATCTCTACTCTAAAATTCCCTTGCATTGCGGGTCGACCTTCGAACGTCCCCGAATCGAGACACAAGCAATACAATACCATCAATAGAGGCTAAAGAGATCAATTCCACAAGAAAACTACCAAAATATAGTGAAAATCCGAAATCGACTCAAACCCGGCCCACGTCTCAAAATTCGACAAACTTCACAAAACCCAAAAGCCCATTCACTCACGAGTCTAACCATACCAAATTTATCAAAATCCAACCTCATTTGGTCACTCAAACCCCCAAAATCCACTTTGCAATTCTCAAGCCCTAAATCCCCAAATTTTCCAATTCCAATCCCTAATTAAATGATGAACAAAGCCATAGATTCACGGAAATTAGGCCAATACGGGTTAGAATCACTTACCCCAACTTCCTCCTTGAAAACCTTATAAAACTTGCCTCTCTCCCAAGCTCCTCAAGTCTAAAATTGAAAATGGAGGCCAAAACCTCGAGCTGGGGTTTTCTGCCCGGCGAAAACCACTCATGCGGTCCTAGTTTCGCACCTGCGGAACCATATCTGCAAATAGGGCTCCGCTTCTGCAAAAATTCATTAAAATACTGGCTCCTCTCCTGCGATCACCTGACCGCATCTGCGCCCATCACATATGTGGGACACAAGTCGCACATGCGATTCAACTGCGCATCTGCGCCTATCAATCCACTTTTGCGACCACCGCAGATGCGAAATTTCCATCGCACCTGTAGTCTGAGCCCAATCCTTACTTAGCCACACCTGCAACTCTTCCTTCTCTCATGCAGCCTTGCACCTGGGGTTCCCAGTCTACAGGTGTGGAAAACACCAACAACAACATCTTCAGCTGCATTTTTCCAACTCCAAACACTCTGATGCCCACCCGAAATCACCCTGAGGCACTCGGGAACTCAACCAAACATACCAATAGACCATATAGACCCATACAAACTTAGTCGAACCTTCGAATCACCCAAAACAACATCAAATCACCCAATTTCACTCGGATTCAAGCCTAAGAACTTCTAAACTTCCAAATTTCGCAAACAATGCCGAAACCTATCAAACCATGTCTGAATGACCTCAAATTTTGCACACAAGTCAAAAATGACCCCACAAACCTAATCCAACTTCTGAAAGTCTATTCCGATCCCGATATCAAAATTTCCACTATCGGCCAAAATCACCAAAATTCTAACTTTTGCCAATTCAAGCCTAACTCTACCACGAACCTCAAAATCACATTTCGGACGCGTTCCTAAGTCCAAAATCACCTAATAGAGCTAACAGAATTATCAAAATTCAAATTCGAGGTCGTTTACACATAAGTCAATATCTGGTCAACTTTTTCAACTTAAGCTTTCAATTAAGAGATTAAATGTCTCATTTTACTCCGAAACCACTTCGGACCCGAACCAACTAGATCGATATATCATAATGGAACTGTAGAATACAAAAAAAGCAGGGAACAATCAGGGGGTAGTTCAAAGGAGAGTTTTTCTAGTGATCAAGAATTGTTGTTAATAAGGTCACTGATTTTTGTAGTTTGGTCATTTTTGTTTAAGGGGCCTTCTATGAAGCTTCTGAGATGGGGGAAATTGAGAATCCATTTAGCATTCCAAATAGAAAGGATGGAATTCTGTTGCATAGACCAAAGAGTCCCTTTGTTACAAATATGTCATCCCTTAAGAATGATTTTCCAAGTATCTTTGTTCTTGTGTTAGTGATGTAGTTTTGTGTTAGGAGTTTTGCCCAAGGTGCTTGTGGATTATTACACAGTCTCCAGGCCATACTTGTTAGTAGGGCTAAATTTTTAGATTTAGCTTTTCGAAGTCCCAATCCCCCTTTATTTTTTTTAGTGGTGATTGTTTCCTAGCTAAGGAGGTGAAGCAGCTTCTTGGAGTCAGTGGTACCCCATATAAAATCTGTTTGTATTTTATCAATGGAACTAAGGATTTTTGGGGGAAGTAGGGTGTATTGAATGACATGACTAGGAATACTCGCAAGAGTGGATGATGCTAGAGTGGTTCTACCGGTGATGTTTAAGCAACTAGATTTCCAAATGGCTAATCGGGATCTCATATTGTCTAAGATATAGTGGAAGTCCTTTGCCTTTGGGTTAGAATTGGTAATAGGGAATCCTATATATTTGTCAAAGGTGTTACAATTTTTATCCCAAACAGGTTGGAGATGTCATTAATGCAGGTTTTAGAGCAGTTCTTTGAGAAGATGAATTTGGATTTTACAAAGTTGTTGGTTTTCCCTGACATGTTACAAACAGTTTTTAAACCTGAGAGAATAGTGTCACATGATTTTCTATTAATATGGCTCATTAAAGTGAGGTCGTCTGCAAAGAAAAAATGGGAGAGAGCTATACCATTTGTTGAGAGAGTGATAGGGTCCCACATTTTGATATCTACTTGATGGTTGATATATCTAGTAAACATCTTCATACAAAGAATGAAAATATATGCTGATATTGGGTTACCTTGCCTAATCTCCCGACTTGGATTGAACCAGTTTGTGGTTGTGCCATTTACCAGCACGACCATAGAACTAGTTGAGATGCACGACATTATGAGAGAGGTGATTTTTGGAGGGAAATTAAAGTACAACAATGTTTTGTAAATGAATGACCACTCAAGTTTGTCGAATGCCTTTTCCAAATCTAGTTTGAGGATCATTTAACCTTTCTTGCTGGTACTCTTCCTGAAATTATTCATAATTTATTGGATTAAAATAATATTGTCACTAGCTCGCCTATTTTTAAGGAAACTGGCTTGGAAGGGACAAATAATCTTTTCCAATAAAGGTTTCAATCTATTAGTGATAATTTTTGTAATAACTTTGTAGATGGTATTACAAAGACTGATAGGTCTAAATTTTTTTAGGTTGTTGGCATTGAGAAATTTAGGGATGAGACATATGTAGGTGCTATTTATTTCCAAGGGGATATGTTGAGAAGTAAAGACCTCATGGAGGAAGTTAATAATACCAGGGCCAACTATTTTCCAATATTTTTTGTAGAAGAAGAAGTGGAATCCATCCGGACTCGGAGCTTTATAAGGTTTGAAGGAAAATAAAGATTTGTAAATCTCACTATCATTGAGGGATCTGTCTAATGAAGATAGGTCTAAGTGGTCAAAGCTTTTCGGAAGGTTAAGATTTTTATAATTATAGTGGGAAGTAGTGAAAACTTATTCAAAGTAGTTTTGTGCATGTAGCAGGATTTCATTGTGGTTGTCGATCCAATTCCCTAAATTATCTTTGAAGTAGCTAATGTGGTTCCTCCTCCTCCTATTAGAGGCACAAATGTAAAAAAATCTAGTATTTGCGTCACCATCATTAAGCCAAGAGACCCTTGATCTAAGCTTCCAATAGTCTTCCTCTAATTTTAGGTAATTATTGTAATTTTTTGTAAGAATATTTCGAGGTTTTGAAGGAACGTGCTAGATGCATAATAATGGGAGAATTGGATACTATATAATCTAGCCAAGATTTTTTTTCCCTAAATATGTCCCCAAATGTACTTTTGCTCCAGTCAGTTATGTTTAGGACAAATTCATGCATAGCCGACTTGAAGTTGTTATTAGCCTAGGTTGAGCAGACTATGTTGATAAAATCGGGACATGTACACCAAATATTCTCTAACCTAAAGGGCTTTTGTGGGGGAGGACGGGAGAAAAAATTGAGCTTAAGTAGTAAAGGGTTGTGGTCCGAGTAGGTTTTAGGAAAATGAGTTACTGAGGAGACCGGGAAGAGGTTTAACCAATTTTCATTTGCTAGAAATCTATCCAATCTTTCCATAATTAATCCTTTGTGTCTATTCCTATGGTTGGACCACGTATACTTACAACCCTTGAAGCCTAAATCGATTAGTTTATAATTGTTAATATGATTCCAAATCCTAGTAGTTTTAGAGTGACCAACCTTCCTACCTCCAAATTTTTCGGATGTCATGGTTATATTGTTTAAGTCTCCTCCTACTAACCAAGCTCCATTAAAGTTGTTAGAATATTTTATAAGTAATGCCACATAAATTCTCTATCATAGATATTAGTGCTAGCATAGATAGTACTAAGGAGCCAAGTGAAACGGAATGGGATTACCTCTATCATAGCATGAATTTCCTTGCCCCTCCTAGTTAATTTATTAATAGTGACTACTTTGTGATCATAGAGAATGACTAAACCTCCAGATTGACCTTCAACTGGCACCTCGATCATCTCCATGAAGTTAAAGTCGTTGAGCAGGGTTACATGGGAGGTCTTTCTAGTTTCAAGCAATGCTATTAAGCAAGGTTTGTGAGTATCAATGGTTTCCCTAAAATTTTGACGGAAATCATCATTGTTTGCTCTACGCACGTTCCAGAAGATGATGTTAGTGGATCTATTCATCTTTGTTGGTTCTTCGTGGTTTGAGGTGATCACTGCCTCCAAAGTGGAATTGGGATTCGTCTTGCTGCAGGGAACTAAGAGCCCACTGTTGGGTCCCTTGGTGGCCTTATGTCCATCGAACATTTGTACATTGAGGAAGGACAATTGAATATGAACTTCTTGCTCAATGTCTCATTGAAAAGTAGTACCTTTACCTCGTTTAGGTTTGCAAATTCCACACTCAGTTCCATGTTTATGGGTCCCAGCTCTTCCTCCTCTTACATTGGGTTTCATGCTTGACCTTGTTCGTTATGAGGTAGATTGTCCTCCATCTGGTTTGGGATATTGGGGTGAGTTTGGTTTACATGGGTGTCCCATGGGGTGAGGATGGGACTGATTTAGGATATCTCCTCTGGTAGGAAGAAATGAAGGTCTAGAGGGTGGGTTACTGGGATTTAAGGATTCACACGTGGAGGAAAGTTCCAGTGGCTTTACATGGCTTGGAGTAGATTGTGGTTCATGGTTGGTGCCAGAGGTTATAGCACATTGTTGATCCATGTTTGAGTCATGAAGTTGTTCATGGCTAATCACACTCTTTCTGATATAAGTTGCGCAAGGTATGAAGTATTTTGGGTCACTATGACAGTGTCTTGGCCATTGATTTCCATGTTGAATGAGATCGCAAAGCCCATTAGCCCTGCTTTCATCAAAGATAGGGGTTGGTAGTTAATAGGTAATGGTGGAGATGTGTAGTAGATCGTTGGGTTTGGCAACTGGGGAGGGAAGAGAGGAAGGTTGTTCATGGTTGATAGAGTATATGAGTCCACCAAACTATATAGAGACCAGGTCCTGTATGAGTTTCCACTGAGAATGCTAATGAAATAGTAAGTAAATAGAACATGGAGTTTTACGTGGAAAAATCCCTACTCAAGGGGATATAAAACCACGACCTACACTGGTAGGATTTTAACTTCACTATGAGCAACTTTAGATTACAACCTATGCAAGCTAGGAATTAAGCTCTTAATCCCTCACAAGCTTATAATATACCTATTACAAGCCACTTTACAATACACCTATTATAAAGGCTTCAACTTATGACTAACTCTAGTCACGACACAAACACTGAAGGTTTATGGTTTACAAGGGGTTCCTGAGTAACGCTTCTAGATAAGAAAAATAGGAATTACAATAAAAAACAATTACAAAGTTACAACTCAACTAAGGACATACAAGATACTTGATGTAGGAACTGGTCCGTAGTAGTGTTAAACTTTGTTCTTGATGAACTTGAGAATTGAATACTTGATTGTCAGATGCTTGAATGCTTGAGTTGAATTCTCCAGTGATCAACTGATATTTTGTTGTAATGTTTTATGTTAATACAATATGGATGACATCACTTCAATGATGTAATCAATTGATAGGTCAAATGAGAGGCGACTGCAGAACTGTGCTGCACTATTTCTGTGTACAGTGCGAGCAGTCTCTTTCGAGCTGTAGACAATTGACTTTGTACTGCTGTCAGGGAAACACAAGGGTATTAGGTCCCTATGTTGATTCTGTATCTTCTGAAGTCATAACAACTCACATAAGCTGAAATTTGTTGATTTGAGTTGTGAACCAAGTGTGTCAAAATCCTTATCTGGTTCTTGGACAGTAAGTTTGTTAGATCATCAAAACATTAAACTAAGGTACTGTAAACCCATCAATTTCCCCCTTTTTGATAATGACAAACTTAGAAATTGATAACACATGATTTAGAGCAAAATTAACCAGATGAAGTAGCAGGAACTTCACAAGTTCCCCCTGATGTTATGCTTCCCCCTTAATCAGATCCCTGTTTCAATTATGCTTCCCATTTTTGGCATCATTAAAAATACACAAGCAAGTAATCAGTATAAAAAAGTCTAGCCTAGCTAACTCATGCCACATATGTGTACACAATCATGATAGAAAAGAGAAGCAGAGAAACATAAGAAATAAACAACAAAAGAGGATAGTTTTTATAAAACATAAGCCTTTGCCATTACAAAAAAGGTAGAAATTAGACTGTTATCAGTGGGAGCAGTACAAGTACATTCCATCCACACCACAAAAGAAAAACAAAAAGAAACAACTGCTATAGTCATCAAAAGCAAAAGAGATAATCCAGAAACTGGTCACTGAAAGGGTTAGCCTAGGGGACACTAGATATAGAAGGCTTAGAAGCTGCAGCAAGAGTGTTGAGAACGAGATCAATTCGGGCATTGACCGACATTTGCTTTGCGAGCAGTTTCTCCTTCAAGTTCTCTAACTGTTGCCCGAGATCAGCATTTTTTTGGTTAGACGAGCGATCTCCTCATTTGACCCTGGTTCCCCTTGGGCCTGCTGGCTCTCCAGAATGTCATTCCTTGCCCTCAACTTCCTAATCTCCTCAGTAGCACTATTCTAGGCATTGATAAGCTGAGAGATTGTTGAAGTGCTTCCTACTCCTCTACCTCTTTCAATACATTCACATTCTTCCAGAGTAGTTTAGGAGAAGGTCTGCTTCTTGGTCCATATCTTAGGCTGTCCCAAAGGCACTTCGAAGAACTTGAAGACATGCGTGAGAAGAAATCCATATGGAAGACCATGGTTTCCATCCTTGAAAGGTGCCACCTTTTACATGTGCTTAATCATGATGACTGGCAAGTTTATAGCTTTAAACCCATCTAGTGCTTCCATCAAATACAGGTCAGACTTGGAAGTAATAGACCTTCTCTCAGCACGGGGTAGAAGAACCTTGTTTACCAACTCAAACAATAGCTGATAAATGGGAAGCATAGCTTTCTTATGGACTCGTTCCCCCCGCTGGACTGCTCCTTCCTTCACAATAACATTCCTAAAGTTTGACCCACACATATTCTCGACAGAGGACATACCATCGGCAGGGACCTTAAGTATGTCCCCAAGCAAAGTTGCATCCAACACAATATCAACTCTATTAACCAAAGCACATATATGATCAGTTTCAACAGGAAAGAGGTCTGCATAGCAGCTTTGGACCTTATCCTCAGATTTTGGGAACATCCACCTTGAACAGATGTCCCCACTATTGAAACTCGATCATGTCAATTATTTGTCTCATTCCAGACATTTCAGAGATTTCTGGGTCAAAAGTACAACCCCACAGAACCTTTTGGTACCTTAGTCTTTCCTTAGCAGACATACTCTCACGCTTCACTCTCTTTGTAGAATTAGGTTCCCTCACAGTTTCCACCTTCCTTTTTCCAGACTTCACACTCAATTTTTCCTTTCCACTTGACTTTACTAACATATCATCCTCATCAGACAATGACTGTTCACTCAAAGCATGTTACAACTTTCCACTACCTTTCACAGGTTTTGAACTTGGCGTAGCAACACCTTCCTCTCGCTTCTTTTTCTGAGACCTTTTCACCAAGGAACTTGGTTCCTCTGCTGCTTCCTCATCTACTTCCACTACAGGAATATTTTTGTCACACACAACCTCTCCATTTTTCACCAGCCTTTTTTTTCTAGTTGTTGTTACTCCTTTTACTCTTCTGCAGGGCTGACTCAAAAGCCTCCTTTGCTTGCAACCTAGTAGTAGGTCGCTTAGGAGAAGGCTCACGAGTGGTTACTGCCCTTCTCTTGGCAATGAACGCATCTAGAGCAACATTATCTTGATCTTCTTCATCACTGGACCTCATACCAGGAGCCAGATTTCCAGGGGCTTAATATCAAAGTGTGGAGAAGCAGCAAGGTCGAAACTGACTTGGGAAGAGGATTCTTGACTTGTTACCTCAGGAGAGGGGTCAGGTCCTTCAAGAGGGGTCCTAGTAGTTTCTGCTGATGCAGAGTTTTCAAAGAGCACCACAACTCCTTCTTCCACTGACCACTGTGTCTCTTTCCTCCGAGACTTAGGGGTCGTTTGGTAGGGTGTATAAGAATAGTGTGGAATAAAGTGTACTAGTAATGTATGGGTTATTAATGCAAGCATTAGTTATGCAAATATTATTTCTTATCTACTGTTTGGTATGGTGCATTAAAATTATAATGCATAATAGTTGCTTACAAAAATGCCCTCCATATTTTGTAGCTTTACAGGACTTTAAGGAAAATTTTATCTTTAACCATACTAATGCATGCATTAAAGCCTTGGTATTACTAATGCCATGGATTTCTATGCATTACTTATGTATATGATAATGCCAAGTATGATGTATAACTAATACAAGTATTAATTATAGACAAGTTGAAAAAATGTACCAAACAAGGTATTAGTAATGCATAAAGCTAATGCTTGCATTATTTTTTCTAATACCTCCTACCAAATGAACCCTTAGGCATATAAGAGATCACCCCATACACTATTCCATCAACAGATATGGCTAATATATTTTCTATGGCCTCTTTCTCTTGAGACTCCATTTGTGCCACAAAGTCAGAAGCAAGAATAACTGCAGACTGATCAATACTAACCTCTGAGACCTCTACTACCTGCGGAACTTTACTATGTTCTCCATTCTTGATTTGTTCAGTGAGAATCTCAGGTGATATAGACGAAGGGCTATCGGGTTTTGGGGTTTCTGAGTTCTCAACATTTGGAGGGAGAGAGAGGTCTAAGAGAGTGACATGAGAAATAGAGGGTGTAGGAGAGTCAGGTTTGGGAGAGTCCTCTGCAGTGGTGGTTGAACAGGGGATGGTGAGAGGTATTTCACTAGAAACGGAAGAACTAAGGGTTTTATCAACTAATGAGGGAATTATTGGTTGATCTTCAGTCATGGCAGAGATGAAGTTTGAAAGTTCTGGAGAAGGACTGAAGAGAATATGTGATTGTTCAAAGAGATGAGGGGGTTTTAATAGGAGAAGAGATAATTATGAGGGAGAGAGAAATCGGTTCTGAAACGACGGTAGTTTTGTGGGGAGTTGCAATGTCTCAGAGGGAGATGAAGGGATTTGAAATGAAAAGACATGACATACAGGGTCTGAAAAGGTTGATGACATGACACTCGATTTTTTGCATCCTTTTAAGATATGTATGAAAAGGTACAAAACACTAACTTGTGGTACAAAAACCAGGTTCTTGACCTGTCTTTCAAAAATTTCCATCCTCTTTTACCACTCATGCAGTGCATCTACAGCTTCTATAATCATCATGAGTGTCTACCTACAATAGTATTGAAGTGAGTTAGACTTGGTTGGAAAACACTTTAGCTAATGTTACCTGAATGTGACTTTCATAGCGAACTTATGGGAATCAGGTTCTCAATTAGGCTTTATTAGCCCCAACTCCAGCCTATTTCCCTCAAAATGTTCTCTGCTCAGTGCTTTGGTGAAGATATCTGCAATTTGGTCTTCTGTGCTACAGAACTTCATGCATATAAGCCCTTTCTCCATGTTATCTTTGAGAAAATGATGTCTCACATCAATGTGCTTGGTTCTTTTATGTTGAACTGGGTTCTTGGCCATGTTGAGTGCACTGGTGTTGTCACATAGAAGAGGCACACAGTTAGTGTACACACCAAAATCTTCCAACTGTTGTTTGATCCACAGGAGCTGAGCACAGTAGGAGGCTGCAGTAACATATTTTGCTTCAATTGTTGAAAGAGCCACTGAGTTTTGCTTCCTTGTGCCCCATGAGATGAGACATGATCCTAGAAAGTGAGCCATTTTAGAAGTACTTTTTTTGTCCACAAGATAACCTGCATAGTCAGCATCAGCATACCCAATAAGATTAAAATTATCACCTGAAGGGTAGTACAGGACCATGTTCTGTGTTTCCTTAAGATATCTCAAGATTCTCTTGGCAGCATTCAGATGAGATTCCTTGGGATTTGATTGAAACCTTGCACATAGCCCCACACTGAAGACAATATTAGGTCTGCTGGCAGTGAGGTCGAGAAGAGACCCAGTAATGTCTCTATACATGATTTGATTTATAGGAGAGCCAGATTCATTCATGTCCAAACGAGTAGCAGTGGCAATAGGAGTGTCAATCACTTTTGATGCTTCCATATCAAACCTTTTCAGGAGCTCCTTGATGTATTTTTGTTGGATAATGAATGTACCCTTTGTGGACTGCTTCACGTGAAGACCCAAGAAGAAGTTCAACTCTCCCATCATGCTCATCTCAAACTCACTTCCCATGAGTTTGGCAAATTCTTCACACAGTGAATCAGCTGTTTCCCCAAAAATGATATCATTAACATATACCTGAATGATGAGCATGTTCCTCCCTCGTTTCTTCAGAAACAAAGTGTTGCCAATTTTTCCTATTGTGAAACCATTTTCTAAGAGAAACTTTGATAGTCTTTCATACCAAGCTTGAGGAGCCTGCTTCAACTAATACAATGCCTTGTCCAATTTAAACACATGTTCAGGGTGTTCATGACATTCAAACCCTGGAGGTTGCTTGACATAGACTTCTTCCTTAAGGAATCCATTTAGAAATGCACTTTTGACATCCATTTGGAACAAAGTGAATTCCATATGTGATGCAAATGCAATGAGGATTCTGATAGCTTCCATGCGAGCAATCGGAGCAAAAGTTTCATCATAATCAATTCCTTCCTCCTAATTATAACCTTGAACCACTAGTCTTGCCTTGTTCCTTGTAGTGTTTCCATGTTCATCAAGCTTATTCCTCAATACCCACTTGGTTCCTATGATGGTTCTATCTGAGGGTTTAGGCACCAGGTGTCATACATTATTCCTTTCGAACTGATGCAACTTATCTTGCATGGAAGTGATCTATTCTACATCCTTTAAGGCTTCCTTGATATTTTTGGGTTCTATTTGGGAAAGAAATACTGAGAAAGCAAGTGAATTTATGGCTTTTGATCTGGTTTGTACTCCTGAATCCAGAGGGGTAATTATGTTATCAAGAGGATGGGAGCTTTTGTGTTTCCAGTTGGGCACTTGAACCTCATTTGTAGAGGAGCTGGGTAAGTCTGACTGGTTTTCTTGCATTCTTCTCTCAGCTACTTGTGTAGCACTTTGAACTGCATCAGCCACTCTTTCTTTAGCTTCAGTGGTTGTAATTGTGGTACCTGGTTCCTCTCCAGCTGAAGAGACTGCATTGTCTTCACTTGGCTCATTTACTTGACTCATCATGTCTGCCTTTCCATTTTCCATATCGATGACTTCACCTGGAACTAACAAAGGTTCTCCATCTTGATCACCCTTGTTGCTTTTCTCACAAGAAAGGTAGAAATCATCAAAGATTACATGTACACTCTCCTCTACGTACTGAGTTCGCTTATTGTAGACCTTGTACGCTTTACTTTGAGAAGAATATTCAATAAGATTCCTTCATCACTCTTGGCATCGAATTTTCCAAGTTGATCCTTTCCATTGTTGAGAACATAGCATTTGCACCCAAATATTCTTAATTGAGTCAGCTTGGGCTTCCTTCCATTCAACAACTCATAGGGAGTTTTGTTCAAGAGAGACCTTATCATGCACCTGTTCACCAAGTAGCAGACAATGTTGACAGCTTTACCCTAGAAGTTCTTCACAATCCCACTATCGATCAACATTGTCCTTGCCATTTCTTCAAGGGTTTTATTCTTCCTTTCCACAACTCCATTTTGTTGTGGAGTTCTAGGGGCTGAGAAGTTATAGGTAATGCCATTCTCGTTGCAAAACTCATCAAACTTAGCATTGTCAAATTTTGTCCCGTGATTAGATATTATGCAGGCTACTTTTGAATCCATCTTCACTTGAATTTTCTTCACAAATGCTACAAAAACTTCAAAAGTCTCATCTTTTGTTCTAAAGAATAGAGTCCAAGTGAATTTGGAATAGTCATCCACTATCACAAAAATGTATCTTTTTCCTCCTCTGTTTTGCACTCTCATAGGACCACACAGATCCATATGAAGGGGATCAAGTGGTTTTGAGGTGCTGACATCCTTTTTTGGCTTAAATGAAGATTTCACATGCTTCCCTCTGGCGTAGGCATCACAAACTTTGTGCTCCATGAACTTTGATTTGGGCAGACCACGAACCGGGTCCTTCTGAACTAGCTTATTCAGTAGAGAAAAGCTTGCATGCCCCAATCTTCTGTGCCGCAGTTCAACATAATCATCAACTGCTTTCAAGCAACACAGATCACCACTTTATAGGGAATTAAAATCAGCAACATAGATGTTCTTGTATCTTTTTGCCACCAGTACCACTTCATCCGTTACTAGATTAGTAACTATGTATATCTTTGACAAGAACTTCACCTTGTTTCCTTTATCATATATTTGAGAAACACTCAAGAGACTATACTTGAGGCCATTGACGTAGTACACATTCTCAATTGAGTGAGTGGGCGATTTCCTAAATTTTCCAACTCCAAGAGTGTACTCCTTTTTCCCATTGCCAAAGGATACACTCCTTCCTTGCAGGGCTTTTAGTGAAAGAAAGTCCATGGTGTTCCTAGTCATGTGCTTTGAGTATCCATTGTCCATGAATCATTATTGACTGCTTCCTTTCACTATTCCCTGCACAAGGAAATCAAGAGTTAGTTTTAGGAACCCAAGCAAGTTTGGGTCCCTTGTAATAAGAAAGAGGATGAATAATAGCTCTTTTAGTCCATGCAGATAACATGAGTTTTTTATGAGTGGCACTTGGTCCCTTTTCAGTAGTTACTCTTTTAGCAAAAACTTTGTTTTTCTGAATAGACCGAACCCTGGCTTGGCAATTTTCTTTGAAATGCCCATTGTTCCCACAGTGGGTACACAACCAATTATCAGGTACGATAACCTACTTGCTATGGGGGTTGTAAGGAGTTCTCTCTCTTTGAAACCCTATTCCTTGCCTGTTTCCACCATTATTAACATACATGGCAGTAATATCTTTCAAGGACCAGGTCCACTTAAGAGACTTTTCAAGGTCATTTTTGACTCTTTCCAAATCTGCTTGGAGTTGTATAGTTTTCTCAAGTTCAACACATAAGCTAATTTTTATAGCATTTAATTCGTTTTCTAGTTTGATATGTTCTTCACTAGCAACTCCTTTTCCTTTATCAGTCTTTCCAGGCATACATTCTGCTTTGAGTTCCTCTATTTTTTCCTTCAAATCTATAATTACAACTAATAGGTCATCTCTTTCTTGTTCTAAAGTATCAGTTTTTTCCACTAGATAATTCTTTTCGTTACTGAAATTTTCAATAGTTTCTTTTAGGTCAACAACTACTACCATCAAATTATCTCTTTCATGTTCTACACTAGCAATTTTTTTAGTTAGAACCACCTTTTCATTTCAGATTGCTTATGGTTTCCTTCAGATCAACTATACAAACTACCAAGTCATCTCTAGTTTGTTCAGTATCTCCTAGCTTTATGGTTAAGGCATCCTTATCATCTACAAGACTGTGATAGGCATCAATTAACACATTTGCTAAGGACATGAGTTTTTTAGGAGAGTAGGATTTCAGATTTCTCTGAACATCCCTAAAGTTTACCTCATCATTGTCAGATTGAGCCATCAAAGAAAATATTGAATCATATTCATTTTCTTCACTTTCAACTGCCATCATAAAGCTATCACCTACATCGGTTTCATTTTCAGACTCACTAGAGGAATCTTCCCATGCTGTAAGAGCTTGCTTCACAACATTGTCAGCAGATCTCTTTCTTTTGAAGTGTTTGTCAAGAACCGGGTTCCTCTTTGATACTTTATCAGGGTTGTACTTGAAGTGTTCTTGCTTCAGGAGAGGGCAATCTTTGATGAAATGCCGTGACTTTCCACATTTATGACAAAGGTCATAATTCTTTGGTCTGTTGGAGCTGCCTCTTTTTGGTATCCCTCTGTTTCTTCTAACCATGTTCTGAACCTTTTGGTTAAGTAAGCCATGTCACTGTCCTCTTCACTTGAGTCATTGCTTTCAACTTTGAGTACCAGGTTCTTTTCCTTCTTTGGTTCTCTTCTTTCACTGTCCTTCTTCGTCTTTATTTTGGAGGTTTTCAAATTTCCAACTAGCTCATCTATGGTCAGCTCCTGCAGATCCTTTGCTTTAGTAATAACATTTACTTTACTCTCCCATGAACTGGGCAGGACATTGAGATTTTTCCTCATGAGCTTGTTCCTAGGAATGATTTCACCAAGTGAGTGTAACTCATTTATGATGGAAGTGAATCTTGTGTGCATGTCTTGAATGGATTCATCATCCTTCATTCTAAAGAGTTCATACTCGGTGGTGAGAATGCCAATCTTGGATTACTTTACTTGAGTGGTTCCCTCGTGAGCTGTTTGCAGAGCTTCCCATATCTCCTTGGCAGGTTGACATGCTGAGATCATGTTATATTCGTCAGGTCCTATGCCACATACCAAAATTTTCTTAGCACGGAAATTTTTCTCTACAGTTTTCTATCTACATCGTTGTATTCTTTCCTGATTTTTGGCAGTGTCATTGGAGGGTCTCCAGCCTCTTCGTTGGGACATAAGGACCATCACAAATAACACCCCACAATTCAAAATCTTCGGCATGATAAAATCACGCATTCTTGTCTTCCACCACCCATAGTATTGCCCATTAAACTTGGGTGGTCTGTACATAGACTGACACTCTTCGAAATTTGATGGAGCAGCTATGAAGATCCTTTCTAGGGGTTAACCTTTGAAAAAGAGCCCGCTTTGATACTAATTGATAGAGTATATGAGTCCACCAAACTATATAGAGACCAGGTCCTCTAAGAGTTTCCACTTAGAATGCTAATGAAACAGTAAATAAATAGAATAGGGAGTTTTTACGTGGAAAAATCCCTGCTTAAGGGGATAAAAAATCACGACCTACAATGGTAGGATTTCAACTTCACTATGAGCAACTTTAGATTACAACCTATGTAATCTAGGAATTAAACTCTTAATCCTTCACTAACTTGTAATATACCTATTACAAGCCACTTTGTAATACACCTATTACAAAGACTTCAACTCATGACTAACTCTAGTCACGATACAAACACTGAAGGTTTATGGTTTACAAGGAGTTCCTGAGTAACACTTCTGGATAAGCAAAGTAGGAATTACAATGAAGAACAATTACAAATTTACAACTCAACTAAGGACATACAATATACTTTCTGTAGAAACTGGTCTGTAGTA
Organism: Nicotiana sylvestris; assembly: GCF_000393655.2. Lineage (NCBI taxonomy): Eukaryota > Viridiplantae > Streptophyta > Magnoliopsida > Solanales > Solanaceae > Nicotiana > Nicotiana sylvestris. Next base: position 199,693,107 of record NC_091059.1, on the reverse strand, counting down.
GTGTTAAACTTTGTTCTTGATGCACTTGAGAATTGAATACTTGATTGTCAGATGCTTGAATGCTTGAGTTGAATTCTCCAGTGATCAGGTGATGTTTTGTTGTAATGTTTTATGTTAATATAACATGGATGACATCACTTCAATGATGTAATCACTTGGTAGGTCAAATGAGAGGTGACTGCAGAACTGTGCTGCACTGTTTCTATGTATAGTGCAGGCAGTCACTTTCCAACTGTAGACAGCTGACTTCGTACTGCTGTCAGGAAAACACAAGGGTATCAGGTCCCTGTGTTGATTCTCTATTTCTGAAGTCATAACAACTCACATAAGCTGAAGTCCGTTGATTTGAGTTGTGAACCAAGTGTGTCAGGTTCCTTATCTGGTTCTTTGACAATAAGTTTGTTAGATCATTAAAACATTAAGCTAAGGTACTGTAAACCCATCAATGGTTGTTCTTGGTGTTTGGCGAATGAGTTGAATCAGTCTGTTTCTTCTTCTTAGTGAGTAAGGCAGTCTCGGCATCTTGAGACTCTTTGGGACTTATAGATTGGATTGTTCTATCAGTGTACTTGATTGTGGGAGGGGCAATAGGCAACTTTATAGGAGTAGGTTCTAAATGCATGGGAGAAGAGTGGGGAAGTGTAAGAGATTCAACTGAAGATATTATAGTTGCCACGTTCTCTAGGGTAATGTCCATTTGTTTAGTTTCTAGTATATTATTGGACATGTGTTAAGGGGATGTATTTGGGTTGGGCGGAATTGTACCCAATGGGGTTGGATGAATGTCAGTAGGGTGGATGATTTCTTGGCCTTTTGATTGGATTAGATGGCAGGTTGTATTTGCATGTTGTTTTCCTCTAAGATTGTTAGCTACCGGTAGATTATTATTAGTCTTTGTCTTAGCTAATGATTGTAACATATAGGGGCTTGGGTTACTAGTGTTCTCCACGTGTATACTAATGAAGTTAGGGATGCTAAACTTATCTTACATGCATTGGTTAAATATTGCCTCAAAAGTCATTGGTTTGGGGTCATTAGTGGAAACTGTGGGCAGGTTTAATAAGAAATGAAATTTGTTATTAATGGGAAGAGGGTTAGCATTATTAATAACGACGGAATTATTAGTAAAACCTTTAATTTTTAAAGACTTATCCTTAGGGTCTTTTTCAACAAATTTTAATTTTTGAGTTTGGAGAAACTTACCTGTATCTGCATTGAAGATCTTAACATTAATATCTGGGGTTGATGAGTCGTTTAGTGCAACTGATTTTGATCGTTTGCTTATATTTTTGGACTTGTTAAAGGAGACTGTTTTCCATTCTTCACAACTTGGATGTTGTTGCATTACCTGGGAACTCTGCATTTCTTGATTGTTTGGAACTTTAATTGACATAGAATAAGGAAAGTATAGATTTGTATATCCGAGCCTGCTACATTTCTTACATAGAAAGTTTTCTCCTTTGTATTGAATGGATTGCTTGTGCGACCCAATAAAAATAAATGATTTTACCGGTTGGTCCATGGGGATTATTTCCACACAAATCCTAGCATAGCGATCTCTTAGGGTAGCCGACGTACATGCATCAACCTTTATTAATTTTCCAATTGTGTTCCCTATTTTTCGAAGGACCACACCATCATAGAACTCAGTAGGGAGATGTGGTAAACGAACCTAGATGGTTGTATGAAGGGGCTTAGCTTCAGTTGCCACAAAGTTTGGCTCCCACTTTCGCACTGAGAGGAAGTGTCCATTGATAAACCACAGACCTTGATGCAAATCTTTGGCTAAATTTTGTTCCTTTGTAAACTTAGCAATGTAGTAATCTGCACCTAAGTCAATTAATGTGAAGTTTTCAGTAATTTTTCATTGTTTTCGGACTTTCCTTCTTAGATAATGGTGCACAATACGCTTTTCGAAGAGCTTTATGATGACTGAGTGTTTCCAAGGATGATAAATGCGTTGCAAATCTTCAGATGATAGACTAACCTTGTAGCCTTCATTTAATGTATCCATGTCACGCGTATTGCAGTCCATAGGCTCTGATGATTGCGCTTCTTGATCAGTAGAATTGTTTGGAAAGGCTTCAAAGTGGACTGCTATGTTGTGTAGAGTAGTATATGTGAGTAGTTTGTCTTTGAAAGAGGGGGTTTCCTGAAGAGGCGGTTTAGTATTGGCCCTTAAATCCCCATTGATGACGTTATTAGGTATAATATATGGTGATTTTGGAGGAATTTGGGAAGTTGTTTGGATAGCAGTAGAAGTGGTTTCTATGGACATTGAGAGAATCGCGTCCAGCTGTAGTTTGTCAGCGTTTTCTATTTAGGTTAAAAGCACAAGATGGAACTAATTTGATCATTTATTAATTGTATTTCAATAGACAAATACACTTATATTGTCAAAAAGCTACCAGATTTTGACATTGTAGTTGGTTATTGATCTTATGAATGATGGTGTATTCTAGGTAAAGAAAATAAATGCCGAGTTATACATCCTTTGAAAAGAAAATTATAAATGTAATTCCAACCTGAAATCATAGTGCATGCTGCTTCATGTAATTAATATAGTGATCATTTTTTAATTACCTTATCATATATGAGCTATGTTGTAACTAATTTTTTGGACATTATTACATGATCCTCATCATAGTTTTGAACGCTTACAGGTTCTTTTGATTGGTTAAATTAGGAATTTAATCTTCACATAAAACTAAGTATATTTAATATAACGTTTGGTTGCTAAATTTGTTTTCCTCATAAATAATAGGAGTATTTGTATAAATTATGCGAACATTTATGTATTATTTTATGCATTAAAGAATATACAAGTATATATATTTGTACCACATGGACTAAAATACTGAAATGACAAAATTAATCTTCATAATGGTATAGCAAACTTTTACTTTATTTAACAAAAAGTAAACACATGTTTTGATTATTCATTATGTGCTAAATTATGATATGTCAAGCTAAACATCCAATCAAAAAAAAATCGACATATTACTTAAAATAGATATTTATATGATTGAAAAACAAATAAGATCATTAAGTTGGAGAAAAAGTTAAGTTCTTAGTTATTAAGCGAATAAAATCTAACCGTTAAAGGTCGTTAACAGTTAAAACATTACGACAATAATTATATTTTCTTCAATTTCAATTGCCTAAATCATTGACATAATGACATGAATAATTATTGATATCCCGACATGAATAATCATAGACATAACAACATGAATAATCGTTGACATAACGACATGAATAATCGTTGACATAATGTCATAAATAATCATTGACTATTATTTTAAACTGATTATGCTCTACCAACTACATCTCCTTGTATTTATACTTCAAGTGTATATTTTGATTCCATTTATCAAAAAATAAAAAATCGTTGTTGTAATTGTCCAAAATATTGACCATCATAAATAAGCAAAACAATTTATACACACCTTATATGTGCTTGTACAAATTTAACACTAGATGAATGATATGTTTGTAATATAAACCTCAACAATTTGGTTATAGAGTTAATTAATAGGTATTCTTACTTCATTCGATTAATACTTAATTACTGTTTTGAATTCGTCGATCTACCATCGATAATTCCTAAGTAAAGAAACAACAAAATTAGAATCTTCTGATGTGTTAAAAAACGTGTGTTTCTGAGCAACTTTCGGAAGCTTTGCCAGGGCTAAAACCAACCAACTTTGTCTTCTTTTAAGCAACACTCCACGCAAAGTAGCACTACTAATTACACAAACATTTATTATTTTACAGAAATTAGTTACCTAATTTCCCCATTTATCCAACTTTGACATATAATGCAATTTGTAAGTAGCTTAATCCAATATTGTGAATAATTCAACTGAGGTGTTGCATTGCAAGCTAAGAGTTAAAGTTTGTTTTGTTTGATTGATTGAAACTAGCTGATAAATGTTAAGTATTTTTAAAAAATACTTTTAAGTATTGAAACTGATTTTTAAAATATGCCCATGCAAAAAGAGAAAAACCATTTATTCTTAACAAGTTTCCCGGGAATTTATGCAGAAATAGATGATCTTTTTCCCTCTCTTTTTTTTGTCCATTTTTTCCCTATAGCTTCTAAAGACAGACAAGAGGGTTGCTCTGATAGTAAGCAACCTCCACTTCCAATCAAGAGGTTGTGAGTTTGAGTCTCCACAAAAGCAAGGTGAGAAGTTCTTGGAGGGAACGATGCCGGGGTTTTGTTGTTGTTGCTGTAGCTTCCAAAGACACGTTGGATTATGCGTTACAGTAGTAGTTATATCCAGTGAAGGTGAGTGTTCAGTAGAAAACTCTTTCTCTTTTGCCCATCACATCAGTTATTAAAAAACAGCACTTTTGTAAGTCTTTCTCAGTTCTTCAATCCATTCAATTTGTTTGCATAATCTTGCAATTAATTGCTGCATGTCTTAATTCCTTAGTTCAAGATCAACGTTCATCAATGTTAGTTTAATTAACTTAGTCATAACCGTTCTTTCTTTTCTTTAATTTTAGCTACTTTTCATGCAAACAACTTTTCTATTGATAAGTAGCCCAGATTTCCGGTGAGAGCCTTGATTCCATATATTTGTGTGTGTGCGCATATATTAGCATGAACAAACTTCAGTGCCTTTTGTCTTCTTTTCCCGGGTTCAAACCCAGTTGTAGAGCTAGAAGCTCAACTACGAGTTCGGCTTAATCCAGTAACAATTGTTCAAATAGTATATTTGTGTTAAGAAATTCATTAAATGTATATAAATATTATATTTAGAACCAAATTAGCGACTATTCTAAAATTTAGCACTCGTAAAGTAGAAATCCTAGCTCCGCCTCTGTCCAAAACCCAAGCATGTTTGTTTTGTCATTGTTCTACTTATTGCGGAAGCCAAATGTATAGAGTGTGAATAAGTCACAACTACTATACCAAAAATTATGACAACCACCAAATAATAAATAAGACAATAAAGCAATAATAAAGGGAACACCAGAATTTACGAGGTTCGGCTAATTTTGCCTACTCCTCGGACACAACCAAATATTTTATTCCACTCCAAAAATACAAGTGAAATAATACTAAAGAGAGAAGATACAAATGCCTTAAACAGATGAGAAGGCAAATGAGAGGTGTGTTTCAATCCTAAACATTAGGCCTTCTTTTATAGGGGAAAAATCCCCCCCAAACTTAACTCCCAACCAATGTGGGACTTTGGCATTTTGCCAAACTTCAACAAATCTCCACCTTGGCAAAATTCCACATTTTCAATTCTCTCTCAATAACAAATTTTGGTTGTGTCTTCATCTTCAATCTTCAGTGTTCAACAATGTTGATCAAATCCAAACAATGTTGAAACTTGACCGCAGTCACCACCTTTGTCAGCATATCAGCAGGATTCTCTGTAGTATGAATTTTCTTCACCGTGACTCCACCTTCTTCTATGATTTCTCGTACGAAATGATACCGAACATCAATGTGCTTCGTCCTTGCATGATAAACTTGGTTCTTCGCTAATTGAATAGCACTTTGACTATCACAAAAAATTGTGATACCTTTTTGTTCAACACCAAGCTCCTTTAGCAATCCTTGAAGCCAAATTGCCTCTTTCACAGCATCTGTAATAGCCATGTACTCTGCCTCTGTTGTAGACAAAGCAACTGTTGACTGCAAAGTAGACTTCCAACTAACTGGTGCCTTTGCAAAAGTAAACACATAACCAGTAGTTGATCTTCGTTTGTCCATATCACCCGCAAAATCTGAGTCACAATATCCAACTACAAACTGATTGTCTTCCTGCTCAAAAACTAACCCGACATCTACAGTATTATGAATATACCGTAGAATCCACTTCACAGCTTGCCAATGCTCCTTCCCTGGATTGTGCATATATCTGCTAATAACTCCAACAGCTTGTGAAATGTCAGGCCTTGTGCAAACCATTGCATACATCAAGCTACCAACAGCATTTGCGTATGGTACCTTTGACATATACTCTCGTTCAGCTTCATCCATTGGCGACATAGTAGTACTTAGCTTAAAATGGGAAGCAAGTGGAGTACTAACTGGCTTAGTCTTGTCATCTATGCCAAAACGTTGAAGTACTCTCTTCAAATATTCCTTTTGAGATAAACAGAGTTTCTTTGAACGTCTATCTCTAATTATCTCCATGCCAAGAATTTTCTTTGCCTCACCCAAATCCTTCATCTCGAACTCCTTCTTCAGTTGAATCTTCAACTTATCAATTTCTTCCGAATTCTTGGAAGCTATCAACATATCATCAACATATAGGAGAAGATATACAAAGGAACCATCTTTAAGCTTGTGCAAATACACACAATGATCGTATTTGCTTCTCTTGTACCCTTGCCGCAACATAAACTCGTCAAATCGCTTGTACCATTGTCTAGAAGATTGTTTCAATCCGTACAACGATTTTTCAAGTTTGCACACCATATTTTCTTTTCCAGCAACTTTGAATCCTTCTGGCTGAGTCATGTAGATTTCCTCCTCCAAGTTTCCATGTAAAAACGCAGTTTTTACATCCATCTGAACTAGTTCCAAATCCAATTGTGCTACCAAAGCCAACATAATTCTAATGGAGGAATGTTTTACAACTGGAGAAAACACTTCATTGTAATCAATTCCCTCCTTTTGAGCATATCCTTTGGCCACCAATCTTGCTTTGTAGCGAACATCTACTTGGTTAGGAAATCCTTCCTTCTTTGCAAATACCCATTTGCACCCAATTGCTTTCTTTCCCTTCGGGAGATTGGCCAATCTCCATGTATGATTCTGATGAAGGGACTGTATTTCATCATTCATGGCAATCCTCCACTTATCTTCTTCTGAACTTTGGACAGCGTCTTTATAAGTAGTAGGAACATCATCAGCTACAATTGAGGTTGCACAAGCAACCGTCTCTATGAGACGAACAGGTTTCGTTATTGTTCTTTTTGGCCTGCTGGTTGCTATTGATTCAAGTTGTTGTTGAGATTCCTGAGTTGGAATCTCCTCTACTGGCTCTCCTTCCAGAGGGTAATCTTCATTTGTTTCCTCCTCTGCTTCTTGTGTAGGAAAAATAAATTTTCCCTCAAACTCCACCTGCTTAGAAGCACCTTCATTTTGTTTGGTATCTTCTGTTACCTTATTTACCATAGCAAATTCATCAAAGGTAACATCTCTGCTGAATATTACTTTCTTTGTCATAGGGCACCATAAGCGATATCCTTTGACTCCAGAAGTAATTCCCATAAAAATAGCCTTCTTTGCCCTTGGATCCAATTTTGACTCCGTCACATGATAATATGCAGTTGAGCCAAACACGTGCAAAGAGTTATAATCTACAGCAGGTTTTCCGTACCATTTTTCAAATGGTGTTTTGCCATCAATAGCAGCAGATGGTAGACGATTAATGAGGTGACATGCATATGTAATTGCCTCAGCCCAAAATTCTTTGCCCAAGCCAGCATTGGACAACATACACCGTACCTTCTCCAGCAAGGTCCGGTTCATACGTTCTGCCACTCCATTCTGTTGTGGTGTATGTCTAACAGTGAAGTGTCGGACGATGCCATCATTTTCACAGACCTTATTGAAATGATCATTTTTGTATTCACCTCCATTGTCTGTGCGAATACACTTGATCCTCCTGCCTGTTTGATTCTCCACCATCGTCTTCCATTTGAGAAAAATTCCCAGCACTTCATCTTTGTTTTTCATTGTATACACCCACACTCTTCGAGAAAAATCATCAACAAAGGTTACAAAATAGTGCTTCCCACCCAATGAAGGTGTTTTGGAAGGACCCCAAACATCAGAGTGTACATAATCCAAAATGCCTTTAGTATTATGGATCGCTGTACCAAATTTAACCCTTGTCTGTTTCCCTTTGACACAATGCTCACAAAACTCCAAGTTGCAAGCCTTTACTCCTTTTAACAATCCTTGATCTGATAGAGTTTTCAAGGATTTTCCTCCAGCATGTCCCAAGCGCATGTGCCATAGCTTGGTTGCTTCTGCCTCTTTGTCGTCACTGGATGTTACTGTCGCTGTCCCAATAACTGTACTGCCACGATAGCGGTACATATTATTATTCTTCCGATTAGCCTTCATTACCACTAGTGCACCGGAGCATACTCTCATCACTCCATTTTCTGCAATGATTTTGAACCCTTTTGATTCTAGGGCTCCCACAGAGATGAGATTCTTCTTCAAATCCGGTACATATCGAACATCTATCAATGTTCTGATCATTCCATCATGGTTCCTTAATCGTATTGAACCAATGCCATATGAGGTAAGAGGGCTGTTATCCGCTGTGTGGATGACTCCATATTCTCCTTCTTGAAATTCCATGAACCAGTCCCTGTTGGGACACATATGATAGCTACAAGCCGAGTCCATCAACCATATGTCTGATGATGTTGATGACTCTGTTGTAACTAATGAGAAGTCTGAATCATCACAATCAGCTACATTTGAATCCATAATGGCCTTTCCATTGTTATGTTTGGCCTTATTCTTCAACTTCGGACAGTCTTTCTTCCAGTGCCCTTTTTCTCGACAAAAGGCACATTCATCTTTGCTGGGTCTGGATCTTGACTTGGATCTTCCCTTCTTTGTCCTCGTTTGATTTTGAGGACGACCCCTCACAAATAGTGCTTCTCCTTCTCCGCCCTTCTGTTTTTCTCGCTTTCTTTGTTCATAGCTGTACAAAGCCGAACAAACTTCTCTGAGAGAAACTTCGTCATTTCCATGGAGTAGAGTAGTTTCAAGGTGCTCGTACTCATCAGGAAGTGACGCCAACAACATCAAGGCCAAGTCACCATCATCATAAGTTGTATCCATATTTTGCAAATCTGTAACCAACTTATTGAAACTGGTGATATGTTCATTCATCGTGGTACCAGGAACATAGGTGAAGTGAAACAGTCTCTTCTTCATGTACAATTTATTTTGACTGTTTTTCTTCAAAAATTTATCCTCCAGTGCTTTCCATAATTTACTTGCAGAAGTTTCCTTTGTGTATGGATATTTCTGCTCTCTAGCAAGGTAGGATCGAATGGTACCGCAAGCAACACGGTTGATAATTCTCCAATCTTCTTCTCCAATAACATCTGGTTTCTTTTCTTCAATGGCCAGATCTAGCCCTTGTTGAAAAAGGACATCTAGAACCTCGCCTTGCCACATCCCAAAATGTCCGGACCCGTCAAATATTTCGACCGCAAATTTCGCATTTGACACAATTCTTGTCATAAGCGAAGATGCCAATGATGACGTATTGTTGACACTTGATGTAGATTCTTCTTGTTTATTGTCTCCCATCTTTGACACAAATATTATTTAATAGCTGACGACACAAATCAAGATTATTTCCTTTCTGGTGTGGAAGATCAGACTAAGCTGCAACCACAGAGCATACTCAGACAGAACCTTGACTCAGTTACCAAGATAAATCTTTTCTGATGTGGAAGATCAGACTATGCTGCAACCACAGAGCATACTTAGACAGTACCTTGGCTCTGATACCAATTGTTGCGGAAGCCAAATGTATAGAGTGTGAATAAGTCACAACTACTATACCAAAAATTATGACAACCACCAAATAATAAATAAGACAATAAAGCAATAATAAAGGGAACACCAGAATTTACGAGGTTCGGCTAATTTTGCCTACTCCTCGGACACAACCAAATATTTTATTCCACTCCAAAAATACAAGTGAAATAATACTAAAGAGAGAAGATACAAATGCCTTAAACAGATGAGAAGGCAAATGAGAGGTGTGTTTCAATCCTAAACATTAGGCCTTCTTTTATAGGGGAAAAATCCACCCCAAACTTAACTCCCAACCAATGTGGGACTTTGGCATTTTGCCAAACTTCAACACTACTTCTATTTGTCTATAGCTACCCCTTTCAAGTTTTTTCTCTCTCTATATTACTCCACCAGCTAAGCAAATTAAAATCTTTCCATATACTTTATAATTTATATACACAATTTCTCAATTCACTCTTCGTGCTTTATCCACTCTTTCATTTTAATTTTATTTCAATGGATTTCCGACGCACAAGTCAGGTATATATATATATATATATATATATATATATATATATATATATATATATATATATGGAATCTAATCAGGTTTATGTTAAATTTTGTTGCCTTGTTGAATGTTTCAATTTTTCTTCTTGTCTAACCTTAGTTGTTATTTGTCTTTTGCATTTTTCTCGTGTTACCCTTGATTTTATGGAGTGACTTAATCTTCATGTCTTGTCTAATCTTGATTTTTCTCATGATCTTGTTTGTCACTGGACTTAATCTTCATGGAAAATTCAACTAATCCGGACAAGTGTGGGAACAGGCATTTTAAATGCCTTAAGGGGAAAAGCAACACCAGTACATCAGAATAAAGATGCAATTAGTCCAACATTATTCAAGACTACGAATTTAGCTACTGTTTCTACGAATTTAAGGCATATTGGTCTCAATCCCAGTCGTCTAGCAATTGGAGAAAGCTCAACACATTTGCCTTGTGTATTGGCTTCCACTAGACAATTAACAACAGATTCAGACGTTGCAGTTGCCGTTTGCCGTAAGCATGGACTTGCCTCCTATCTTTCCCTTGAAGAGATTGAATACTCCGAGGATTACACCCGCATAATGTTTCGTTCTCCAAAATCTCAAGTTGTTCATAGGTAAACTTAATGTAAGATCGATCACACTTCTATTTACTTAATGAGGAACTTTGGTGCAACGATAAAATTTACAGTCGCCTGACCAGAAGTTCAGGTCGGGGCCTCTTGCAGAAATGCAAGGCGAGGTTGCATACATAAGACTCAATGTGGCCAGGTCCTTCGTGGACCCTACACATAACGGGAGCACCGAGTGTCCTTTTTTTTTATTTTTTATGTCTTCAACACACCCCTTCACTTGCAACCCATTTTTTTATTATACATCGCAAGCACGTAAAAAAGATTCTTTTGGTAATGGATGACGGCAAGACTTGAACTAGTGCTTCTACTCGCTCTAAAACCATATTAAGGAGTGTTAGTTTAAACAATTAAAGAGATTAATATTTTTATTTACTTAATTATATATGTCTTCAATAGGTATAACGATTGTGTCTTGGAATTCCATGATCAAAATCAACGTACCAGTAGTCTCCGCCGCAGTGAAGGACATGTATTTAGCTTCAACAATCAAGCACTTAAGGATGGATATCTGGTATACATTGAAGAAAAATGCAAGATGTGCAAAAAGAGCTTAAAGGGGAAAGATACTTTCATGCACAGGTTGGTGAAACATAAAAATATGAACCAAATTAAAACAAGAGAATAATACTAGTACTATAGTAAATAATTTATTATTTGCAAATTGTTTTGTGACCAACAGAGAGTCAAGATTCTGCAGTATTAAATGTCGGTCTGATGAGTTGGTGCTTAACTTTGAGCAGTATATGATGCTGGAGGATCCATGGCCTTATATACGACGCCGTCGCTCAAGCAAGAATAACAGGCCAGTCGAGTTTTCCATTAATGATTAATTAAGGGAACCTCTTCGTTATGTAATTAATTAAGGTATGATTAAGGGCATGATCTTAAATTAAGGAATCCTCTTTGTTATGTAATTATTGGTTCCTGTCTAGTTAAGACACCGTCTAGTGTCTTTCGGCTGTGTATGTTCTTTTATTTTCAAGTTTGTATTATACCTTGGTTAATGTCTACTCAATTTGCTACTCGTCATGGTTTTGAACGCTTTAGATTTCACTTCCCCTTTTAATTATGAGCAATTTATGCTATATACCTACTAAAGACAAACTAATTACCCGCTTTTACCTACTCTTAAAATAGTTACACTATACACCTAGCCGACCAAAACTATTTACCCGTATACCCATTTTTCTTATTTATTCTTCTAATGCAACTATGCAGTTTAAAATTGCCTTGTACTTTTTCCCTATATTTTTCTTCTCCTTCTCTTTCTTCACTTTCTCTAATTGGATTATATCCCTCCGTGTAATCTCTGATCAATCCACTTTTCTATCCTCTCTTTTTCATGTATTCCAGGAAAACAAAGCTAGAAAGTAAATCTATAAAAAAAATAATTAGGTCTTTCTCAAAATTCTCAATCTCACTGCATTCGACAGATTTTGGCTTTCTCTATATGAGATTTTTATTCAACGTCATGCACGATCCTCGTACTAATCACCTAAAAACACCCGATTACTTAATTGGATGTTGTGTTCAAAGTTATTTTTCAGAGATTTTCTTGTTAAACTCTTTTTCAAACTCCAGATCTGGAATTTTGTGTATATTTGAAGACCATCCATTGTTGAGCTTGAAACTCTTGAATTTAAAAATCCTTTTTGAAGTTTTGTTGTTTGATTCGAATTGGGTATTATAAAATATTATTTATAGTACCTTTTGGGAAGTTCATATTGAAATTTAGACGAAGCTCTCATTTGTTTTTCAAATACTTTTCTAAATGAACTATTTAATGGAATTCCATGGAGGTATTATTCATTGCATAAGCTCTCGTTGAGTTAATTAGATTATGTAACAATTGATATTATTTCATTTTAATAATTGAATTAAAAAAAAATAAACTCTTTGCATACAATTATATACTTTGTTGGTATAACTATATACTATATTGGTATCATATGTTAGTTGAAATATTTTTTGGTTGTATTAGCTACATTTAATTGGTACACTATTTGATTTTTCTTTATAACTGTAGAATAGTATGCTATCTTGAATTTTTTTAATTTTCCTTTATGTATGTGTATTATGTAATCATTTTGATTTTTTCTTTATGCGTTTGTTTTATATAATAGTATTATAGTACAATATCTTGAAATACATTCTTATATTAATATGTGGTACACTATTTTTTGATTTTTCTCTTTATGCATGTGTATTATGTAATAGTACTATAGTCATATATCAACAACAACAACAATCCAGTAAAATCCCACCACTACTATAGTCATATATAGTTGTCTGAATTAATTAGTAGAATTGTACACCCTATTGGTATAATTATGTCATATTTGTATCATACGGTAGTTGGAATATTTTTGGTTATTTTAGCTGCATTTTTAAGTGAATTCTATTCTAAAATGATTTATATGATCATGTTTTGCCGTGTTGGATTTTCTTGTACCTATGGATATAGATTTTATGTATTATGTAATAGTTTTTATAGTTATGTGCAGTTATTGGAACGATCCCGTAAAAATTATATACCCTATTAGTATAGCTATATACTATATTGATATCATATGCTAGTTGAATCATTTTTTGGTTGTATTAGCTGCATTTAATTGGTACACTGTTTGATTTTCTTTTAATAATAGTAATATAGAACAATATCTTGAAATACTTTATTTTATTAATATGTGGTACACTTTTTTTTATTGTTCTCTTTATGCATATGTGTTATGTAATAGTAGTATAGTCATATAATTGCCGGAAATTAACCAGTAAAGTCGTATACCATGTTGGTATAGTTATATACCATATTGGTATCATATGGTAGTTTGAACATTTTTTTGGTTGTTTTAGCTATATTTTTAAGTGATTATTATTCTGAAATTATTTATATGAACATACAGTGCTGAAATTTTTTTGTGTCGATGGAAAAAGATTATGTGTATTATATAATAGTTTTTATAGTTATAGGCAATTAGTGGAACGACCTCATATAACTATATACCCTGTTAGTATACAGAATAAGCAAGTTGCTTTGCGAATATTTAGCTTGAAATGTGAGCATGTAATTTTCTCATACTTTTATTGCATCCTTTAATGTTTTGGTACAATGGTATAGTCGTAGATAATTGTAGCAATATTCTAGAGCAATCATATACTCTGTTAGTATACATGTATACCATATTGGTATCATATGGTACTAGAAGCCTTTTTTGCTGCTTATACTTTTATTGTATTTTTTAATATTTTATTATTATTATTTCTATTCTTACTAGTATATATGGAGATTTGGTGGCTCTATATTATATTTTTTTGCTCCATAATTGGATGTGTTACTGCTAATGATAGAGTGTGTACTGATATTTCTAGGGAAGGAGATCAAGGTTTGCATGACAATCACGTGTTGATTCTTAAAATATGATTATGTAATTTATGGTGCTCAACAACAGTCAGTGTGATATTCAGTGAATTAGATTAAGTGACAACTGATATTATTTCTATTTAATAATTGGATTTAAAAAATGAGAAAAAAGACAAAAGGTATATTATACTAGTTATATTTAAAAAAAAAAGGTGAACTGATATTTACTATCAATTATTTTTTCTTTGTATAAAAAAAAAGAATAATAAAAAATAGTGAAAACAGTAAATAAAATTAGATTATAAATAGAAAAAGAATATAAAAAAAGAAGTTAAATGAAATTAGAAAAGGAAAAAAGGAAAAAATAAGAAGAAAATGAGAAAAAAGAAAAGGAGAAAAGAAAGAAAAAAAGGAAAAAAAGGAAAAAAAGAAAAGTATCATAGAAATAAAAAAGAATTGGAGAAAAAAAGAGAAAATTTCCCCACAAAAACTAGTATGGGTAGGAAATGTAATTAGTTTGATGGGTAGAAAAACAAATGGATAGACAAGGGTAAATAATTTTGTTTTTATGGGTAACTGTGTCATTCTCCCTTTAATTATATCCTACGTGTATTTTCAAGTTCGGACATGGTTACACTACTAGAAATTCGGCCAAAATCGACCGCGGTCAATCGACCGAAGTCGATCGGTTTTCTAATATATATATATATATATATATATATATATATATATAACTGACCAACATTAGTCGGTTTTTTTGGCACAAAAATGCGGGAAACTATTTTAGAATCCCACAATATTTATTTTTTAAGAAACTGACCGAAATCGGTCTGTTTTTCATATAAAATAAATTAAAACTAATATTCAAAAAATCAACCAAAATCTGTCAGTTATTTCAGTCAATCATTTTAAAAAAATCGACCGACTTCGGTCGGTAATTTTATATTTTTAATAAAACCGACCGAAATCAGTCGGTTGTTTTCGCGTTAAGGAGTACAAATAAATTAAAAGAAAGTCTTAAACCAAAATGTACCAATAGTCTAGTGGTAGAATAGTATAAGTACAGACCTTGGTTCGAGTCTCAGACAATACATTTTTTTAATTGCATAATTAAAAATACCGACCTACTCCGGTTGGTTTTTTTGGGCAAATTTTTTCTTTTTGGGTCGTTTGTGAAAATTAATTTACCGGCCGAAAATCGGTCGGAAATTGCGATCAACTTCGGTCTCTATTTTTTACCGACCAACATATTTTCGATCGATTAAAGTCGGTCGAAAATCGATCGTTTTTTCAAATTTCCGACCGATTTCGGTCGGTATTTCTGGACGGTTTTAGGCATTTTTCTAATAGTGTTACAATTATATTTCGATCCTCACTTTTTTGGTGCCAAAGGCCTACCCTTCCACTTTATAGGAAGAAGTCGAAAAGGGAAATAAAGTCATATATCTTTCCTGCCAACCTCCTCGCTTTATTCTTATACTGATCGAGTTACACTATTTCCTATTCTAATAGAGACCACTACGTTTGCTTACATGACTTCCTCTTTGCTTGGAAAAAAGGAGACAAGTCAAGTAAGTAAGCAGTTATCTGAACTCGAGCCGAGCCAGTGTTGGGGTTGGGTTGGTTGATCACAAAAAATAATTTTTATCTCATCTGTCAGGTTTGTATGTACCCACACTTCTGTTTATTATCTTCTAGAACCTCATGAACTATCATTTCTGGCTTCCCCCTCTCTCTGGCTTTGCTCTTGGGTTTGTCAACCAATCTGGCATGTTCAAATCAGGGCGTCTCGACGATGATGTAGTCATAGTAGTCTTCTGATGGAAAATCTATTAAGATCCGGCCATGATTCATCGAACCATTCCTTCACGCGTCGTAGCTTAGGATTTATGCTATTGCTATTGTTTAGGGGCGTCAAGATAGGATTCCTACTTTTTCTTTTTGAGAAAAAAATCGTAGCTTAAAATTTATGCTATTGCTATTGTTTAGGGCGTCAAGATAGGATTCCTACTTTTTCTTTTTGAGAAAGAATTACTGGATAATCAAAAGAGATACCGAAAGAGCAGATGGTTTTGTTTATTCCACAAGACAATTTGTTAAGGCATCACATAAATGAAGCTTATGTGAACGAAGCCAAATAATATATCATTAAGATTTATGGTTGTCGAGTTCTTAGTTACTAAACAAATAAATCTAACAGTTAACGTTCGTAAACAGTTACTAAAAGGGAATAACGATATAATTTGATTTTTCTTTTTCCAATTTTAGTGCCCGAATCGTTTACGCTATGAAGTAAATGATCATTAACACTTATTTCTTTCTGCCGTTTAAGTTCTTTTGATCTCCCTTTCACTTAAGTTTTATATGATTGCTTCATTAGTTAATGTATTCTATTTTGCTTAATCAAAACAAATTAAATGCTTTTATAAGGTTACTGTAGTAAGTTAAGGTAGGAAGAAACTAAAGCAATGACAAGGTTATGGATAAAGGTGCTCCACTGTGTGTGTGTTGACATTTTAGACAATTAAAATTTTATTAAATTCAAATTCACGGTTAATTTGGATTTTATTATATATTAAATACATATTAGTCCAAATAATATTATGGGCTAGTATAATCGGGTTGATTATTTAAATTTAAAATAAATTGATTTAAATAAAAGTCCAACATATTATTAGGCTAGCCCGTCAATTGGTCTTCTATCAAATGGGTCGGCCCATAAGCCTCAAGCCCAATGACCTACTAGGATTTTCTTGGAGCCTACTCCATCCGATACCCATATAAAGGGGTTAAAGGAGAAGGCTAGAGGAATAAGCAAGTAAGCAGCAAGAAAGGCTAAAGAAGCTCTGAAGAATAGCATCAAGGTCTCCATCCACATCTGCAATCTTCGTCTGTGGTCAAATCCCAAAGGCGAACTCAAGTCACAAGCGGGCGGCTTCAAATCTTCCGTTCGCGATAACTCAACAACAAATCCTGGTTCGTGACGATCTTCAAATTGTTCATGACGCATCACAAATCTGAGATTCATCAAGTTCAAGATCAAAATCTCAAGCTCTTGAACCATCGTTCGTGAGAAGGAGAATCAGAGGACTACATCTCTTTAGATTTGAGATATTTTAAAGATTGTAACCCCATCACTTGAAATCGAATATAATATTTGTAGCTATATTTCTTGTCTTGGTTATTATTTTTCAGGAACAAAATTTAGTCGTTACAAATTTTGGCATGCGCAGTGGGACCATCTGTACCTCTCATCTCTTCTCTTCGAAGTTCAAGAACATCAAGATGACCTCAATAAAAATCAACTCTTGATCTGACTCCAAAAGTGGATTGGAAGTTGCCATGGAGATTGTTGGCCAAATCAAAAGAAGCAAAACCGAGATGCTAAGACAACAAATGCTTGAAGTGCCGTCCACAACTCATGTTTTTGGTTCATCTTCTCCAAAAGAAGTAAGATCATCTTCATACATGCTAGAAGAAAGGAACAACATTACTGAGGTGGTCGAACGAACTTTGGCACGATTTAGTCTTTCAAAAGAATGCCACCGCCAGTCTCACAATCCCTTCATACAAAAAGATGATGACGTCTTGAGCAACAAATTTTCCCCAATCTCTCCTCATGTCACTCCAAAATCTGCTCTGTATCCAAGTGATGTTCCATACCATTCTTCGTCCTCTGCGTTGGTCATGCAAACGATGATAATTGAAGTTTCTATCGTAGAAGAACAACTTGCAAATTTGACAAAAGCAGTTGAAGGCTGACAAAGTACATGAAATATCAAGATGATAAACTTTCTAAGTTGATGAATAAGGTGGAGAGTATGACGGAGGAATAATCAAGCCAAGCACCTATGAAGCTTCCAGATATTCATGAGAAAGGAGAGTCCGCTGCAAAGCTAGCAACAATGACCAAAGAGCTCCAAGTCTCTTCTGATGGACAGATTCATGTTGAGCAATTGAAGGACTTCATCATAGAGGCCATCAAAGATAAAATTGAGCCTTCACCTAAATCTTTCCTTACATGCGCAAAGCCGTACACACAAAGGATTGATAACTTGAAGATGCCAAGCGGATATCAACCCCCTAAGCTTCAACAATTTGACGGTAAAGGGAATCCCAAGCAACATGTTGCACACTTCGTCGAGACGTGCAATGATGCTGGAACTTATGATGATCACCTTGTCAAGCAGTTTGTTCGATCTCTCAAAGGAAATATTTTCGATTGGTACACAGATCTTGAACCTGGTTCCATTGATAGTTGGGAGCAACTCGAGCGAAAATTCCTCAACCGCTTCTATAGCACGAGACACATTGTGAGCATAATTGAACTTACAAATGCCCGAATGGGAGGTGGAGCCAGTTATCGAATTCGTCAATCGTTGGAGGAGTTTAAGCCTCAACTGCAAAAACCGTCTTAGCAAAACATCTGGAATCGAAATGTGCATCCAAGGTATGCATTGGGGCCTTCGCTACATCTTGCAAGGAATAAAGCCTCAAACTTTTGAAGAGTTGGCCACCCGTGCACACGATATGGAATTGAGTATGGCTACACGTGGAGATCAAAGGTTGTCATTTGAGACTCACAACGAAAAAGAAGTAGACGATGCCGAGAATGGGGGCAAGTATTCTTCCAAAACTGAAATCGAAGAGTCCATGCATGTCACTATGCTCCTTGACACATGTGCCTAAACTACAAGTCGCAATGCTCCTTGACGCATGAGCCTAAACTGCAAGTCGCAATGCTCCTCGGCGCATGAGCCAACTGCATGTTGTAATGCTCCTTGATACATGGGCCTAAATTATATGTCACAAAATTCCTCAAATTCGAGCCAAATCTTCAAGTTGTAAAGCTCCCCAAATTTGAGCTAAATCTTCAACTTGCAAAGCTCTTCAAAATTCGAGCAAAGTCTTTAAGTCACAAAGCTCTTCAATTTCGAGCAAAGTCTTCAAGATGTTAAGTTCTTCAAATTCGAGCAAAGACTTCAAGTTGCAAGCTCTTCAAATTTGAGCAAGTCTCCAAGATGTAAAGCTCTTCAAATTTGAGCAAAGTTTTCAAGTTGCTATACTCCTTATCCGCATGAGTATAAACTGCATACAAAAAAAAGAACTTAAACTTTTTTTTAACTACATAATGGCTTGATCCTCTTTGCTGGGGACGTAGGCAACTTAGATTTCATTCTAAGTTCAGCCATTTAAATGGGAAAAAAAGAGCCAATTCCTTTTCATGATAGCAAAAAGAGGATGCTAGCTCTTTGTATGCAACATATGCTTCTTTGGTAAGTTAAAAGAAGTAGTTATTCCACGTTAAAGCTTAAAGGATAATATGCCATATTTTCTTTCATCCAGCCGCATGAAAAAAAATGCGTCATGTGCTTCTTTTAATAAAGGTTGAAGGACGAGATGCTCTCCTCCATAGCTCGAAATATGGAGCGCTACATGTATTTTTTCGTCAAGTCATGAGAAGGACGTTCTATGCAATTCTTTTCTAAATTGCAAGAAGAGGTTGTTCTACTCTAAAGCTTGAAATTTAGGACACCCCATGCACTTCTTCGACAAGTTAAAAGAAGATGTGGTTTCATGCCAAAGATTGCAGGATGACTACTTCACATACTTGCTCGCAAAAAATGCAAGAGTAGTACTCCTAGTGTATCGCCAAGCTACAAAAGGTGAGATATGCCACATACTTACTCGCCTGGTTGGAAAAGGATACTCCAAGTGTCAATCACGTCTAGCCACAATAAAGGACGAACGGTTCATCCCCAATCTTGCAGACCTCTAGTGAACCTTCTTAGGGATATCAAGACTGCTCTTGAAAATCTGCAAAAGAGAAAGATTTTGAAGCACCCCGGTGCCAATGGCATGAAGCTTTTGGTTCTGTTTAGTTGATCGGTGCCAATGACACAGAGTTTTAGCTCAGCAACAAGTACCAGTGTCAACAACATGACACTTTAATATGGATGGAGGACTAGCCATGGACTTCTTTGCCAAATTGCAAGAAGAGGACACCATAAAACTCCTTCTAAGTCAGGGAAGGAAAGCGAGTCATAATCATGACGGTGAAAGCCAGACATACTCGAGTGATTGTATTTTTGTCAAAGTTTGACTGGAAAGGTGGATGCACCAAACTGTTGTCCGCCAAAGCCATGGCCGAAAAGGTGGATGCATCAAATTTTCGTCCTCCAATTCCACGAAGATGAGGATGCCCTAAGCTTTACCTTGCCAAACCTGCAAAAAAAGTATGCTGTCCAAAAAAATAATCCTCCTGATTTTGGTGCTTGATAAAAAAAATTATTGTGGCTGGATCAAAAAGGGTAGGGCTTCGACTTTTATGTATGTTGCATATCTCTTGTTCTTCTTTTCAACGGTGCAAACGGCTCATGATTTGTACCCTCCTACCTCGATATATGACTTTTTCAGTGAGAGTGCACAAAGCTGAAAGAGCCGGCATATCGGAACTCGTCGTGTAAATTTTGAATAGTATCTGGAACGATATAAGAGCAATTTGATTGTGATCTTTACAGAAATTGAAGTTCAGGGATTCTAGTTTTTATAGCTTCAAACCGCTCGTGATTACGATATTCCTGCACCAAGATATGAATCTTTCAGTGAAGGCGCGCAAAGTTGAAAAGTTGAGTACGGCAGAATCTGAAGCAAGTTTAGAAATACTCCTGAGATAGTTCAGAACGAATTTGGCTTCAAATTTTTAATATGTTGTAGCGCTCCATGTTTAGTGTAAAGAAAATCAAGCGGACTGCAATTCGTACGCTCCTACACCAGGTTATGAACCTTTTTGTAAAGGCGCGCCAATATGAAAGGTCAAACATGGTAGCACTTGAAAAGAAAACTCAAAACATTACCTGAGATGGTGCAGAAGGATTTTTGCTCCAATTCTTGGATATGTTTCAGTTCTTTGTGTCATGTTTTAGGAGAATCGAGTGGCTCGCATTTTTGATGCTCCTATGGCAAGATATGAATGTTTTCTCGCAGATGCACAAAGATAATAACTCCAGGCAGCTTCTGCAACCAAGGAAAAGAAACGTGACTACCGATTAAAAAAAAGAAGGAAAAAGAAGAAGTAAAAATTGTGGAGATGAGTTGATCAGTTTCACGGGTGAAAACAAAGACACACAACAAGGTTCTTATATAGACAATAAGCTGGTGGTGCTTTTCCTCTGGCACAAAGAAATTTACTTATAAGAAAACGAAATTGCCATGTTTAATATGGAATTATAAAATCGTACCGTTTGCGCTCCAAGAAAGAATTCATAAAAAAGGAAAACAGTATTAGTAAAACCTTTGATTCTCGTAATTGATCATCTCAAATAAGGAAAGCTCTACTATCAAAGATGATATTCAAGATAGAAGCAAATCAAGAGTTTCCAAGACGTCAAATTGGAGGCATATTTGGCTAGTTCTAAACACTAAAATTTAGGATTGTGTTTGACTAGTTAACTACAATTAGCTCTTAAGTGGGCTAAAATAAAGAAAAAATAACGTTTTCTTTGGTACTTCAAGTCTCATCTTCAAGTTTCGTCAAGTCTACACCTCGACAAGCCTTGAAGCAGGGGGCATTTGTAGACAATTAAAATTTTATTAAATTCAAATCCACAAGTAATTTAGATTTTTATCATATATTAAATACATATTAGTCCAAATAATACTATGGGCTAGTATAATCGGGTTGATTATTTAAATCTAAAATAAATTGATTTAAATAAAAGTCCAATATATTATTGGGCTAGCCCGTCAATTGGTCTTCTATCAAATGAGTCGGCCTACTCAAGCCCAATGATCTACTAGGGTTTTCTTGGAGCCTACTCCATCTCATACCTATATAAAGGGTTCAAAGGAGAAGGTTAAAAGAACAAGCAAGTAAGCATCATGAAAGACTAAAGAAGCTCTGAAGAATAGCATCGAGATCTCCATCCACATCTCTTTAGATTTGAGATATTTTAAAGATTGTAACCCCATCACTTGAAATCGAATATAATATTTGTAGTTATATTTCTTGTTTTGGTTATTATTTTTCAGAAACGAAATTTATTCGTTTCAGGCATATGTTGAAAAGAACATGATCTTCGTTACGTGGACTTGACGGTAGAATATTGCCTCACATATCACCCCACTTTTTACAGTGTGCCATTACAAGCTTTCTAAATTACAGTGTACACATATAACATATATCTTGAAAAGAAATGTATAAAATTGGTATTATCGGGGAACTTGGTCTTATATGATTAGTTTTACGATACATCGAGAAAATATAATATATGAGTTTTTTATAAATTTATTTTCTTTATTCAACTTGAACTGGCTATAGAAGGTCATTTCTCGATAGGATATAAAGCATCATATTCTATTAACGGTGATGCATAAAATATAAATTTGAATTTGGAGGGAGAAATTTCTAATCCAAATTCCCTTGTTAATAAACATAATTATTAATTTTTATATTGATATTGTATATAACTTAAATAGTAATCTAATACTCAGATTTGGATAAAAATTTCTTAGTAAATTAATATAAATAATATAATAACATACTGTATGGGTCAAAATCTGGCTTAGAAAGTTAGGCGTGGGAAGATCATCAAGTGAGAGGACTGTGTTTCGCTTTTTGCGGATAGGCCGAGGTCGACCAAAGCCCAACAATGAGTAGTCACTGAGCAAGTCATAAAGGCCGAGATCGAGCAGCGAAGTGTAGGAATAACAGCTAGTTTAGCAATAAGATATTTTAAAGGAATATTCTCTGTATTTGTACTTTCAGTAGGTAAGTGATATATCCTATATAAGTAGGAAGAGAGAGAGAAAGAGGGGGCATGTGATATTCATTTTGATAAGCTCTCTCTAGAAAAGTTAACTCTCAAGCAACTACAAACATTATCTTTGTACAAGATTTGATTTGTTGTTTTTTCAAGCTTTCCCACATCAAATCCGATAAAGTGTATGATATCTATTCCTACGTTCGATTGCGTTACATTATTATTAGAGGGAGAATAATCCACCTCGTTATACATTTGGGTGAATTATTCTCTCTACTTACAACTATTGTCATTTGTCATATTTGCTTATCTTTATCCCCTCATTCATCCATAACAATATCATTAAATATTTTTTTGGCATTTAATAGCTTTGAATGCGGCTTCCAGACCATTACTATCCATAAATCTTGGATCTAGGATTTATTATATTTATCTAGAATTCACCCATTATCATTTATTTAATTAGTTTAACAAAAAGGCATAACACTTTTTGGTCAAACAATTTGGTGCCGTCTGTGGGGATTTTCTAGTTAAATTTTTTAGTTTCTTCTAGATCTAAAAAAAATGCAAATGCACCAAACTTTGCAAAACCTCGTATCTCGTTGTTTACACAAATCTGACATGGCAGGAAATTGAGAAGAAAAAAGAAAGGCGATAGCCGGTCTAACCGCCAATCTCTTAAACACCATCTCGCGAAGAGGACGAGGAGAACGTGACACCAAGTGCCTCACCTAGGCGAAGCGATTCACCCCCTCCTCATGGCAGCATTACCGCTTCTCATGGAAAGGGAGCTTTTATGTCTACGATGGAAGAAACATCACCAGCGATAAAAAACTACTGGAAGCATGGATAACGAATACACTAACGGTATACTCGACAAACCCACTCAAAGGGTGAGCAGAGAGAGTGTGTGAGTAGACATCGCCACAACCAATGAGCAACACGCCCAGCCTCCCTCTACAGGTATCACTCACTCTGTTAATGATGGAGGTAACGACACCCTCACTCCCATCCTTAGAAAAATGGAGGAGATAGAGAATGAGAACAAAGCACTCCGCGACCAAATGAGATAGCATCAAGAAAGGGTAGATAAGATATCAGACGCCCCAAAACTCCTACCAAAGCGGGACGCCGGTCGATTTGTGGAACAACCATATAGCGACGAAGCCGCACCACATGCTATACAAAAAACTTCCAAAATGTCTCCATACATGAAAATATACGACGGCACAACAGACCCGGAGGACCATGTGACCTACTATGTCACTGCAGTGAAAGGCAACAACCTCGCAAAAGAACAAGTAGCATCCATATTTCTGAAAACATTTGGAGAGACCCTAACAGGCTGGGCCCTAACTTCGTACTCGCAGTTACCTGCGCTCCATAGAAACGTTCGAGGAGATGACCGACAAGTTCGTCACCGCCCATGCCGGGGCCAAAAAAGTGGAGGCAAGGGTGAACGACATATTCTCCATTAAGAAATCACATGGCGAAGGACTCCGAGACTTCCTCGCCCGGTTCAACTGTGTAAGAATGACCTTTCCAAATGTATCTGAAGGAATGGTGGTGGCCGCTTTCCAGAATGGGCTGAGTAGAAGTGGGTCTCGGGCGACCAAAAAGTTGCTAAGCTGACTCATGAATGCTCTTCAACCACTTGGGACGAGATACACAACGCCTACTATGCTGAGGTAAGAGCCGACGAGGATGATCTCAACATACCTACTCAACATCTGATCTCGGTCCAGATGGAGTCTAGGAAAGACCGAAGAAACAAAAGCAGAAGAGATATAGCAGGGTCATGACATAATCGAGAAAGACATCATCCTTACGTTAGAGTCACCCTCATGCCGCCTCCACGTCACGACGAAGGTCCATCTAGGCTGCGAACATGAATCCACGGAAATGAAAGAGGTATGACCTCCTTATTATCAGCTCAAAATTTTTATGTTTCCCCCTCAGAAATAGTCTACGCATTGGAAAATCTCGGTCCAAAGGTAAAATGGCCACAGAAGATGAAGTCCGACCCAAGCACCAGAAAGTCAAGCGCCATATGCAAATTCCACTAGGAACAAGGTCATAAGACCGAGGACTGCATCGCCCTTAGACAGGAGGTCGTGAACATGCTTCACCAAGGGCACCTAAAAGAGTTGATGAGCGATCGAGGGAGGGCCAACATTGCCCGAGGGCAAGAATAACATCAGGGTTCGCCCAAACCACCTTCCCCAGTTTGGACCATTCAAATGATCATCGGGGGAGGCAACGACGCATCTATCAACAGCGTGAAGTTCACCACCACTCACAAGCTTAAGCGGTCTATCACCCATGAACGGTATAACGAACTCAAAGAAAGTATCATCTTTGATAAGTCAGATACCCACAATTTGGTTTTTCCTCACTATGATACCCTTGTCATAACTTTACGTATTTTTTATACTGATGTAAGATGTATCATGGTCGATGATGGAAGCGGCGTGTGCATCATCCATCCTCGAGTTCTCACCCAAATGAAGCTCGAGGACAAGATAGTGCCATGTTGCATCACACTAACAGGTTTTAATAATGCATTTGAGTGGACATCTGGAGAAATCACACTGCCCGTCCTTATCGGCGGTGTTACCTTGGAGACCACGTTCCACATCATGGACCAGGATACAACATATAACACCATCATAGCCCGACCATGGATACACGCAAAGAAAGTCGCCCCCTTCAGTTTGTACCAAATCATTAAATTTCCCACCCCATGGGGAGTATTCTGCATCTAGGGAGAGCAAAACATGGCCCGAGAATGCTACTGCATTGCCCAAGACTGCACGTACACTCAACAACTGAAGGGAAAAGCCAAGGAAGCATATCAATTAACGAAGTCAAGGTTGGATGGCGATGAAAAGAAAGATGTCATCAGCGACCCTGGAATTATAGAAGCCACGAGGTCAACTGTAGAGGACCTCAACCCCGTCCAACTAGACAACGACCACTATAGAAAGAGAGTTTTCATCGGCCATAAACTCCAAGATCCAGGTAAATTTCATCAATTCTTAAAAGTAACGTAGACATATTTGCCTTTTCCCATGCAGACATGCCAAGTATCCCAAAGGAGTTAGCAACTCACAAATTGAACATCAACCCATTTTACCCACTAGTAAGGCAATTAGACGAAAGTCCAACTCTACAATAAACAATGCAGTTCGTGAAGAGGTCGAGAAATTGTTGGTGAATGGTTCTATCAGAGAATCGAAGTACCCTCAGTGGGTCGCCAATATAGTCATGGTGAAAAAGAAGAACGATAAGTGGAGAATGTGCGTGGACTTCACAGATCTGAACAAAGCCTGCCCAAAAGACCCATTCTCGCTGCCCCACATTGACCAACTCATCAACGCCACAGCTGGGCACGAACTGCTGATTTTCTTGGATGCATACTCGAGCTACAACCGAATCCTCATGGAGGAGGAGGATCAGGAAAAAACCACCTTCATCACCCATCAGGGGGCGTACTGCTACAGAATGATGCCATTCGGGTTAAAAAAACGAGGGGGCAATGTACCAGAGGCTGGTGACCAAAATATTCAAAGATCAACTCGGCAAGACCATGGAAGTATATATAGACGACATGTTGGTCAAACCAAAGAGAAAGGAAGACTATATCGACCACCTGAGGAAAGCCTTCGACATACTCAAAAGGTACGACATGAAATTAAATCCTGAAAAATGTTCTTTCGACATGACATCTGGAAAATTCCTC
Organism: Nicotiana sylvestris; assembly: GCF_000393655.2. Lineage (NCBI taxonomy): Eukaryota > Viridiplantae > Streptophyta > Magnoliopsida > Solanales > Solanaceae > Nicotiana > Nicotiana sylvestris. The sequence continues at coordinate 199,666,529 of NC_091059.1, read as the reverse complement.
ATCTTCTTGGTATCACAAAGAGGCATCGAGGTCAATCCCAACCAAATCAAGGCCATAGAAGGAATCCCAAAAAATCTAACCAGCAAAAAGCAAATGCAAAAACTGACCGGTCGGATTGCCACCCTGTCAAGATTCATATTGTGGTCCTCTGATAGGTGCCACAAATTTTTTGGCATACTCAAAAAGGATAATGGACTCCAATGGAATTCTGAGTGTGTCATCTCCTTAAAGGAATTAATGGCTTACTCGTCTTCACCACTGTTGCTCGCTAAGGCATAACCTGGAGAGCGCCTCTTTGTCTACCCTGCCGTGTCCGACGTTGCAGTAAGTGTTGTCCTGGTATGACAAAATAAAGGTACGCAATCTTTGATCTATTACATTAGCAAAACTATGGTAGACGCCAAAACGAGGTACCCCCACCTCGAGAAGTTAGCTCTAGCCCTGGTCGTAGCTTCACAGAAGCTTAGACCTTATTTCCAGTGCCACCCCATCTCGGTGGTCACGATTTTTCCTTTAAGGAGTATCTTGCACAAACCCGAATTGTCGGGAAGATTGGCCAAGTAGACCATAGAGCTGAGTGAGCACGATATAACCTATCAATCGGGAACAGCGATAAAGTCACAAGTTCTTGCCAAATTTGTCGCCAACTTCAGCATGAAGTCCGAAGTCAAAATGGAAACCACCATTACTTCCACTAAAGTACACGACCAATGGCTGATGGCGCTTCTAATGCATCAGGATATGGACTGGGACTCGTGCTCGAGGTACCAATAGGCAAAATGGTTTGCCAATCCATACGATGCCCTGATATGACTAACCACGAGGCCGAGTATGAGGCCGTGATTACAGGATTAAAATTAGCACTCAAATATGGATCACAGCGAGTCATCATTCGATGCAACTCGCAACTCATCATCAATCAAGTCATAAGGACTTTCCAAATTAAGGAGCAACGACTATAGAAATATCAGGCCAAAATTCGCAAACTATTACCCGAGTTCAACGAATGCCAGCTCGATCAAATACCCCGAGTGTAGAACATCAAAGCAGATAGCCTTGCCAAATTGGCAGCGGCTACCAAAAGCATAACCGGAGAGGAGGGTGTGGTCGCTCTCCTCCATTCATCACTAGACCAGATCGAGGTACGATTTATAAACCTAACTTGGGACATGCGCAATCGTATTATCTCATACTTGCAGGACGGAGTGCTCCCACCTGACAAAAAAGAAGCCAAGAAGCTTCGAATGCAGGCGACCAGGTACAACATCGTCAATGAGGACTTGTACAAAAGAACATTTGGTGGTCCCTTAGCAAAGTGTTTAGGACCAAATCAAACACGACGCGTCCTCGAAGAAATACACTAGGTCCACTATAGGGCTCACACTGGCAACAGAGCTCTCATCAAATACCTCATATGAGCAGGATACTATTGACCCACAATGAAAAAGAAAGCCGCCGACTTCGTTAAAAGGTACGCGCAATGCCAAAGACACAGCCCCATGATTCACCAAGTGGGCAAACACCTTCATTCAGTCACCTCGCCTTGTCCTTTCATCAAATAGGGAACGGACATCGTTGGACCCCTACCGACGGATGAAGTAATAAATGATTTCTTTTTGTTTTAACTGACTATTTCTCTAAGTGGGTAAAAGCAGATGCCTTCGCCCAAATACGCGAGCAAAAAGTAATCACGTTCATTTGGAAAAACATCATATGCCACTTTGGCATCCCTAAAGAAATCAGCTGCAACAACGGTCCCCAGTTCACTGGAAAAAAGACCGCCGAGTTCTTCAAAAAATGGCACATCAAAAGAATACTCTCCATGCCATATCATCCCCTAAGCAACGATTAGGCGGAATCATCCAACAAAACAATATTGAATATCATGAAAAAGAAACTCGAAAATGCCAAGGGACTGTGGCTGGAAGTGCTGCTTGAAGTGTTATGGGCATATTGCACCACGCCAAAGGCGAGCACAAGAGAAACTCCATACTCACTAGTCTATGGAACTGATGCAATGATACTAGTTGAGGTCGGGGAACCAAGCCTAAAATACTCAAATGAAAGCGGGCCAAGCAACGATGAGAACAGAAGGTAGGGCCTTGATAAAGTCGAAGAGCTAATAGACATGGCCTACATAAGAATGATAGCTCAAAAACAATAGGCAGAGCGATGCTACAACAAAAAAACATAAATTAGGTCACTCAAAGTCGGAGACTACATACTCAAAGCCAAAACACAAGCAAACAAAGACTCACAAGAAGGCAAACTGGGAACTAATTGGGACGACCCATACAAAATCACAACGACAGTAAGCAAAGGGTCATTCCAACTGGAAACAATGGAAGGAAAACTACTGCCAAACAATTGGAATGTCGCCCCACCTCAAATACTTCAACTTCTAAGGATAGACGTCTCCCGAGTCGTACTCTTTTTTCCTTTACCCGAGTTTTGTCCCAATTGGATTTTCTCGGGGAGGTTTTTAACGAGGCGACGAAGAAAGCATCTCGAAGTTAAGTACAATTTCATCGCTCGAACTATCAACTACTTTTCTAGGTCAACCAATAAAGGGACTAGATAAACTGGGACTTCAGATAGACTAGGACTTGAAATAGACTGAGACTTCTCCAATGAATGCATGAACAGAGCAAAAACATGTAAACTTCTCCAATGTATGTAAATTTTCCAATGAATGTATAAACAAAGTGAAATACGCAAACGCACAAATTTTTTATCTGTGCCAAAGTTCATACATTACGCCAAGTAAAGAGTCAAACATTCGACTTCGCTCGAATCGACTCACATTCGACCTCGCTCGAGTTTATTACCATTCGACCTCGTTCAAATCACTTAAAGAGTTAAATATTTGACTTCGCTCGAATCGACTCAAGTTCGACCTCACTCGAATTTATTAACAATCGACCTTGTTCGAATCACTTAAAGAGTCAAATATTCGACCTCGCTTGAATCAACCCACATTCGATCTCGCTCGAATTTATTAACATTCGACCTCGTTCGAATCACTTAAAGAGTTAAACATTCGACCTCGCTCGAATCGACTCACATTCGACCTTGCTCAAATTTATTAACATTTGACCTCGTTCGAATCACTTAAAGAGCCAAACATTCGACCTTGCTCGAATTTATTAACATTAGACCTCGTTCGAACCACTTAAAGAGTCAAACATTCGACCTCACTCGAATCGACTTATATTTGGCCTCGCTCGAATCATTTAGAGTCATACATTCGACCTCGGTCGAGTCAACTCACAATCGATTCGAATTAATTAACATTCGACTTCGCTCGAATCGACCTATATTCGATCTCGTTCGAATCAAAGTTAAACATTCGACTTCACTCGCATCAACTCACATTCGACCTCGTTCGAATCAATTCAAAATTAATAATCAGTCTTTCTTGAGGAAACTTATGTTTCGACTTTGTTCGGTTAAAAATACCAGTCGACATTCAACCTCGAACCGGTTCGACTCGCAGTCGACCCAAGTGAAATCGTGATTAAGGCAGAAAAAATTCAAGGGAAAAATAAGAAGTTCAAGAACAGAAAGCAAAAGTATTATCATTACAAAATGCCATCTTACAATGGACAGACAAGAGCCCACAAAAAAAGAAAAAAAAAGAGGAGAGAAAACAAAAGTACATAGAAAAGCACACTATTCGGTCGCAGCTCCCCCATCGCCATCACCACCGATGCCCTTGCCATTTAAGTACTCGTCTTCGTACCAAGAATCTGGCTCAATCTCATCCAAATCCTCTTCGTCATCATCCATCCTGGGCGTGCTGGGGTCATAGCCACAAGCGGCATGAGCTACACATGCCTTAACACGAGCATCCTCAAACTCCGCCTCAGAGGCTTTTTCGGCTGCCATCAAAACCCTGTATATGTCATGACGAGCATCAGCATGGATCCACTTCTCGTACAAGTCTTATGGGACATTGGGATAAGTGGAAGCATTAGAGGTAGACAGCTGATCCTGCTGCTGCGCTTTCTCGGCCTTGAGGACAACCATCTACTCGTTCAAATCCTGAACATCTCCTTCTAGTCAACCTATCTAGTCTTCGAGCCTCGCCACTTTAAGAGCAAAGGTATCTGCTTCACTAGCCCACTCTGATCTGAGGACGCGGAGGGTGCTCGCTAGCACTGCCGTCTCCACCACCGCGGCCATTCTAGCTCTCTCAATCTGCTCCAACTCCGTAGCTTTGGCAGCCAACTCATCCCGTAAGCCGTCAGCTCTAGTTTTGCTCTGCTCAAGCTTAGCCCGTAAGGACGCCACATGAACTTGGAGGTCGACGCATTCGTCCATGACCCCCTTGCTCACCTCGAGCTCGTCGTTTTTGGTCCTTAATGTTTCTTCGAGCTCGCTGCACCTGCCAATAACCATCATGAGCTCATCATCCTTCTCCTTCAACTCCTCATTCTTCTTCCTCAGATCGTCATGGAGAGTTGGTAACAAAGTATCCTCACTAAGCATGCGAACCAGGGCCTTGTTCTTGGTACGATATTCTTTGTATTTTGACTCTACCTTATTATAGAGAGCCGTCCTCTTCTTTTCCCGACGGGAGCTCTCAATATCCAGGATGAGAGTTTGATAAACATACCAAGAAGGCTTCTTTACGCTAAGAGAAGGCTTACTCGTAGAGCCATCCCGAAAATGCCTAACGACAAGTCCACATCCTTCAACGTCTGCAAGGTCCTATTCTCAAACTCCGTGTATAGGGGGCCAAAGCCGGAACCACATGCTTTGAGTTGACCAACAAGTTGAAATCCAAGGGGATGGCAATATTTTGAGTGGACCCCTCGGTCCTCACTTCCACTCGATTAAATCTCTCCTCAAAAGGCCGTACCTCCTCAGGGTCGATATCGGAACCAGACCCATCATCCTCCACAATGACCGCTTTTCCTCTACCACCAACAGACGAAGAGCCAACCTCAGCTGCCTCTAGTGTATCCCTTTTCGTAGCAGCTTTCATTGTCTCCAACGACCTATCTTCCACGACAACGTCTGGTGGGGGAGCGGTCCCCGCAGTTGAAAGGGACGCCGCTTCCACGTCCACAACTATCACCCGCTCAGGCATGGCCACGACTTCCACTCGTCGCCTTTTCAACGGCTCCATATCCTCCTCGCTGGGGGAAGGTTCGTCCACTAAATGAAACACCGAGCAGGCGACCTCCGCTGACAGAGTGGGTGTCTGACGATTAAGCTAGCTTAAAACCGGAGTCCGGGAAGAAGTGTTTCGTACATAATCGGCCAAAGCAAACTGCATCCCAACTGAAGCAACTTCTTGGCGAAATGCAGGGATATGAGCCTTCACCTTCTTAGAAGTTCTCTGAACTGGCGTCAAAAGAGAGCCATAAGCGGCAAACAGAAGCGTGCCACAACAAAAGCAAAGTAGTTATGAAGGCAAAACATAACTTACCGGTCGAAGGCTTAAGCCCGAACTTCTTATTGAAGGATTCCCAGTCACGAATCCCTACGGTATGAGGCAAGAAGCGGTCCACCCAGACACTGATATCGGCGACTAAAGAAGGGGGTACTTCTCAGCTACAAAAAGAAAAAATAGTGTAACAAGTCGTGAAACACGAAGAGAAGAACAAATACGTACTCAAATAATGACACTTACGAGAAAAATTCCTTTGTTCAGGAAATTCGCTAGGGTTCACCACCACATGCTCTATTTAGATGAATAAGTAGTGAGCCCAAAACCGGTGGTTCATCCTATCTCCATCCCGACCACCAATCCTTTAGTTTTGCGGTAGCGGAGGTGAACTATCGTACCCCTATGGAAACTCAGTCTGAAGAGGTACAGTAGATGACAGATAAAGACTTCGCAGCCAGTTAGCTCTGCGAGCTTCGCCAACATAAGGAAAATCTTTTAAAGGTAGGGAGAAAGTTGTGTCGGGCAGATGCTGTATTAGCGGTAGAACTCCTCTGCCAACAGAGAAAGAGGAAGAGAATAACCTATCTGGAATGGGTAGGCATAAAATGCACAATACCCAGGACGGTGAACTTGAACCATGTCATCTACAACCGGAACCAGGTCGACGTGGGCAGGAATGCCATGTTTTGTTCTAAGGGCGACAAGGTACTTCGCCTTCATCTCAGATTTTGCAGACTCCGGTTCAGGGGCGGGTTCTTTAGAAAAGTCGGACCTGGAAGTAGGGTTACGAGGAATGATCTCTTCCACAGTGGGGAAGCTCTCATCCTCTATAACCATTATTTCTCTGCCACCGGGAGGCATGGACACCGATAATGGAATAAGGTCACAGATCATCTCAATGTTGGGGGTTACGTTAGCCATTCTCTGCTATAATATATATACGGTGGGGCAGAAAAAGAAGAAGGGGTGGTAACGGCTGCAGTTGTAGGGTGTAAGAACACAAGAAGAAGAAAGAGAAGCGAGTGAAAGGTTGAAGAAATCAGAGAATGCAAAAGTTCCATTGTGAAGCTTCAGAGGCATTCAGATTGATACAAGCAACTTCTAGTGGTCCTAGAATCAAAATAATAGGGACTCAAGGAACGAGGCAATGCATCAGGAAGATGCACAATGATGATGCATGCATCGTGACATCATCCTGCACCAATCCCCTGACCTACGAATCTCAGAGCGACACATCACTATTTTGGCTACGGACTCCTTTACTCGATCAACATGCCAAAAATCTTTCACAAATCGCCGACTGATAAAGTCCGCCCATCGGAGTCGACCAGAAGGCGACCCCAACAAGCGGAGGGGCTAACCGTATGGGTCAAAATCTAGCTTAAAAAGTTAAGCGTGAGAAGATCGTCAAGTGAGAGGACTGTGTTTCGCTTTGGGCGGATAGGCCAAGGTCGACCAAAGCCCAATAATGAGCAGTCGCTAAGCAAGTCATAAAGACCGGGGTCGAGCAATGAAGGGTATGAATAACAACTAGTTTAGCAATAAGATATTTTAAAGGAATATTCAGAGGAATATTCTCTGTATTTGAACTTTCAGTAGGTAAGGGATATGTCCCATATAAGTAGGAAGAGAGAGAGAGAGAGAGAGGGGAGGGGAAGGGGGCATGTGATATTCATTTTGATAAGCTCTCTCTAGAAAAGTTGACTCTCAAGCAACTACAAACATTATCTTTGTACAAGATTCGATTTGCTGTTTTTCCAAGCTTTCCCACATTAGATCCAATAAAGTTCATGATATTCCCACGTTTGATTGCCTTACATCATTGTCAGAGGGAGAATCATCCATCTAGTTATAAATTTTGGTGAATTATTCTCTTTATTTATAGTTGTTGCCATTTGTCATATTTATTGCTTATCTTTATCCCCTCATTCATCCATAACAACAACATTAAACATTCTTCTGGCATTTAATAATCCGGTTTCCAGACCATTACTATCCATAAATCTTGTATCTAGGATTTATTATATTTAACTAGAATTTACCCATTATCATTTATTTAATTAGTTTAACAAAAAGGCATAACACTTTTTGGTCAAATACATACTATAACATATTAAATCGAACTAATAGTAGCTTAAATACTACTCCGTCCGTTTCAATTTATGTGAATCTATTTTCTTTTTAGCCCATGCTAAAATGAATGATCTCTTTCCATATTTGAAAACAATTTAACTTTATGTAACGCTTTATAGTCACACAAAATATGTGTGTCTCATTTTACGCCATAAGTTCAAAAGTTTTTTATCTCTTTTCTTAAACTAGATGGATTCACAAAAAAGTAGTAAGTGGTAACCATAAATGTAAATTTGGAGGGAGTAATTTATAGGCCGAATTGAGCTTAAAGTACTGAAATCCCCAATTTCCCACAAGTATAAAGAGTTGAGGAAAATTAGAAGTAAGGTCATTGTGGTCCTAGTAACGACTGTAACATGAGTCTTAGCTAATAGGCAGATAGAGCAATCACTGGCCTCTGAAATCTTCTTCTTTTTATCACTTTCGGAGTGGAAATCGGGAGAAACCAACCAACTTTGTAATGGGGAGTTCTTGTTTTCCCCAATCTCCACTCTCTCATTCTCTCTTTTCTTCTTCATCACTATCTTCTTCCCAATTTACACCCTTGCTTTTTTCCCCAAGAAATGCGCAAAAATGTAAAAAGAAAATGCCAGCTATGGCATGTATACACTCGGAGAATCAAAAGGAAAGCGAATTCTGCAGCAGAAGAACGATTCTTTTCGTGGGTTTCTCTGTTCTTCCACTTCTCAGCTTGAGGGCAAATGCTTTTGAAGGCTTGTCAGTAGGTCAATCATTTTTCTTGATTCTTTCTTGCCCTTTATTTGGTTCGACATTATATTGCTTTGCTCTGAGTTGAAAAAATAATAGGGTTCTTTAGCTTCTTTTTGTCTTTAAGTCAGAATGTGTTCTTTAATTTATAGAATCGGTGAATTTGATAAAAGCTTGGTCCATTTCAGTAGCTTAAATGTGACCAGTACGAATTTTCTTGAAGCAGTGCAGTTGTAATTGGCAATAGATTTCGAGTTATAGGATTTACGGCCATTGCCATTTGGTCTTTTTCCATCAGCTGACACTTGGAATTAATGGCCATTATGATTAGATAATTTGGCGATTCTTTAGGCAGATCTAAGTTGCACTAGTTTGCTGACTGTACTTAGACTGTTTACTAAAGGTATTTGGGAAGAATGTCGATAAGAAATTCTGTAATTGACTATGGTTTCCTAAGAGGTTTAATCAGTATACCGTTGAATGACAACTGCATTTCTTTTCTTATTCTTTTTTCCCTTTTATAAACAAGATTAGTTATCAAACTTTTTAATAATCATTCATGTGCAAATTTAGGCTTGATCAGTGCAATAATAGACTTCTAGTTCAATTTAAGAGTATTGAGATCGACTTCCTTGTTAATAATTTCCGTCTCCAACTATATATATTTGTAGCTTGATCGTTATAGAGACCCTTACAAACTTGATTCTCATGCTTTTTAGCACAGTTCTTAATTATGCTCACTCCTTATAGTATATTATTGTTAGTGCAGACAAATAAAAGGTACATAATTATTTTGTTGTCAGCTGAATTTCTAATTTTCTTTAGAAAACGAAATGCCAAGAAAGCTAAGCTTTGGTAAACGTTAGATTGCTTCCTTGGAAACTTATCTCGGCTTATCAAGTAATCTATTCCATCATTCCTTTGTCGGTTTCTTATGGCAGAGTCACTCGATCCTCATCGCAACAGAGGAAAAAGAGAGATCGAAAGAACAAAAACTGGGAATGAGTCTGCAATCTGGATACTAAGAGTGGGGTTACCTATGTTTCTTTGACTCTGCTTTGTTCATCTGGTTGGTCATGGTGAAAATATTCACTTCCAAACTTTGGGGTGAGGGGATGTAAAAGTAGCAGAAGTACATTTTCATATCAAAGACCAATAGATAACACAGCTTCTTTCCATATATTTTTTTTTGTTAATAGGCCTTATTTATCAGAAACTAGTGCATTCAATCTCCTTTCCGTATAATTTTGTTTTGGTATCTGTGTAGTAATATCTAGCATATTCCTGAAGATTCGGGGGCATACTTGCATATGTTGTTTGTGATTGTGGTTAATATCTGAAAGTTTTTGCTAGATATTGTGAACTTGTATTTGGATTTGTGAAAGGTTTATCTCCCACACCCTGATGCCTTTTCAAAAAATGCTTAACTCAGCTCTCATTGTATCTCAGATTCTCAAGTAAAAGCACAGCCGCAGAAAGAGGAGACAGAGGTCAGAATGAATGCCTAGCATCTCCTTGAGAAAAGATTGAGAGAGAATGCATTCTGCTATAGCTTAATTTCTATATTATCATCAGCTTTATATGCTCTCAGTTTGAATGTTTTCTTGTAACCAGCAAACAATCCAAGGAAATGCAGAGAATCCCTTCTTTTCTCTACTTAATGGACTTGGAGTTTTTGGTTCAGGCGTGCTTGGTTCTCTTTATGCCTTGGCTCGAAACGAGAAGGCCGTTTCTGATGCAACCATTGAATCTGTAAGCTAGATATGCTCTTCTCTATATGTTTTGTGATACAAGTTTTCTGTAATTTTATGTCTCTATGGATGCAGTTGGGATCTTAAAGCAGAGTGTTCCCATCATCTTACTGACATTGCAGATCTATTGCATGGTCCAATTTCTTCTGAAAGTATAATATTTTTGAGCAACATTTCTAAGCAGAAACTGCGGAATCCAGTAGAGGGGCGACTTGTATAAATTAGTCGCAGTTTGGCCTGAACTGAACCTATTGCAAACAGTTTAAACATAAAACAGTGCAAGTGATCTTAACATGCTTAGACCATTAGCTTAAAGGCTATTCTAAATCGTAAGATTATAGGCAGAAAGAACGAGTTACTTTCTTGGGTTGCTTTTACTAATTAGGATCTGCTTTCATGTACTCAGATGAAAAATAAGCTGAAGGAGAAAGAAGCCACATTCGTTTCAATGGAGAAGAAATTCCAGTCTGAGCTGCTGAACGAAAGGGATATACGAAATAATCAACTTAAGAGGGCAGGCGAAGAACGGCAAGCTCTGGTTAACCAATTGAATTCAGCAAAGAGTACAGTAACTAACCTTGGTCAGGAGCTGCAAAAAGAAAAACGAATTGCTGAAGAGCTCAAAGTTCAGATCGAGGGCCTTCAAAATAACCTCATGCAGACGAAGGAGGATAAGAAAAAATTGCAGGAGGAGCTTAAAGAGAAGCTTGATTTGATACAAGTTCTGCAAGAAAAGATAACTTTACTTACTACAGAGATCAAAGATAAAGAGGCATCTCTTCAGAGTACAACCTCTAAACTAGCTGAAAAAGAATCAGAGGTAGATAAATTGAGCTCAATGTATCAGGAATCCCAGGATCAGCTGATGAATTTGACTTCAGAAATCAAAGAACTTAAAGTCGAAGTCCAGAAAAGAGAGAGAGAACTAGAGTTGAAACGTGAATCAGAAGACAACCTTAATGTGCGATTAAATTCTTTGCTCGTTGAGAGAGATGAATCTAAAAAAGAGCTTGATGCTATTCAAAAGGAATACAGCGAGTTCAAGTCCATTTCAGAGAAGAAAGTGGCTTCTGATGCCAAGCTGTTGGGGGAACAAGAAAAGAGACTACACCAGCTCGAGGAACAACTTGGCACTGCCTCAGATGAAGTACGCAAAAATAAAGTGCTAATTGCTGATCTGACTCAAGAAAAAGAAAACTTAAGGAGAATGCTGGACGCTGAGCTGGAAAACATAAGCAAGTTGAAGCTAGAGGTCCAGGTTACTCAGGAAACTCTTGAGAAATCTAGAAGTGATGCTTCTGATATAGCAGAACAACTACAGCAGTCGAGGCATCTTTGCTCTAAGCTTGAAGCTGAGGTTTCTAAACTTCAGATGGAATTGGAGGAAACAAGAACATCATTACGGAGGAACATTGATGAGACAAAACGTGGTGCAGAGCTCTTAGCTGCGGAGCTGACCACTACTAGGGAGCTTCTAAAGAAAACAAATGAAGAAATGCACACTATGTCTAATGAACTAGCGGCTGTTACTGAAAATTGTGATAACTTACAGACGGAGCTAGTTGATGTCTACAAGAAAGCAGAACGTGCTGCTGATGAACTGAAACAAGAAAAGAATATTGTCGTGACACTGGAGAAAGAGCTAACATTTTTGGAGGCTCAAATTACAAGAGAGAAAGAGTCACGGAAGAATCTGGAAGAAGAGCTGGAAAGGGCTACGGAATCACTTGATGAGATGAACCGAAATGCTTTTGCACTTGCAAAGGAGCTTGAGCTTGCTAATTCTCATATTTCTAGCCTCGAGGATGAGAGAGAAGTGCTCCAAAAGTCTGTTTCTGAGCAGAAACAAATTTCTCAAGAATCCCGAGAAAACCTTGAAGATGCCCATAGCCTGGTAATGAAACTTGGCAAGGAACGCGAGAGTCTGGAGAAGAGAGCAAAGAAATTGGAAGATGAAATGGCATCAGCAAAAGGTGAGATTTTGCGGCTGCGGACCCAAGTAAATTCGGTAAAAGCTCCTGTTAACAATGAGGAAAAAGTTGAAGCTGGGGAAAAGGCAGCTGTAACAGTGAAGAGAACCAGGAGGAGGAAGACTGCTACTCAGCCTGCTTCTCAGCAAGAAAGCTCATAGTTTGCTGTTTCTAAAGTGACATATCTTTCCTTTTTGTCCTTGACTCAAATTGATTGCGACGAGAATAGATTAATGGTGTATTATAGAGAAGCCAGAATTAGGATATTGCCCTTGTAAGAAACTTCCTGCAAGCTGTATTCTCAGTGAGTGTATATTTCCAGGTGAGAAGTTGCACAAACAAATGAGATATCATTTAGTACATTTTCATGCAGTGTGTGTGCAAATAAGAAATTTGGAACGGATTGCATGATATCCATGAATAAGAAATTTGAATTGTGTAAAGTACTGTCTCAGTTCCCCATGTTTAGCAGTACAAATGAACATGCAGCTGATACCATCTTTCTTAAAAGTGAATAATAGAAAAAGATCTATAAACCGACCACAGTGGGAGTCGAACCCACGACCTTTTGATCCGAAGTCAAACGCGCTAATCCACTACGCTATGCGGTCTTGTTGTGACCTATTTTAGAGTAAATACTATTATCAAATCACGAGAATCTTTCCGCTTCTAATCTCATGTGAATTAGAACACCATATGAATAACAGTTTATTTGAGCGTTATATATTCTCAGTTAGCATAAGTGGCTTTTGTACCAAGAAAATAAGTTGCTTTTGCAAAACTAGATTTCTATTTTCTATGGAAGTGCTATATGAAGTCTTATCAAGTCTATCGCTTATATATTTCCTATCTGTATTAACATAAGTAGAACTAGAATTCTATTTACGTTAACGTACGTTTAGATTGACTTATCATCCAACAAATTGCTATAAACTAAATAGATAAACCGCGGCTGAATTTATTTGTTTCCTTCTTAGAGCCAACCATGAAACTCTAAGTATTACTTTTTTTTTTCCAGCCTATGTATTACGATTTCAACATTGGATTCTGTGAGCAATTGTACAAATTGTATACGGTCGAAGCCCCATTTTACAGGCTCGACGAATCGCTTCAAGCCCGAGTTCAGGATGGGTCGAGTTCGAGCCCGATGGACCAAACTTGAGCCCATGACAGAATCTCAGGCTCAAGAATCGAAGTACGCGGTGGGTACCGAAGCCGAGTATGACCAACCCCGAGATGACGCCGTTATGGGTTTGTAACAGAAAGAGCAAGATTCCCGCCACATCCCCAAGATCGTGGCGTAAATTCCGGAATAGATTTGTACGAGCCAGTACGAATCCGTACTAGGTGGTTAGACAGCTGTCCCAATAAAGGTTCCTTACTGTAAATAGAAATGTACCTTATTTAGAGTTCCCTTGCTATATAAAGGGGACCCCAATCATTTGTAAACACCATCAATCATTGGCAAAAGAATATACTCTCTTACTTTCTTGCTCATTACTCATCAGAATTGCCCTTTAACTTTATTGTTCTACCAACCTCGAGGCCACTTTAGCTCGAGGTCAAGACTGGCTTGCACACTGATTTGATTTTACTTACTTCTTTCATTTATACGTTAGATTTTTTGGTTATTAATTAGTATTGAACTAAATCACATATCTTTAAAACCATAAACAAGTTTAATTGTTACTCGTATTTTCGAGGTAAATAGTTTGGCGCCCACCGTGGGGCTAAAGATAATATTGGTTATTTCAGTAGTGATTCTGATAACACACGTTATTTTCACACTTGTTCTTGTCAAGAATTTTTGTTCACAGGTTAAAACATGTCAAACTCATAAAATGCACCTGTACACGGCGATGATGGTTTAGGATTTCATGGGGAAAACAACAATGTAGCTACTCCGGGAGTCGGTGTACCACCGATTAACCCTGGGGAAGTGCCAAATGTGGAACCAGTCGATGTTAGTTCACACATTGCTTTGAATGCAGATTTAGGCGCAGACCCCGGAGGAAGTATACGCAGGGAAGTCCGATCTCGTGGTCAAGGAACACAGGGTATAAGAGATGGGGGAGTTAGCCTCCAAGTAATATTCGAGATGTTACAAGCTCAACAGATTGCTATCGCTCAGCTTCAAAGTCAGCATAAAACTCCAAGTGTGGTCGAACTAGAAATCACTCGCCGTATTGAGCCGGTGCCAGAAATATCAAACGGTAATGGCTCGGGGACTGATCCCACGATATGATGATGCTCGAGAAGCTCACCAAAAGAATCGAGTCGAGGGAGAAAAAGATTGAGGATAATGACAAAAAAATGGAGACGTATAACTCCTGTGTTGATCAAATACCAGGGGCACCCCCTGTCTTGAAAGGATTAGATGCCAAAAAATTCATGCAAAAGCCATTTCCCCCGAGCGCGGCTCCGAAGCCTATCCCCAAGAAGTTTCGTATGCCCGATATACCTAAATATAATGGAACGAGCGATCCTAATAAACACATTATCTCGTACACTTGCGGGATTAAAGGGAACGACTTAAATGATGATGCGATCGAGTCAGTATTGTTGAAACAATTTGGGAAAACTTTGTCAAAGGGATCCATGATTTGGTATCACAACTTGCCACCGAATTTTATCGGTTTATTTGCTATGTTAGCAGACGCATTCATGAAAGCACATGCCGGGGCCATAAAGGTTGCAGCAAGGAAATCAGATGTTTTTAAGATAAGAAAGAGGAATGATGAGATGCTAAAGGAGTTCGTATCCCGATTTCAAATGGAGCGAATGGATTATCACCGGTCTCGGATGATTGGGAAGTACAAGCTTTTATGCAGGGGTTGAACGAGCGGAGTTCGATCGCGTCACGACAGTTGAAGCAAAATCTGGTAGAGTGTCCAGTCGTGACTTGGGCAGATGTACATAATCGTTATCAATCGAAGATCAGGGTCGAAGACGACCAGTTGGGAGCCCCTCGGACTCAGTACATCCAAATAGATTGGCGGTTATGGCCCCGAGGAATACAGACAGGGAACCGAGATCAACTAGGAAATGGTATCAGCCATATGTCTCGGATCGAAGAAAAATGGTTTGGGGCGAAATCCTCCTCAGAACGATCGAGGACAGAATTCTCGGGGACTTATGAGTAAACATGGTTTTGATAAACATACCGATCCCGCAGAATCACCTCGGTTGTCGGAGTATAATTTTAGTGTAGATGCATCGGGGATCATGTCAACTGTTGGAAGAATCAAAGACACCAGGTGGCCTAGGCCTATACAAACCGATCCTTCTCAAAGGAATCCAAACTTGATGTGTAAATATCATGGCACACATGGCCATAAGACCGAAGACTGCAGGCAGCTGAGGTAGGAGGTAGCTCGATTGTTCAACGAGGGTCATCTTCGAGAGTTTCTCAGTGATCGAGCTAAGAACCACTTTAGAGAAAGAGATGCAAACTGAAAAAATAAGCAGGAAGAACTGCAACATGTAATTCATATGATCGTTGGCGGTGTCGATGTTCCACAAAGGCCTATATTCAAACGCACCAAGGTGTCGATCACCAGAGAAAAACGGACTCGGAGTTATGTGCCCGAGGGCATCCTATCATTCAATGACGAGGAAGTGGAAGGCATATCTCAACCATATAATGACGCCCTGGTAATTTCTATTTTGTTAAATAAAATTCAAGTTAAACGTGTTATAGTGGATCCAGGTAGCTCAGCAAACATAATCAGATCAAGGGTCGTAGAGCAGCTCGGTCTACATGACCAAATTGTACCTGCATCTCGAGTCCTAAATGGCTTCAACATGGCAAGAGAAACAACAAAGAGGGAGATAATCCTACTAGTAAACGTGGCTGGGACCATCCAAGATACAAAATTCCATGTCATCGAAGGCAACATGAGATATAATGCACTACGCTGGAGGCCATGGATCCACAACATGAGGGTAGTACCTTCAACCCTTCATCAGATGATGAAATTCCAAATAGCAGATGGTGTGAAAACAGTTTACGGAGAACAACACGATGCAAATGAAATGTTTGCAGTCGATGAGGTGACACCGATACCAGTGCCTTCGACCTCGGAAAAATCAAGCACTAAAGAAAAGCAGACAGAAAAATAGCAATCACCGCTCCCAGCCTCGACCGAATTAGAGGAACAGGTAATCGAAGAAGAAGAGGATTTCCTTACTCCTCGAACTTTCGTTGTTCCCGAAGAGTCAGATTCAACCAAGTCAATGGTTGAGGAACTAGAACATGTCATACTGATTGAGTACATGCCCAAGAGAAAGGTATACCTAGGAATGGGGTTAACCCCCAAACTCAGGAAAGAACTCATTTAATTTCTTATCAATAATATGGATTGTTTTTCTTGGTCCCATTTAGACATGACAGGGATCCTATAGGAAATAACAACACACCGACTAAGCCTCGACCCCAGGTTCAAACCAGTAAAACAAAAAAGAAGGCCCCAATCTGAGGTGAAGCATGCATTCATAAAGAATGAGGTAACTAAACTTCTTAAAATAGGATCCATTCGGGAGGTAAAATACCCTGAGTGGTTAGTCAGCATAGTTGTAGTCCCTAAAAAAGGGAACAAACTTAGAATATGTGTAGATTATAAGGATCTAAACAAGGCATGCCCTAAAGATTCCTTTCCATTACCTAACATTGATCGCATGATCGATGCCACGACCGTCCACGAGATCCTTACCTTCCTCGATGCCTACTCCAGGTACAATCAAATTCAGATGAACCCCGGGGACCGGGAGAAGACCTCGTTTATCAGTAAGTTAGGAACATACTGTTACAACGTAATGCCCTTCGGGTTAAAAATGCTGGAGCCACATACCAATGCCTAGTTAACAAAATATTCAAGGAACAGATAGGTAAATCAATGGAATCTTACATTGACGATATGTTGGTTAAGTCCCTACGCGCAGAGGACCATTTAACTCATTTGCAGGAAACATTCAAAATCTTGAGGAAGTACAACATAAAGCTTAACCCAGAAAAATGTGCCTTTAAGGTTGGCTCGGACAAGTTTCACAGCTTCATGGTATCAAATCGGGGAATCGAAATCAAGCCGAACAAAATCAAGGCCATC
The DNA here is from genome assembly GCF_000393655.2 of Nicotiana sylvestris. Lineage (NCBI taxonomy): Eukaryota > Viridiplantae > Streptophyta > Magnoliopsida > Solanales > Solanaceae > Nicotiana > Nicotiana sylvestris. The sequence goes on along the minus strand of NC_091059.1, from coordinate 199,649,464 downwards.
GAGGACATCACTATCGTGGATAGTGTGAAAGTTGTACAAAGGTTAACAGGACGAATAGACACCTTGGGCCGATTCATTTCGAGGTTATCAGATCGAAGCCACAAGTTCTTTTCCTTACTCAAAAAGAAAAAGGATTTCGTATGGACCCCGGAATTCCATAAAGCATTGGAGGAATTGAAGTGATACTTATCAAGCCCACCTCTACTTCACACTCCGAAGGTAGATGAAAAGCTTTACTTATATTTGGTAGTGTCCGAGATAGCGGTAAGTGGGGTACTAGTTCTAGAAGAGCAAGGCTTTGTATAGCCTTGTGAGGCCATGCATAATGTTTAACTGCTTGCAAGTTTGGCTATTGTCCATTTTATAGGGGAAACTCGGCCAGATATTTCCATTGGAATCCACGATGATTTAGACTCCCTATAAACCCTTACATTCGAGGATGAATGTTCCTAATGGGGTAGGGTGTTACAACACATATTCATGTACATTAGTTTATGCTGTAAGTTAGGCGACATAAATCCAAGAATAGATTATCTTTGAGATGATAAGAAGTTAATTCTATTGGTCTTAAATGATACAAGGGTGTATAATGGTGGTTAACAAGTATTAGAAGTTAAACAAATCAAGGATGTTGTAACCTGTATTAGGTTATTAATATACTCAAGAGTTTGTGTTTTAAGGTATTTGAATCATATAATATCCGTATCATAAGTCTTGATGTCAAACGAGTTATGAAACAAAAGTCGTCAAAAGTTGTCACAACTTAGGTTTATAATTTTACTTAAACTTTAGCTCAAATGTTACTAAGTTTTTATCCCAATACTTGGAATTATGGGGTGATATACGCAACAAATAGAATATCTATGAGTCTAGTTTCCAACGTATTAAACCGTTCGTCAATACAATCTCGGAGTAGAGAGATATTCGTGTTTTCAAAGACTGCGCCAAGTAGCTCTCTATAGGGCCCACATAGGCGATTTAAGACATATGGATAGATATAATATGCCTCAACCCCGTTTTAAGTCATTATTTTTAAGTGTATTCAGACCTTAGAACCCTAAAAATATTCTCTCAAGTTTCTCTCATGATCCAAGATCCAAACAAAGGGCAAACAACACAAATCAAGTGTCGGGAATCCCGTGGCGCTAGTAAATTTCTTGTTCTTCTTCTTGTTGCTCATTTTTGTGTTGTTCCAACTCATGTGGGAGGTTGTTTTAAGGAGTTTATGTTCTATAAATACTCCCTCAAGTTTTTAATATCAACCCTAGGTGATTTCAAGTCTTCTAAAGTGATTCTAGTGCTGTAAAATCCTAACTGATTGCTAGTTTCTCTTCCTTGTTCTTATGGCATCATTGGAGGGATATTTTGTGGACAATTAAGGTCAAATTAGAGTTGTTATTTATGTTTAAAGGTAAGTAACCTCTTACCTATATGTATTTAAGATTATCTAAGTTGCGGCTAAGTCGTTGAAGCCAGAACTTGTGAAACATATATCGAAAGGCTTGGTAGTAGTGTTGTTGGTTGGTGGACTATTTTGGGAGGCTCAATATGATTATTATTGATGTTGTTTGGGATGTTTGGTGATTGTTTTGACTTGTGGGAATTCATATAAATAGGGTAGGTGATGTCCATTTGCTCGTAAAATAGGTTGTGGTCGATACATAGTAGTTACGACGCCTAAACGATAACGACAATGTCATTTCTCTTATTGTAGACTAAGGAGTCGTGAAATTTGCATAGCTTGAGGTTGGGCAGTATATACAATGTATGAGAGGCTATCTCTTTCCTTCTTTTGCATGACTCCAATTGTACATGATGTAATGAATAGGCTTCCAAAGATACGCTACTCTTAGAAGCTAGCAGTACTTACATTGTTTCCCTTCTTATGGAGCAATTGATGTTGATGTTGCTTCTCTTATTCTTATGTTATAAATGTTGTTGGTACTTCCTTATTCTTATAAGATTCACGATGAAGAGTTAGTACTAATAATGTGTACAGAGGATACCGACCTTACGTTATTCCGAAAGGTTCAAAATATTATTCCAATGAGTCCAGCATGCATTATATATATGTATCTATTTTACTCTACCGAGCCGCACACTACACGGCTAGGTATGACACCTATTGTGCAACCACTGATCAGTTGGGTTTTACCGAGCTCCACGTGGTCGGGTATGATTTTACCGAACCTTATGATGGCTGGGTACATTTTTACCGAGCCTATTATGGTCGGGTACGATATGATGATGATGCCTACATAGGCGTATGTTTTATATATATATATATATATATGTATATATATATATGTATCATGCATTTCATGTCAATAGCCCTCAGAGGTACCAGATGTTACAGGTTGTATATTCTCTATCCCTGCTTATATTACTATTTGTACTTATGGTTCCTTCCTTACATACTCAGTACTTTATTCGTACTGACGTCCTTTTTATTTGTGGATGCTTCATGTCGTACTGCAGGTCCTGATAGACGGGTAGATGCAGCTCTCCCACCACAGTAGGATGCCTAGTTCAGAGGTTATTGGTGAGATCTCTTCTCTGGACTTGCCGTGGTCTTGGTATGCATTTTTGTTATAGACATCATGGGTATGTTGGGGCACTGTTCCCGCAATGTTGCAACACTTATGTTCCTTTAGAGGCTCATAGACAGGTGTCGACTCATGTATAGTTTGGTATGCCTTGTCGACTGATTTTTGTTGTATACTCTTTCATGGTAGCATGGTAGCTCATACCTTATATATAGTTTCTTGACTGTCTGGTCATCCCATGTTATGTATGTTCACGCTATTATCTTTCATTGTTGGTTGTTCATGATCCATGTCTACCATTTATATAGATCTCGTCAGCCCTTAAAGATAATAAGGAAGGTTAGATAAAATGTACGTTGGTGCTCAGAAAATATGGCACGGCTGCTAGTCATGACCCTCTAGTTCAGTTCCCTGTTTATTACGTGAGCCGAACTCTAGGAGATGCTGAAACTAGATATCCACACTTAGAAAAATTAGCACTTGCATTAATAAGCGCATCTAGGAAGCTAAAGCCATATTTCTAGTGTCACCCAATATGTGTGTTAACCACTTATCCTCTATGAAATATTTTGCATAAGCCCGAGCTATCAGGCCGATTGGCCAAATGGGTAGTCGAACTTGGCGGGTACGATACCAAATATTAACACCGAATGACCATCAAGTCTCAAATCTTAGCTGACTTCGTGGCCAATTTTTTGCCAACCCTTGTACCCAAAGTTGAAAAAGAACTTCTGCTAAAATCGGGTACATCATCGGGGGTATGGACCCTCTTCATGGACCGTGCCTCGAATGTGAAAGGGCTCGGGCTTGGCATCGTTTTGAAGCCACCTACAGGTAACACTATTAGGCAATCTATTAAAACTTATAAGTTGACTAATAATGAGGCTAAGTATGAGGCCATGATTGCAGGTCTCGAGCTAGCTAAAAGTTTGGGGGCAAAAGTCATTGAAGCCAAGTGCGATTCCCTGTTGGTAGTAAACCAAGTAAATAAAAGCTTTGAAGTTCGAGAGGATATGATGAAAAGATATTTGGACAAGCTATAGGTAACGTTGCACCACTTCAAGGAATGGACTTTAGATCATGTGCCTCGAGAACAAAATAGTGAGGCCGATGCACTTGCCAACTTGGGGTCATCGGTTGAAGAAGATGATATTATCCTGGGGACTGTCATCCAATTATCGAGGTCTGTGGTCGAAGAGGGTCATGCCAAGATAAATTCTACAAGTTTGACTTGGGATATGAGGAATAAGTATATCGAATATTTGAAAAATGGAAAGCTCCCATCGGATCATAAAGAGTCGAAGGCTCTACGAACCAAGGTTGCTAGGTTCATATTGGATAAAGATGGAACATTTATAGGAGGACGTTCGATGAACCATTGGCGGTATGTTTAGGGTTGGGGGACACTTATTATGTTCTACGAGAAGTCCACGAAGGCACTTGTGGGAATCACTCCGGCGCCGAGTCTTTGATTTGTAAAATTATTAGAGCAGGGTATTACTGGGATATCATAGAAAGAGACACTAAGGAGTTTGTTAAAAAGTGTGATAAATGTCAAAGGTTGGCACAGATGATTTATCAGCCCGGAGAGAAACTCCACTCAGTCTTGTCCCCATGGCCTTTCATGAAATGGGGAATGGACATCGTCGGCCCTCTACAAATAGCCCCAGGTAAGCCAAATTCATTTTAGGACTGACTACTTTTCTAAATGGGTGAAATCACAGGCCTCCGAGAAGGTCAGAGAAAAATAAGTTATTGACTACATTTGGGACTACATAGTGTGCTGATTCGGGATACATGCCGAAATTGTATGCGATAACGACAAGCTATTCATCGGCAACAAGGTAATAGAGTTTCTCGAAGAACACAAAATAAAAAGGATTTTATCAACGCCATATCATCTGACCGGGGATGGGCAGGCCGAATCAACAAACAAGACTATCATCCAAACCTCGAAGAAAAGGTTGAATGACGCTAAAGGGAAATGGAGAGAAGTTCTTCCCGAGGTTCTTTAGGCATATCAAACGACATCAAAGTCCGGCACGGGGGCAACCCCATTCTCCTTGGTATATGGCTCCGAGGCCTTGATTCCAGTCGAGGTCGGTGAACCCAGCACCAGATTTCGACATGCATTAGAGGAATCAAATAAAGAGGCTATGAATACCAGCCTTGAGCTATTAGATGAAAAATGAGAAGTTGCAGTTGTTTGGATGGCCGCACAGAAGCAAAGAATTGAGAGATATTATAATAGAAGGACCAACTTTGACATTTCAGAATCAGGGACTTAGTTCTACGGAAAGTCACCCTCAATACTCGAGACTCGAATGAAGGGAAACTAGGCCCGAATTAGGTAGGATCGTACCGAGTCATCGGAGTTGTCGGTAAAGGATCTTACAAACTTGGCACGATGGAAGGCGAACAATTGGAATGTATCACTATTCAAACGGGCTAAGGTATGACCTTCTCATTTTTTTCCATTTGTATTCAAGATTAACTCATTGCAGGTGTTCGATCGAAGACGTCGAAGGCACCTTTCTACATGAAGACCTTAGGTTTTAAAGCACGCAGTGCCCTCTTTTTCCCTTAGGTCGGGTTTTATTCCAAATGGTTTTTTTCGGTGAGGTTTTTAACGAGGCAACAACTATGTGTTACCTAAGGAGAATTCAACAGTATCAAAGTCTTCTTTTCTATTAACCTCGAATACTGGGGGCATCACCCTCGGAGGTTATATTTTCGAGGAAAATACTTCTCGCCAAAGAAGGGCCTCGATAGGAGAACTTTGTAATGGGCCAAACTGTTAGATGAACCGTGTCCATATAGAATAGTCGAGCCCCGATGGCAAAACATGTACGCATATATCAATTATTTAAAGAAGCATTATTTCTATATCAAAATACTTGGTGTATCAAAGAAATTTGTTACTATACGAACTCCGTACTTATGATTCTATGAGAAACGACTTAAGGGCCAAAACGCAAATACACCTCGAATACTCAGGAACTGTCATTGACAGTCAACATATTCGAATATCTAAATTCGAATTTATAAGACCTCAAAGAGGCATACCTCGAGGCAAAGTCCAAGGCCATCATACTCGTGGACTAGCCTATCGGATAAGTTCGAAAGGTTATCGGGAAACAAGTCCAAAAGAAACACCCAAAGGCTACGACCATGTTAAAGACTACGGTCATATAAAAAGGCTAGGGCCGAAATAATACGGCTCGGAGATGTCCGACTCACACCATAAGTTAAAGGCCTTCAAATACTTTGAAAACTCTGTTAAATAAGGCTACCCTTGGCAAAGCAAATAAAAAAAGGACTTCGATAAAATAAGCCCTCGAATAATTTAAAGGCTTCGATAATATCAGCCTTCGAAAAATCCTCAAGAGGTATTAAATTATCTTAACATAAACGGATTACAAATGAGGTTCCGATCAATTTACCCCTTGAAAAACCCAACGGGTACAAAAAACACATGCTAAGGCATAAAGAAATTTTCACTAAGTCTTTTAGCTGAAAAAAGGAAAAAATTATAGCCGCTTTAGAGGCTGAATTGGCCCAACGTAAAGAGCCTAAGGGCCAACCTAAAAAGAGCCCAAGGTCCGATATAAAAGAGCTAAGGGCCAATATAAAAGAGCCTAAGGGCCAATTTAGTAAGCCTAAAAGGTCGATACACTTAGAGTTTGAGACCTTATTCTCACTCAATTCAGACCTAAGGGTCCCATCATCCCGAGCTCGCGTCAAATCGACTTAAGCACAGCTCGAGGATTTATCAAAAAACCTTAAGAGGTATTCCATTTTAAGTTCAAAGATCACCCATTTATTATTAAAAAACCTAAGGGTTTGTTCTACGTTGAGACCGAGCCAGTGCTTGCTCGATCATTGAAGTTATAACATCAAAATTTTTCACAAAATGAAGACGAAGCAGAATTCAAAAACAAATCAAAGATGGAGCAAAAAAGAATATCTTATATTCATAAAGGGTATTTATAGTGCCCATAAGGTGCCTTACACAAAAACAAAATACAAAAGAACCTAATCTACTTTAGGAGCCACATCCTCGGGAGCTACATCCTCGGGAGCCACATCTTTGAGAGCCGCATCTTCGGGAACCTCCTCCTCAGGGACTTCATCCTCATATCCTTCGCTCTCAGAGCCACTAGTGGAATCTTCATCATTAGAGAGTAAGGTGGAAGCCTCGTCCTCCAATGTTTTTGCCTTTTTAATATCAGCTGAGAGGTCAAAGGCACACACGTGTACCTTCTCGAGAGTTTCTCTCTAGGATTGTTGCCTGGCGTGATTGAGAGCACATGATAATTTGACTTCAGCCGTAATGGAAATTTCCTGTGCCCGAATGTTAGTAGCTTTAGTGTTAGCTCGTTAAGAGGACACAAACACCTCTACATCGGATTTGGCCTTCGCAAGCTCGACGACCGATTTAGCTTCGAGCTCCTAAATATTTCGGCTTCGGGCCAGGCTTTCCCCTTTACATTTTGAAGTTGTCGCTAGATCGAAGTCAGCTGATCCCGAAGCGTGTGTTTTTCCGAGGCGAGACGATCCATATGTTGCTTCCATCCCAAGGTCTCAGCCTTTTTCACCTTGAGCTATTCTCGAAGCTGCTCCACCAGCTCGCCCTTCTGCTGGGCCTGCAAAGTTGAAGTGTTAATCACTAAATCAAGTGAATACATAATAGACCCCCAAAGTCTATATTACCTTTTCAATGAGCTCAGTCTGTTCTTGACGAGCCTTCGCCAATTCAACTTAGAGATCCCTGACATCCTCCTATTTCTGTACATAGAGGCGTTTAAGGATGTCCCTCTCTTCCACCAACTTCTTGAGTTCGGCTTTGAATCGGGCAAGATCGGCTCGAGATTTGGAAAATGCTTGTCGATGAAGCGCCATGGCCTTCACACAAAGAAAAGGAGTCAGACTTAGAAAAACGAGAATAAAACTCGAGCGTAATTATGAAGACAGAAACTTACTTGTTTGAGAAGCCTCTGAGCCTTATCAAAGATAAACGAAGCGTCAAGATCAGGACCATCCTCAACCCCTACAAGACACTCCCGGAAAATATCATTCCCTTTGTGGGTCGTTCCTATATCGAGAGTCCTCATGGCCTAGGCATCTCGGAATTTCCCTTCGGAGAACACAAGGCCAGGTGGCGATTCATCTACGTTGATTATGCCAAGAGATTCACTAGGGACATTATCTTCTCTTTAGAGGGCCTTGGAACTAGGCCTCTCAGACTCACCCTTCAAATGACCTCCCAAGACGAGGTGCTCTTTTGCCGCCCGATGGCTCGGAGACTTTGCTCTAACTCCCCTCTGATATTTCTTCAGTTCGAGAATGAAGAGCATTGGCCATCACCGGTTCGGCAGATTTCAAAGCCTTAGTACTTCTCCTTTTACGAGCTACTAACAGGTACTCGTCATCTTCTCCTTCCTCCTCGTCATCCTGGAGGTGTTGGACTGCTCCTACAGATAGGGCCGCGGGATTGTCCCCAGGCTTTCGAGCCTTACTTTTCTTGGGTTTCGAGGAACTCGCAGGCGAAACCCTCTACCTTTTCTTCTCCTTGGTTGGCTTTGGGATTTCTTATTCACCGGGCGGGGGCAGCCGCATAGCAACGACGTCTCCGAGGACCTGAGTAAGAGTAAAATTAGTATTTCACTGAGAAACACCAATATATGAACAAGGGAACTCACCATGGTTTTTAGTTTCCCACCTACTCTTAGCCAAATCACGCCAACTGCATTCCGCATATGAAGAGGGGGAGTCTAGTTGTCGGACCCAACCTGCGAAGTTCAGAATCGCACCAGGGAACCAAGGGGCAACTGCATCATCAAAAGGGAGTTAAATCGAGGAAGAATAAGGAAAGTAGAATATTAATCATCATCGATAAGTTTGTACTTACATTTCATGTTCCACTCGTCAGGGAATGACATTCTCTCAGTAGGAATTAAATCGGAAGTCCTGATTCGGACAAACGACTCATCCACCCTCGGTCTTTGTCCTCATCGATGCTAGAAAATAGTGACTTCAAGGATCGACGCTGGAGCTTTATCAAACTACCTCGATAAAGGTGAGGTTGTACTGTCTAATTAGGTGGTTGAGGGTAAAAGGCATCCCCTCAATCTGGCCCAAGAAATACCTGATCAAATTGACAATACGCCAAAAGGAAGGGTAAATCTGGCCAAGCGTCACCCGATATTAGTGACAGAAATCAAGAATAACTGGGTCTACGGGACCTAGTGCTGGATCTACGGGATCCAATATGAAAGGGTAAGTATACACGCTTAAGTACCCTGCCACATGGGTAGTGTTGTCTTCTTCGGGGGAAGGGATCACATCATCCTTATTCTCCCAAATGTAATCCTTTCTCACCTTCTCAAGTTCATCTTCAGTTATCAAGCAGATGTATCGAGACATGGGCTTACATCGGCCTGGAACCGATGCAGGTTATCAATTTTAAAATTGGAAGATAGTTCGCATGTGCCAGGAATGCACTTCTCGATACGAGGTGTCACCACCGTTCTACCACCGGCTGGACGCAATGATGAGGCGGATTTTCCTTTCCGAGGAACGGTTTTAGATGTTTTGGCCATTACTGTTGAGAAATTCAAGAGAAGAGAAAAAGTTGATGTTGTGGCAAAAACAAGTTGAAGAAAAGATGAACCCAAGAAAGATGAAGAAGTTGGTGAGGTTTTGAGAAATATTTGAGAAGTAAAGATTGTGAAAATTGTGAAGTGGACCTATTTATAGTGGCTGCTTTAACGGTTTGGGGAAGCCAACAGCCGACTATCAACCACCTTCAATTAATGGCTTTGGGAACTATGCAGAAGCGACCTTTCAATCACTTCAGTCGCTGGCGTCACGAGATTGACATCATGATCGATGCATCAGAGGATTGAGGATCAAATCGTTTCTTATCATCTTACTCTAAGAAACACGGGGACTATCTGTATACGGTTGAAATCAGGTATGCCCGATTTCACGGGCTCGACGAGCCACTTCAAACCCGAGTTCAGGATGGGTCGAGTTCGAGCCCGATGGACCAAGATCGAGCCCGATGACAGAATACCAGGCTCGAGGATCGAAGTACGCGGTGGGCACCGAAGCCGAGTATGACCAACCCCAAGATGACGCCGTTATGGGTTTGTAACAGAAAGAGCAAGATTCCCGCCACATCCCCAAGATCATGGAGTAAATTCCGGAATAGATTTGTACGAGCCAGTACGAATCCGTACTAGGCGGTTAGACAGTTGTCACCAATAAAGATTCCTTACTGTGAATAGAAATGTACCTTATTTAGGTTTCCCCTACTATATAAAGGGGACCCCAATCATTTGTAAACATCATCAATCATTGACAAAAGAATATACTCTCTTACTTTCTTGCTCATTACTCATCAGAATTGTCCTTTAACTTTATTATTCTTGACCAACCTCGAGGCCACTTTAGCTCGAGGTAGAGACTGGCTTGCACACTGGTTTGTTTTTACTTACTTCTTTCATTTATACGCTAGATTTCTTTGTTATTAATTAGTATTGAACTAAATCACATATCTTTAAAACCATAAACAAGTTTAATTGTTCCTCGTATTTTTGAGGTAAACACAAATATTATTTGAGAACAATTCAACAACCAAGAGCTCAAGTACTCGTGCCCTGTGCCCATTGCGAAATGCGAATGGCAATCTAACATTTCTTTATGCATTTAGGGTGTGTTTGGTACGAAGGAAAATATTTTCCAATTTTCTCATATTTAGTTGGCTTAAATGTTTTGAAAAACATTTCCTTATGAACTCATTTTCCTCAAATTGAAGGAAAATATTTTCCTTATCAAGAGAAGGGAAAACATTTTCCAAAACTCCTTCTCAACCTTCCCCACCCTCACCAACCCACCCCACCCCCTCTCTCCGAAAAAGTTCTTTTTTTCTTTCAAATTTCAGATTTTCCGTTACCACCCACCCTGCTACCCCTCTACCCCGCCCCACCCCATCCCCTCTCACAAAAATATTATTTTTTTTACCTTTTTTTGCAATTTCAAATTTTTATTTTTTCATTTTTCTGCAGCCCCCCCCCCCCCGACACAAAAAAATAATAATATTTTTTTACTTTTTTTTTGTAATTTCACATTTTTATTTTTTTTCGTTTTTCTGCCCCCCCTCCCCCCGAAAAAATATTTTTCAGTTTTAATTTATTTATTTATCAATTTAAAGGTTCAAAATTTTACAAGTTTCGAAGTTATGAGTTGGATGTTTGGAAGTTTACGGGTTTAGAAATTATAAAATTTACGCGTTCGAAATTCCATGGTTTCGAAAGTTTATGAAAAATGTGGGTTCGGAAGGTTGTTGGTTTAAAAGTTTATAGCTTCATGTTTATTATATCTAAATTATTTATAAATACTCTTGAGGAGTCATTTTCCTTAATTTGCGTACCAAACACCGGAAAATGAATAAGATTACTACTTGTTTTCCGGAAAAATATTTTCCACGGAAAATATTTTTCGTTATACCAAACACAGCCTTATTTGCATGATTTTGTTGTCCAACCATGGTCTGGCTATTGAAAAAGCTTAGTATAGAGGCAACATATGTTCTTTTGGCAATTTTTTAAAATAAAAAAGACGGGATCATAAAAATAATTCTGTTTTACTTGTTAAACTAGGTGGAATTTGCACTGTTTTGTTGATAAGTTTCTATAAAACTAGAAGGGGAAGTCCGTGCTAAGCACAAGCCCAATATGTTAGATTTTGATCAAGGTTGGCTTGTATGTGAAGAAAATCATAGCTTATGGGAACTCATACCATGTAAGAGAAAATTATGGTAATTAAGCACTACACGTCGAGCTGAAGAATAAGTACTTCATTTTTGCAGTATTTCTGTCTTAAAAATATAACCATATTGAAGAAGAATAAGCAAATCATAACTTTCATCTCAAACAAGAATCATCCTAAACTACATCTTTCAACATCTTATATGTAACTGCATCAAAAGTCTATAATAGATGTTCCTAAAATTCAAAGGGACAACTGATATTGCAGATCAAATATTTACGGTCCTTTTGATGGTTTTGCCACTCAACATCTAACTCCAACTCTAAATGGAAAAAATGTTGAATTAGTGCGTCTCTTTAGTTCTCACATTTACAACATAATGACCTGTTATGACGAAGTTAAAGTAAGAGATTATTATGTCTAAAAGAATGTATTAAGAAAAAAAGATATAGAAAAATATTATGTAAAACGGTAAGTGTGAAAGAAGCAGTACAACTAATGAAAACTGCAATGTGAAAAAGGAAGCATATAAGAAGCATTCAAGTAATAACAGTTTTCATTTATCTACTAATTGTACAAATCAGGTCTAAAGAAGTTGAAATGTATAAATAGAAACGAAAATCAAAAGCTTTTTCTACCCCTCCAGTTTCTACCACTACTTTCCTCAACATGTCATAAATAAGCCTACATTAAGATTTTTTGGCCTAATGGTTTCATGAAAAGTAGGAATGTTGTTGGTTACTTGAATTTGCCCTTAATGAAAAACCTTATTCAGTCAAAACCTAAAAAGTAGCAAAGTGGAATGCATATTTTTTTAAACTAAATTTAAGAGAACCATACTGTATAAACACCATCGAAGAAAGATGATAAAATGGTGCTTATGGATGAAAAAAACAGAAATCATGAAAAGGTAACTTCATTTGGTTGTTAAGGAACTTTTTTTATGAGAAGAAAAATATTTGTAATTTAATGATGAATTCTGGTCTTTGCCGTAAGACTGTAGTTTGCAGTTCTTTCAGAGAAATAATGCTTCCTTCTTGGGAAAATTCTAGAAGAAAGAGCGATTTATTTGGGAAGTTTTCGAAAACAAAGCAGCTCTTATGGAACTGTTAAAAAAGAAATGAAAGTGACAACAAAGTTAGAATTCTTCTACAATGAGGAAGTATCTTTATAGCTCGATATACACAACGAGGAAGTCTTTTAATAGCTCGATATACCCAAGATGTTTTCAGCCCTTTTGTATAAATGTATTGGACTAATGTTGCAGGTATTCAGCACATGGGAGGTAAATCACATAGGAAAACATATAATAGAGTAGGCTAAGATCACCAAAAGTTGATACTCCGTGTGTTCATGCATCAGATCGCTGTCACACCTCCTTTTTGCGCGCCAGCCCCGAGGGGCAAAATGCGCGAGGGAGTTTTTCCAATTTAAGTGACAATATTCGAAATGAGATTATTTATTTAATTCAGAGTCGCCACTTGGGAAAGGTTTGGCTTTTGGTGTCCCAAGTCACCGGTTTATCTTGAATCCCAAATCGAGGAAATTTTCGACTTTCCAAATGAAGTCTGCGAACCAGAAATTCTAAGTAAGGAATTCTGTTGACCCGAGGGAAGGTGTTAGGCACCCTCGAATCCCGTGGTTCTAGCACGGTCGCTTAAATTGTTATAATGGCTAAATATCTGATTTAAATACATGTTATGACTTATGTGCTTTTATTAAGTTTAAACCGCTTTTATTATTATCATTTATTTTTTATAGAATTGCAACGTCGTGAAAATGCATCTCGAACCACGTCACAATCAATGCACCCGTAGTTGTTAACACATTTCGACTCCGTTGAGATTTGAATTTGGGTCACATAAATGCGCACCCGAATTTAAGAATGTAATTTAATTAAGTCGCGCCTAAAGAGTCTAACATGTTATTATCTTTGGGGAAGGCAGTGACATTCACTAAACAGTCCATCCCAAATTCTAAGTATTTATTTTGACCAATTATTGAGGGCCCCGCAATTTGCATTTTTTATTTGGCGAGGCTCGTCTCATTATTTTTAAAAGGATAATCTTAGCATGCCTACATTTTCTATTTTTCGTTTTCTAAAATAAATGAAGATAAGGTCCTACTTTATTTACATACTTTCGAGTTACTATAGTAAAGTTTCGAAAGTGAGTTGCTTAAAGAGTTTATATGGCAACGCATAGAACATTCTACATACAGACAGTAAAAGAAAGAAAAGACTACATTAAATTACAACTTCAAATCTTTCTCATTTTTTGCATTCATGCCTCAAGTGGCTTACAAGATGAACCAGTGTATCAGTTTGTGTACCTGGTATTTGGGAAAGCAAGGAAAGAAGATGAAGATCAGTAGAAGCAGCAGTAGTGTAAATACACAGCAACAATCAACAACCCAACAACAACAAATTCAAAACAGATTCAAGGCCCAGAAAACTTTGAGGAAAAACCGAACAACTCAATAGAACAAACCTAAAAGTTTGTAAGCAAACTAAACAACAACAAACCCCCGCGTGTATTAAACCCGAAACTAAACACGTTTCTCACTTTGTTTTTGTTTTCTCCTTTTAAACTCTCCAACACTCTCTTAGGATTTATAGAATATCTTCTTCTCTCCAAAAATAATCCTCTCTAATGTTCACGTCCTTTTTTTAGTTCCCTCTCAAGTCTTAGTCCCCCACTATATTAAACAATTATATCAACCCCAACCCCTTACATCTTGTCCCCCATATTATTCCCACCCCACTATATTATGTCTTGTCCCGTATTATATTAAATAATTATATCAACCCCATCCCATTACATCTTGTCCCCCATGCTTAACTTAAATAATTATTCAAATGTTCAATTCCAAAAATACCCCTCCGACCTTACTGCAATTACCATTTTACCCCTGAACGTACTGAAATTTACCAAACTACCCCCATCAGCTATAACCAAATCACCTAATCAATCTCAACCAAAATACAGCAAATATGACCAATTTCTAAACAAATTCAACAACAAATCTCATGAACACAGATTGAATCATACAACTTCAAATTAATGGGAATAAGTTAACCATATTGGGAACCAATCCTGGTTAACTTAGACCAAAAATGAATGAGCAAAGAGACAACAATATCAACAACAAAGTACATGATTCAAACTAAATCAACAAGTCAAAAACCAAAACATAAACTAAAATTAAATCACTGGATTAAAAACGAACTTCAAACAAAGATGAACATGAATTACATCTATTTTAAACAACAAACATGACAGATTCAAATGATTTAACCAACATTAATAATTTCTGAAAAAATACATAACAACACATGAAACAAACTGAAGAAATAATTAATTAAATTTCAATTTGAATCTAACGATATTAAACTAACATGAACAAACCGAAAAAATTAACAAAATGATGAACACACAAACAAAACAAAAATCAAACATTTACCGATTTTAAATTCGAGAATATCAAAAACAAAATACGGACAAAAAATAAAACTCAAACCTACTAACCGGATCGAAAAGACGAAAAACTTGGATGAAAACAAACTGTCAGGAAATGATTATCGTGCCAAAATAGCTCGACGCCGAAGATGACCATGAATGGACGACCAAAGAAGCTGGTCGTTTGGTATCTTTCGAAAACGAGGCAGTGGCAGCCCGTCAAAGAAGATGGACGAAGCAGAAGGCTGCAGAACCCCGGAGCAACAGCGGTTGCTGCTGCTGCATCGCCTGGAGGTCGACTGGGTAGTTATGGAAATGAAGGAGCAACTAGGAAATGCCTGGTATGGCACTGCTACTACTGGACCTGAGGACTCGACGAGGTCGGTTGTTTCGAGACAAAAATAAAGGTCGCCGGATTTAATGGGGGGAGGGGTTGCCGGACTGGTTCACGTGAGGTAAAGCAGAAGCAGTCGAGGCAGCTGGAGGTAGCAGCAAAGAGCTGGGATGGTTGTTGGTGGAGCTGCTAGTCGTGTGGAGGGAGGAGATGAAGCAGCGGACGTCCACGACTGGAGCTCGGAGATGGTAGTGGTGAGCGGAGGCAGCCATGGGAGCTCGAGCTCGAGCTTGACGGAGATGAAGAAGATGAAGGCAGAAGCAACTGGGTTTGTTTGGATGTAGCAGAAGCAACAAAACGCAGCAACCATGGGAGCTTGACGAGCTCGTCAATGGCGGATGTTGTTCATCGATGAAGACGAAGCTTGGGGCAGCAGCTGGTCGAAGAAGAAGATGCACAGTAATGGGGGTCGTTTGCTCTTTAATGGCGGACGAGGGAGGGGCTGTTTGGAGTGAGTTTGAGGGTGAGCAGCCATGGATGGGCTTGGAAGCTTGGAGAAGAAGAGGGAAAGAGAGAGGGGGCGGATGAGTTTTTTTAGGGTTTTTTCTTGTTTTGTTTTTGTGAAATGTAAGATAGGGAGATGGGGTGTTGGGTATTTGGGTTATGGGGCGGACCGGGTCGACCCGTGTTGAAATGGACCGGGTCATGGGGAAGGTTGGGTATTTTTTGGGCTTGTGGCTTGAATTTGAAGAAGAGCCCAATTCCGGATTTTCTTTATATTTTTGCTCTCTTTTCTTCTTTTATTTTTCTAAAACTAAATTCTAAAAATCCTTAAATTATTAATAAGTTATAAAAGCGCAAATTAACTCCCAATAACAATTAACGTACAATTAAGTAATAATTAAGCATAAAATTGTACATATGGACATTAAATGCTAAAAATGCAAAAGATGCCTATTTTTTGTAAATTTCAATTTTTGTAAAACAAACTTAATTACTAACAATTGTAGAATTAAACCCTACATGAAAAATGCGACATATTTTTATATTTTTTATTAATTTAACAAATAAACATGCACAAACAAATATAAATAATTATCCAAAAATGTCATAGAAATTCTCAAAATTACACAGCAAGGAAAATCGTTTTATTATGAATTTTTGGGAGTAATTCTTTCATATAGCAAAAATCACGTGCTTACAACTACCCCTCTTTGTTCGAAAACATACGAGGTTTTCGTGCAAAGATAAAGTGAGCGGATATGAGCGATTTTTGCTCGTTGGACTACTCCGTGTGAAGCACATTTTGAAAGATTTGACCGAATCTTTGCTTCAAAGATTTCCTACATATCCTGAGCTAAACAGGAATCAGGTCAATATAGTTCGGGAAACTTCGGTAGCTGGGACTACCATGGGATTGCGATGCTCGTTGTTACTGCTTTTGTTGTTGCCGCTACTGCTTTACCGACCTCCTTATTACAACCAAAGGAAATTGAAAACTGAACTAACTACTTATGCCTGTCAACCATTAGTTACATGATTCCTATCTATAATTCTTTTGCAACTTGATCTTGGGTCTTAGCTGATTCTGCTTGTAGAATTCGATCCGAATCTTGATGCTCGCAAGTTGTAGGCGCTTGTTTATTTCTGCAGTATTGAGTGAAACGGGATTGGCGGAGCTCGGGAATTTGATCAAATTTTGAGCGACCTGCCCTTTGTTTGTTCCAATATTTGGGAACATCTTCTTTTTGTTCTTTTCTTCTTTTCTTTATTCTGGATTGAGACTCATCCCGTAGGTCGTCTCGATCCATGCGCCTCGAGGTCAGACCTGTTGAGACAACAAAACAAACGAACGAAATTTTCTGTCCCAGTTTCACTAGGAAAATTTCGTGAGTCAATTGCCATAAAAATCTATAGGACTGATGAGGGGATTGGAAAACTCCAGTCTAAAAAGTGTAACTCAGGGATTGGAGCCCTAATGTCGCAAAAGGTAAAAATGCGCAACTCAGGGATTGGAGCCTTAATGCTGGCTAAAGGAAAGTTGCTCAACTCAGGGATTGGATCCCTAGTGCTGGCTAAAAGAAAAACGCTCAACTCAGGGATTGGATCCCTAATGCTGGCTAAATTAAAGTTGCTCAACTCATGGATTGGAGCCCTAATGCTGGCTTAAAGAAAATTCGCTCAACTCAGGGATTGGAACCCTAATGTCGGCTAAACAGGGAAAAACGCTCAACTCAGGGATTGGACCCCTAATGCTGGCTAAAGAAAACTGCTCAACTCAGGGATTGGAGCCCTAATGTCGGCTAAAGGAAAAACGCTCAACTCATGGATTGGAGCCCTAATGTTGGCTAAAGGAAAAACTCTCAACTCAGGGATTGGAGCCCTAATGTTGGTTAAAAGAAAAATTTCTCAACTCAGGGATTGGATCCCTAATGTCGGCTAAAGGAAAGTTGCTCAACTCAGGGATTGGAGCCCTAATGATGGCTTAAAGAAAATTGCTCAACCCAGGGATTGGAGCCCTAATGTCGGCTAAAAACAAATTGCTCAACTTAAGGATTGGAGCCCTAATGCTGGCTAAAGGAAAATCGCTCAACTCAGGGATTGGAGACCTAATGTCGGCTAAAGGAAAATCGCTCAACTCAGGGATTAGAGCCCTAATGTTGACCAAAGGAAAATTGCTCAACTCAGGGATTGGAGCCCTAATGCTAGCTAAAGGAAAGTTGCTCAACTCAAGGATTGGAGCCCTAATGTTGGCTAAAGGAAAAACGCTCAACTCAGGGATTGGAGCCCTAATGTTGGCTAAAAGCAAATCGCTCAACTCAGGGATTGGAGCCCTAATGCTGGCTAAAGGAAAAACGCCCAACTCAGGGATTGGAGCCCTAATGTCGGCTAACAGGAAAAATGTTCAACTCAGGGATTGGAGCCCTAATGTTGGCTAACAGGAAAAATGTTCAACTCAGGGATTGGAGCCCTAATGCTGGCTAATGGAAAAACGCTCAACTCAGGGATTGGAGCCCTAATGTCGGCTAAAAGAAAGTTGCTCAACTCAGGGATTGGATCCCTAATGCTGGCTTAAAGGAAAAACGCTCAACCTAGGGATTGGAGCCCTAATGCTGGCTAAAGGAAAGTTGCTCAACTCAAGGATTGGAGCCCTAATGTTGGCTAAAGGAAAAACGCTCAACTCAGGGATTGGATCCCTAATGTCGGCTAAAAGCAAATCGCTCAACTCAGGGATTGGAGCCCTAATGCTGGCTAAAGGAAAAACGCTCAACTCAGGGATTGGAGCCCTAATGTCGGCTAAAAGCAAATTGCTCAACTCAGGGATTGGAGCCCTAATGCTAGCTAAAGGAAAAACGCTCAACTCAGGGATTGGAGCCCTAATGTCGGCTAAAGGAAAAACGCTCAACTCAGGGATTGGAGCCCTAATGCTGGCTAAAGGAAAAACGCTCAACTCAGAGATTGGAGACCTAATATCGGCTAAAAAGGAAGTTGCTCAACTCAGGGATTGGAGCCCTAATGCTGGCTTAAAGGAAAAATGCTCAACTCAGGGATTTGAGCCCTAATGTCGGCTAAAGGAAAAACGCTCAACTCAGGGATTGGAGCCCTAATGTTGGCTAAAGGAAAAACGCTCAACTCAGGGATTGGAGCTCTAATGTCGGCTAAAGGAAAAATGCTCAACTCAGGGATTGGAGCCCTAATGCTAGCTTACAGAAAATTGCTCAACTCAGGGATTGGAGCCCTAATGCTGGCTTAAGGGAAATTCGCTCAACTCAGGGATTGGAGCCCTAATGTTGGCTAAAAGAAAAACGCTCAACTCAGGGATTGGAGCACTAATGTTGGCTAAAAGAAAAACGCTCAACTCAGGGATTGGAGCCCTAATGTTGGCTAAAAGCAAATGCTGGGGATTCTAACTAACCCTCTTTTTTGAGTTTTCTTCTTACTTCCTTTTTGTTTTTTTTAATTTATTATTTTTTCATTTTTGTTTAGTAAAATGCAGGAGATAATTTTGGGGAAACTTCCCTTTTGGGTTGATTCCTTATTGCAAAGCTGTTTCTTGCATTCACGTATTTCTTTTCTTTTTGGGCGGCACCTGCTTCTTGCACGGTTGCTTTGGATCGCACCTGTTTCAATTTTCTAAATAAAGAACAATTGTCAGTTTGAAAACGGTGGTTGGTTCGGTGGCCTTGATTGTTCCAATTGCTCGGTCCCGTCCTTGTGAGCACGTGATTTTTGTTTTTGCGCGACAGTCGCTCCAAGAGAATAAAAATTGGTCCTGCTGTACAATTTTGGATTTCTGTACGGCACTTTGTTGATTTATTTGCGACTTTGGCCCATTTTTATTTATTTACTTTATTAAAACAAAATTCAAAAAAATAAATGTATACGTGTCATGCATAATCTGAACCGCAACATAGAAAGGCATAAACAGGCCCCTTTGTCCGTAATTTTGTTCTGTTTGATTTTACCTGTTTTGAAATATCTTTAGTGTGTGTGCAAATAATTGTATTGAGTGTGTATTTAATTTTAATTTGATTTTTTGGCTTAGTTTTGTTTTTAAAATAAATAAGAAAAGAAATAAAAATAATAAAAAAAAGAAAAGGGCCCTTTCTTCTTCCGGATTGGGCCAATTTATTAAATAAATTGGCCCAAAACAAACTCAGCCCAAACCCGGTCCAGACCAGCTGGCCTCAGGGGGCTTTCCAAACGACACCGTTTTACTGCAGTCTGATCTGGGCCGTTGATCTCAAATTGATCAACGGCCAAGATCACATTCCCCGTAACCCACCAACAAACCCGACCCGTTTCCACCCGGACCAACCCAAACCCCTTACCCTCGAAACGACACCGTTCCACTTAAGCCATCAGATCCAGACCGTAGAATCTAAATTGATCTAACGGTCGAGATCCGTCTACTCATTCCATATATAAGCCCTTAACATACCCTACCCCCCTATCCAATACCCCGGCCTCCGTCTTCAACCTCATCCCCCATCAAACCCTAGAGCCGCCCCTGTATCCTTCACCATGGAAGCCGGCGGCATGAACGCCGGTGACCTTCCCCTGAACACCATAGAACCCCCATGCCATCCTGAACCCAAATCTACCAACCCCATGCTTCGAATCTTATCCCACCTTCTCGAATCTTCATTTGAAGATTCGAGTCGGAACCTAATCTACACCGATCTGCTTCAAATTCATACCAGACACTCCCCAGACCCCCCTCGTGACCAAACCATACTTGGTTTGGTCCGAATCTGATCAGGGAAGCCTGAATCCCAGATCTAAGTTTGAAAGTTTTGTGTCCTTCATCACTGGCCCATGCCAGTCTGAGCCAAAGAGACTAAGGTCTAATGGACCTTAATCGAAGTGTTTCTCATCTGAGAAACACTTCGATTAAAGTCCGTTCAGCCTTAAGAAAGGTCTGTCCAAGTCCGAGTTCAAATTTTTAACTTTGCAAGCTTTAAGGTGAGTTTGTTTTCTTTCCTTTATTTGTTTTAGTCCGTGTGATTTGTTTTAAATATCTGGTCATGTTTTGTTTCAATTTGTGTCTTTAAATTTTACCACCTTCTGATTGACCACTTTGCCTGAACCACTGTGTTTTGTTTGAACCCCTCCTATTCTGATAAGACATGTGTATTGGTTGTATTCCAAATTTGTACTGACTAACTGATTCCTCAAAGTATAATCCTGCTTAATCAGTATAAGTCGAGTCATGTGTCCCATGCTTTTGAATGACTGATTTGGCTACGTTTGTGTATGTTAATGCTAATATAGTCGAGTCGACATGTGTCGTCAATTAGTCTCAACTGTCTGAACAAAGTTAAATCGATTTGCTTCTATTGAACATTTGCCTGAATCAATTAAGAGCCAGTTTAGTTCACTTATAGCTGTTGGATTATTTGTGTTTAGATTCTGAATTGGAAGGCATGTGCACTCGTGCACAACATGTGCATTGGTGCATCTCATGTGCTTTGTGTACAACCAGTGGCCTGCATAAAGGCTTTTGTTAAGTTTTAAACAATTTGACAGCATATGCTGTCAGATACATTCCACTGCCCATACTTAGCTTTAGTTTAAAGAAGTATTTAAACCTTTTAAAAGTGAAATCTGCCAGGGAATGTTGATGGGGTTTAATACTTAATTAGCTAAAGTTTGGAATTGAAAATAGAAGGCACATGGGAAGGGTACTGTGATTTCTGAAAACAGGCTGTTAAAAAGAGTAGGATAGAGGCTTATAAAAGGGGGACAGACAGACATAGAGGGCATCGGATAGGCTGGAAGAGAGAAGAGAATAGAGGGGAAAGAAAATACACACTCTAGACTTTGAGAGCTGATAGAAAATAGACACACAGTGGAGAGATTAGAGAAGGAGAGTTGAAATACATACAGAGAGAGTCTACAGAAATAGAGAGAGACACTGATAGGGAACACCTGAGAGTTCAAATTCTGAAAACAGGAACTGGAAAAGAATTCTTTTTGATAACCCAAATAGATTTCAAAACTGAGGATTGACATTCGAACTTGAAAAGAAAGGAGATAGGGAAAGGGATATCACAAAGATCAGAAATTGTCTTCTTCCTACTATTTGTTCGATTCTCAGTTTTGTTCAAACTGTCCAAATCAGTTCTGTCTTCTTTCAAGTGTCGGCTAAGTCTGTTGTTTGGATTTGTATTGTTTGTTTCTTCTGGAATTGGATTGCCTGGATCTCTTATTTCATACTACTGGGAATTTGTTTCATTCTGCCCTTCCTCCATTGGCTTTACTGGTCTTTTGCACTGGGATTTTTGTTCTATTGGCACCTACTGTTACTGCTGTTGTTGGTATCGCTTCTATTGCTCAACTGACTGCCCTACTTTCTTCATTGTAAGCATTTCCTCAGGTACACATTTCGAATCTGTCTGATGTTGCAATGAAAGTTGAATCGAAAGATCTGAAGGATGTTATAATCATCTGTTGCATTGCTTACAAATTTTTATATAAATGTTGTTAAGATATGCAGTTTCTGGGTCTGTTAGCCTAATGGAGACAGATTAGTAAGGTTGTATTTAATTAAAAGTTTATGCCAATTGGAAACTGTGACATTTTATTCGTTTAGGAGCACACAAGATGTAAATACAATCCTTGAAATATGCAGAGCCATTTAACACAATTGCTAATTCAAACTAGCTCTTTCAGCATGTTTCGAATATGTAAGGACAAATAATTGTTTAGATCTAGCTAAAGACAATACAGTTTCAAACTCTTGAGTTTCAGTTTTCATGAAGCAGTTTATAGGATGAGTTTCAAATATCATTAGTCGCATTTTTCTAATAAGTAGTTTTAATTAATCTTGCCTAAATAAGTTAGGATTAGGGAGCTCTTGCAGCAGTCGTAGCATTTCATCAATCTTGTATATAATTCTTCTATCAAGTTAAAAGCATGTTTCATAAGGTACAACGTCTCTTCATTCTGTAAATAATTAATCAGACGATTAACTAAAATCTTAATTCGGCCAAAGCATATAATTGTATTAGCATGCATCTTTTCTTCTATTTTAGAGACAAACACATTAAAATGTAGTCTCTTTAGGATATCCTTTCTAAAATAGAGATAAGACTCGCCAAATAAAAATGCAAAATTGCGGGGCCCTCAATAAATAACCATGATAATTATTTAAAATTCAGGATAGGCCATTCAATAAATTTCATGGCCTTCTACAAAATAATAACGCGTTAGATTCCATAGGCGCGGCTTAATTAAATCATATTCTTAAATTCGGGTGCACATTGATGTGACCCAAATCCGAATCTCAACGAAGTCCGAATGTGTCGACGATCACGGGTGCATTGATTGTGACGTGGTTCAACATGCATTTTCACGACGTTGCAATTCTATAAAAATAAATGATAATAATAAAAGCGGTATAAATCTAATAAGAAGCATATAAATCACAACATGTATTTAAATCAGTTATTTAGCCATTATAACAATTTAAGCGACCGTGCTAGAACCACAGGATTCGAGGGTGCCTAACACCTTCCCTCGGGTCAACAGAATTCCTTACTTAGAATTTCTGGTTCGCAGACTTCATTTGGAAAAGTCGAAAATTTCCTCGATTTGGGATTCAAGATAAACCGGTGACTTGGGACACCAAAAGCCAAACCTTTCCCAAGTGGCGACTCTGAATTAAATAAATAATCCCATTTCGAATATTGTCACTTAAATTGGAAAAACTCCACCCGCGCATTTAACCCTTCGGGGCGGGGCGCGCAAAAGGAGGTGTGACAGCTCTGGCGACTCTGCTGGGGATTTTGACCCAGAACCACTGGTTCAGGGTTCAAGAATTCGAGCTTAGAATAATTGTTATATTTGGCTTTATTATCTGATCTTTATTACATGTTTTTGCATAATGTGCTAAATGTTGTCTTTTACCGCTTTGATATTATCTGAACTGTATATAAACTGTGCTGAAACTCTTCTCTTCTTACCTCCGGGGAGAAGCTCGCTGGTCGAGACTCCCTATTCTGTTAGTGTCAATACCTGAAATAAGAAAGAGGTCGGACAAGTTACAAAGCCGGACGATCTCGCGGGTCCTCGGTACGTAGCCCCCTCCTCGGCTCGAGTTGTCCGCTCGGGTACACAGTCTAGAACGTATACCCAGGTTATAAACCCAGTATAACAAAACCGCTGCTGGAGAATTAGACCCAGAACCGCTGGTTCAGGGTTCAAGAATTCAAGCTTAGAATAATTGTTGTATTTGGCCTCACTATCTGATATATTACATGTTTTGACATAACATACTAAATGTTGTCTTTTACCGCTTTGATATTATCTGAACTGCATATAAACTGTGCCGAACCCTTCTCTCTTCACCTCCGGGGAGAAGCTCGCTGGTCGAGACTCCTTATTCTGTTAGTGTCGATACCTGGAATAAGAAAGAGGACGGATAAGTTACGAAGCCGGACGGCCTTTTGGTTCCCGGTAAGTTGCCCCTCCTCGACTCGAGTTGTCCGCTCGGGTACACAGTCTAGAACAAATACCAAGGTTTAAACCTAGTATAACTCGACTTCATGCCGGATCCCTAGTAGGAACGCTTATTTGCATCATGTTGCATTTGACTTAGGGGACTCAACACAGGGGTTGGGTCCGTCTAGGACTAGCAACCTGAAATGAAAAGACCATCTTGTTGCATCCTATTTGTTTCCGCGCATTTATTTGTCTCGGACATGCATGTTACCTGACTTTGGAGTATTTGAAAATAAAAATAAAAAAAATAATAATATCAGTGTATAGGACTAATTTTCTACTTTGAAAAATAGCAATGCCCAATTACCGTCAAAACGCTGTTGAAATTTTGCATTAATAAAAGGTGAAAATATTTTATTTACTAAGAAAAAAAAACAACAAAAGATAGAAAAATAGTCTTTTTGGAAAGTTGTTTGTTGAAAAGGAAAGAGTTTTGTTCTAAAATAATTCGGTTAATTGGACCGAACTACGCGGGTCTGATTCTCACCGGATGCGAGATACGTAGGCAAACCTCATCGGTTCCGGCCCCAATTTTCAAAATCAAAAAAAAATATATTTCCCTTTAGTTCTTTCTTTATAAATTTTTCCTTAGAAAACATAAAAAGAAAAGAAACAAAAAATAATATAGAAGTTTTCTTAAACTCAAATAAAAATAGTCTCTTTCTTTCTGAAGTCTTTCATGTGAAATAATGTAATAAGAATTAAAAACCAGCAATAAAAATCCAAAAAAAATACTTTTTGCTTTTAGTCTCTCTTTTGTAAAATGTTTTTTTTCAAAATATAAAATATATATATATATTTGAAAATTTGAATTTCGAAATATTAGGATTTTTCTTTAGAAGTGATTTTGTAAATAAATAAAACTCAGAATTTCACATCATTTTCTTAAAAGTCCCTCTTTCAAAAATTTAAGGGGCAACATCATATACACTCTTTCTTCCGTAGAAAAGGTAAAACAAAACAAAAAAAAAAAAACCAACCGAACATATTCTCTTTTCTTAATAAATTTCCAGAATTCAAGTCAAAAGCAAATAAATTTTAGAAGTCTTTCTTTAAAAAATAAAACAAAAATCAAAATAAACAAAATTTTCTTTCTTCTTTTAAAGTATTTCTTTCAAAAATTTTCAAAAATTCCAAAAAAAAAAAATTGAATAAGTAAATAAACAAAGAATAGTCAAATCTTTTGAGCCCTATGCTAAATGAGCACTTGCTTCTTTATTTTTGTTAGTTTCGAACTACGTAATGATCTGATTCACGTAGGCATCGTGATACGTAGGCAATCCTCATCGGATCCGGTCGCATTTCTTTTACTGCAAAATAAAAAAAAAATAATATAAAAAAAATTAAAAAGGGGAAAGAACTAATAAGAG
Source organism: Nicotiana sylvestris (assembly GCF_000393655.2). Classification (NCBI taxonomy): domain Eukaryota; kingdom Viridiplantae; phylum Streptophyta; class Magnoliopsida; order Solanales; family Solanaceae; genus Nicotiana; species Nicotiana sylvestris. The sequence goes on along the minus strand of NC_091059.1, from coordinate 199,623,975 downwards.
GAAAAATGCCGGCATGAGCATACTCTCGTAGCAAACATATAGTAATCCACTTAACTGTATAGGTGCATCATGCCCAACGTGAGATTAACTATCTGTTATTTGCTACAAATTAACCGTGCGCTTGTCGATGAGTATATTCAGGGTTTTTGAAAAGACGGTTGGTTTAGTGAAAGTCTGGCCTCGCACTCATACTTCACGAGGTCAAAGAGAAGTGTTCAACTACCTGTTGTTAGGACCAGAAGCAGTACTCACACTTACTTCACCAGGTCAAAAGGAAGTGTGGAAATGTCTTCAGAAATTCCATCGCAAACAATCCCGGTTTCCGAGGAAAGCTCGATCTCAGCCGTCCTCACACCTGAATCCGCAACTGCGGAGGAAAATAGAATCATACGGCTCCGCATGCTGGAAATGCTGGACGACTGGAATAATGGGAAAGAGCCGCCAAGTGTCGTCCCCGGATTCCCTGAATTATTCTCCAAGTCAAGTGGGACTTCAAATGTTCCCATAAATTATCCTGCTACCCCATTCGGTTACCCAGCCACCTCAGCCTTCTCTGCTGGATCGCCTTCTGACCCTCATCCCCGAATGTCAGCCACCGATGCAAGCATAAACATCTTTACTGCATCGCCTTGCCCGATTACGGCACAGCCTACCACGTACAAGCCAAGCTTTGACTCATCCTCTTTTACATTCCAAGCACCATCGTTCTCAATGGAACCAACTAGGTTCGCTACCAGCACTAATCCTCTACCGCCTCAGTGCGAGCTTGCACCCGGGCAGGATCAGAACCCCAGAATTGCAGAACAAAATGAGATTGCCAAGAGAATGAGAAGCCTTGAACAAAGTTTGAAGAATATGCAAGGATTGAGCGGACAGAAGAGCGTCTCTTACGCCGACCTATGCATGTTCCCTCACGTGCACCTGCCAGCGGGTTTCAAGACCCCAAAGTTCGAGAAATACGATGGGCACGGTGACCCCATTGCACATCTTAAGAAATACTGCAACCAATTGCGGGGAGCCGGCGGAAAAGAAGAACTGCTAATGGCATATTTTGGAGAAAGTTTGGTGGGAGTCGCTTCGGAATGGTATATGGACCAGGACATATCTCGCTGGCATATATGGGATGATCTTGCCAGAGACTTCGTAGGGCAGTTTCAATATAATATTGACATCGCACCAGACAGAAATGCTTTGTCAAACTTAAAGAAGAAACCCTCGGAAAGTTTCAGAGAATACGCCATCAAATGGCGTGAGCAAGCGTCAAGGGTAAAACCTTCCATGGACGAGATAGAGATGGTCACTACTTTTCTCCAGGCTCAAGAGTCCGACTATTTCCAAAACATGATGTCGGCCATGGGAAAGCCTTTCGCAGAAGCGATTAAGATTAGAGAGATGGTGGAGAACGGTTTGAAAACGGGAAGAATTTTGAGTCAGGCAGCCCTAAGGGCAACCTCCCAGGCCGTCCAAAGCGGGTCTGGAGGAATGGCAAGAGGGAAGAAAAAAGAGGAAACATCCATGGCGGTATCAGAGATGGGAGAATATCATAATCCCGGACTTTGTTCTTCGGAAAGAACCTCGCAACATTATTTCCCCCACCAAAATGCGACCTACGCTCCTCAACCCTACATGGTCATGAGCACCCAGCCTTATATCCAGCGGTCACAACCAGTCAATCGGGGACAGGCCCCACATCCTAGGAATCAGCCTCCTCACCGAAACCACTACAATGCTCGACCTCCTCCAAATAATTTCCGTCCTCGGGAACCACCCAGGAGACACAACTACACACCAATCGGTGAACCCTATTCCACCCTATTCCCTAAGCTTGTCCAAATGAATTTGTTGCAGCCCATACCACCGAACGGGCAGAACCCGGGATCACCATCATATCAGCGGGGTGTCAGATGTGCATACCATTCAGGGGTAGAAGGGCACGACACCAACGACTGTTGGACATTGAAACAAGCTGTGGAGAATCTGTTAGACCAAGGGAAGATTGTGTTGAAAGACGAGGATATCCCAAATGTGACCAATAATCCGTTGCCCGCCCACAACAACGGGCCGATAGTTGGGATGATTTGTGAAGACGAGGAAGTCGATCTGGCACTGAAAGCCATAATTGCTATTGTTGATACAGAAAAGGGACCCAGTGTAACTCCGGAACAAGAAAAGGGAATAAGTGATGTATTCAAGCAGGCCTCCATGGTATGGGGGACGGTCAAAACACCTCGGCCGAACGAGCCAGTGTTTGTCGGACGCATACCACAGGAGCCAAAATACAACAAGAGGAAGATGATAAGGTGTCCCCGCTCGACGAAAGTGAGGAAATATGTGAGGCAACAAGGGAAAAGCTATGCTAAATGCACATGGTCCAGCCAGGAGAGGGCGCTAGCGCCGTTGAAGTATCGTACATGGGGCCAAGCACCAAGCTTCAAAACTAGAAGGCTACACCATTCTTGATCAAACGGAAGTCCTAATGAACCTGTCTTGCCACTTTCTCTGCATCACGAGTAACCCCCGAGGGTGACTCAGATGTTTTTCTTCAGTTTCATGTTTTTAATTTCCTGAATGTCGACCTTTTTCCTTATCTTCCCCAAAATGCCAAGAAATGAAATCATGCTTGATTACTCACTTTCTTCTTCTATGTTTTCTTTTGTGTTCTCTTCAATTCTGATAAATGCAGCTTTAAATAACATGACATGTTTGCGGACTTCATGCCCGGATCACGAGAACTCCGATCAGACTTCAAATAATGAGTCAAAATTTGAGATATAAAGAATTTGAAAGTAGGAACAACTAAAGAAAATTGGTTCATGGTTTGGAAAATGTCCGTCACTAAAGCAGAATTTGAGAGCAGTAAATGGGTTTAGACCCGTACAGAATGATAACCTTAATAACTGCGGTTTGTCACGGGCAATTATACCCAGAAAGAATGGTCCATACGTCATTGAAGAACGTTACCAAATGGAGCATTTGTATCTGGGCGACGTCGAAAGAAACGACGTCAGCCTTGCTTGGAAAGCAGGTGCGGTGATATGTCTAAATCACTCTGGCGGTATCTTTGCACAGTTTGAAATGACGAAGGCTTTCATTCTCGCTACCCAAACACTATCAACCCTTTGCAAAACCCATTTGAGCTGGTTACTCTTCTTTGATTACCCTCTTTGGAACCTGAAAATATTGTTGAAAATAAAGTGAAAAAAAAAACAAAAACAGAAACGAAAGCAAAAAAAAAAACAAAAACAAAAACAAAAATCAAAAAAAAAAAAAAACAAAAGTGTGCCTGAACTACGTTTGACTTGATTCCGAAAGGATACGTAGGCAACCTCTCCTTGGGGTTCAGTCACACCAACAATAAATCCAGGAATTCCCCCGAAAGTAAAACTGGGGCAGAAGTTATAATAATTCGGCGATAATCCCACCCAAAAGTTCCAAGTTGTAGTTCAATCCAAATTCTTTTCACCCCAAGCCTTTTTTAAGTCCTTCTGATCAATCAGCAAAGCATTTCAAAATAGGAAGATGGAATTATTTGGGTCCGATACAACAAAATGAGGAGAATAAAGATGAGAGAGTCTTGTCGGTGAAAACCTTTGGGCACCGTGAGGCGACGAGAGAAGAGAAATTGAAATGAGAGAGCTTGTTTAGTAAAAACTCGCAAGGAGTACTAGCAGGCGACAGTAAGAAGAGAAATGAGAGAGGTCGACTAGCGAAAACCCGCAAAGGGCGTTGTCGGCCAAAAAGATGATTCCACCTCAGAAAGTCATGGCAAGGTTCCCGGGTTTTTAAAAAAAAAATATATATAGATCTGTTTTGATTCATGAGGAAATGCAAGTTCTCGGAGGTCGGGCATCCAGTCCAAAAGGCATGTCATGTCAGTTTGAAACTGGCATACACTCCAGATAAGTCCCTCTTTTCTCCCCGAAAGGGGCGTTTCTCTTTAAACTCATATGTTCTCCTTTACATGGTTTTCTTTGAGTTCTTTTTCAACTAACTCTTAATTCCGTAGTAATCGCAAAGAAAGGTGGCAGGACCGGTTTTACAGGGCCCCGTTTGGCGAGAGTCGAATAAATGTACAACCTCGGTGGCGCGTCAGTCCCATCCCGACTGGCCATGATAGTTAATTTGCTTCCAAAACCGACAAATCCCCATAAGCTATCCCTTGTACAATTCCCCAAAGAAGTCCACCCCAGCACATCCCCAACAAGTTTGCTATAAAAAAAAAAAAAAATCCCCACAGAGTCTCCCTGATAAAATCCCCACCAAAATCCCCAAGTAGAAAGGGACAGAAAAGCCAAAGCCTTATAAGGCAAATCATCATAAAATCTGGAAACGCAAGTCTGAGTAGTCCAAGAGTTTTCACATGTGAAATCCAATCAATAGCAGAGTTTCTCAACAAGAATTGGGCCAAGACAGAGCAATTGGAACAATCAAGGCCCCCAAACCAACCGCCATTGTCAAACTAATAATCTTTCTTTGTTTAAGAAAATTGAGACAGGTGCGACACAAAGCAGCTGTGCAAGAAGCAGGTGTAGCCCAAAAGAGATAAAGCGCGCAAGCATTGAAACCACCCTGCAGCAGAAAACGACCAAAGGTAAGTTTCCCATAATATTTTCATGCATTTTGATGGATCTCCCTGGCATAACCCAAGGAACTTTTCCTACCCAAAACCCCCGGCATAACCCGATGAATCTTCCCGGCATAACCCGATGAATCTTCCCGGCATAACCCGATGAATCTTCCCGGCATAACCCGATGAATCTTCCCGGCATAACCCGATGAATCCTCCCGGCATAACCCGATGAATCCTCCCGGCATAACCCGATGAATCCTCCCGGCATAACCCGATGAATCCTCCCGGCATAACCCGATGAATCCTCCCGGCATAACCCGATGAATCCTCCCGGCATAACCCGATGAATCCTCCCGGCATAACCCGATGAATCTTCCCGGCATAACCCGATGAATCTTCCCGGCATAACCCGATGAATCTTCCCGGCATAACCCGATGAATCTTCCCGGCATAACCCGATGAATCTTCCCGGCATAACCCGATGAATCCTCCCGGCATAACCCGATGAATCCTCCCGGCATAACCCGACGAATCTTTTCGGCATAATCCGATAAATCCTCCCGGCATAACCCGATGAATCCTCCCAGCATAACCCGATGAATCCTCCCGGCATAACCCGATGAATCTTCCCGGCATAACCCGATGAATCTTCCCGGCATAATCCGATGAATCCCCTTGGCATAACCCGATAAATCCTCCCGGCATAACCCGATGAATCTTTTCGGCATAATCCGATAAATCTTCCCGGCATAACCCGATGAATCTCCCGGCATAACCCGATGAATCCTCCCAGCATGACTCGATGAATCTTTTCGGCATAACCCGAGAACTCTTTTCCATGTAATCAGCATTAGGGTTTTAAACCCTAAACTGAACTTTTTCCTTTCAGCCAGCATTAGAGTTTTAAACTCTAAACTGAGCTTTTCCATGCAGTCAGCATTAGGGTTTTAAACCCTAAACTGAATTTTCCTTTCAGCCAGCATTAGAGTTTTAAACTCTATAAACTGAGCTTTTTCATGCAATCAGCATTAGGGTTTTAAACCCTAAACTGAATTTTCCTTTCAGCCAGCATTAGAGTTTTAAACTCTAAACTGAGCTTTTCCATGTAGTCAGCATTAGGGTTTTAAACCCTAAACTGAACTTTTTCCTTTCAGCCAGCATTAAAGTTTTAAACTCTAAACTGAGCTTTTCTATGCAGTCAGCATTAGGGTTTTAAACCCTAAACTGAGTTTTCCATGCAATCGACATTAGGGTTTTAAACCCTAAACTGAGTTCTTCCTTTGATCGGCGTTAGGGTTTTAAACCCCAAACCGAACCTCTCCCCAGCTAGCCGGTGTTAGGGCTCCAGCCCTGAACTGAGCATGCATATCCTCTTTCATCAATTTTATGAACTTCCTGGTGAATAATTAACGAAATTTTCCTAGTGAAACTGGGGCAGAAAATTTCGTTCGTTTGTTTGTTTTTTTCCCTCGCAGGTCTAACCTCGAGCCACACGGATCGAAATGACCCACGAAATGAGTCTCAACTCAGAATCAAAGAAGAAAAAGAGATGTCCCAAGATTCGGAGTAAATGGAAGGCGGATTGACTCCAGCATTTAATTGAGGTCTTGAACCCTGCCAATCGCGCCTCACTCAGTATCCCAGAGATTAAACAGGTCACCACAACTCGCAAGCATCAAGATTCAGATCGGAGTCTACAAGCAGAATCAGCTAAGACCCAAGATCAAGTCGTAAAAGAATCATAGATAAGAATCTTGTAACTAGCAGTTGACATACACACAAGTAGTTAGCTCAGTTTCCAATTTCCATTTGGTTGTAATAAGGCGGTCAGTAACGTAGCAGTGACAACAGCAGCAGCAGTAGCAGCAAGCATTACAGTCTCATGGTAGTCCCAGCTACCAAAACTTCTCGAACTACATTGACCTGATTCCTGTTTAGCCCAGGATATGTAGGAAATCTTTGAAGCAAGATTCGGTCAGATCTTTCAAAAAAAACATGCTTCATACGGAGTAGTCCATAGGCAAAAATCGCTCATGCACGCTCACTTTATCTTTGCACGAAAACTCTTCGTGTTTCCGAACAAAGAGGGGCAGCTGTGAGCACGTGATTTTTGTTTTTGCGCGACAGTCGCTCCAAGAGAATAAAAATTGGTCCTGCTGTACAATTTTGGATTTTTGTACGGCACTTTGTTGATTTATTTGCGACTTTGGCCCATTTTTATTTATTTACTTTATTAAAACAAAATTCAAAAAATAAATGTGTACGTGTCATGCATAATCTGAACCGCAACATAGAAAGGCATAAACAGGCCCCTTTGTCCGTAATTTTGTTCTGTTTGATTTTACCTGTTTTGAAATATCTTTAGTGTGTGTGCAAATAATTGTATTGAGTGTGTATTTAATTTTAATTTGATTTTTTGGCTTAGTTTTGTTTTTAAAATAAATAAGAAAAGAAATAAAAAAAAAAAAGAAAAGAAAAGGGCCCTTTCTTCTTCCGGATTGGGCCAATTTATTAAATAAATTGGCCCAAAACAAACTCAGCCCAAACCCGGTCCAGACCAGCTGGCCTCAGGGGGCTTTCCAAAAGACACCGTTTTACTGCAGTCTAATCTGGGCCGTTGATCTCAAATTGATCAACGGCCAAGATCACATTCCCCGTAACCCACCAACAAACCCGACCCGTTTCCACCCGGACCAACCCAAACCCCTTACCCTCAAAACGACACCGTTCCACTTAAGCCATCAGATCCAGACCGTAGAATCTAAATTGATCTAACGGTCGAGATCCGTCTACTCATTCCATATATAAGCCCTTAACATACCCTACCCCCCTATCCAATACCCCGGCCTCCGTCTTCAACCTCATCCCCCATCAAACCCTAGAGCCGCCCCTGTATCCTTCACCATGGAAGCCGGCGGCATGAACGCCGGTGACCTTCCCCTGAACACCATAGAACCCCCATGCCATCCTGAACCCAAATCTACCAACCCCATGCTTCGAATCTTATCCCACCTTCTCGAATCTTCATTTGAAGATTCGAGTCGGAACCTAATCTACACCGATCTGCTTCAAATTCATACCAGACACTCCCCAGACCCCCCTCGTGACCAAACCATACTTGGTTTGGTCCGAATCTGATCAGGGAAGCCTGAATCCCAAATCTAAGTTTGAAAGTTTTGTGTCCTTCATCACTAGCCCATGCCAGTCCGAGCCAAAGAGACTAAGGTCTAATGGACCTTAATCGAAGTGTTTCTCATCTGAGAAACACTTCGATTAAAGTCCGTTCAGCCTTAAGAAAGGTCTGTCCAAGTCCGAGTTCAAATTTTTAACTTTGCAAGCTTTAAGGTGAGTTTGTTTTCTTTCCTTTATTTGTTTTAGTCCGTGTGATTTGTTTTAAATATCTGGTCATGTTTTGTTTCAATTTGTGTCTTTAAATTTTACCACCTTCTGATTGACCACTTTGCCTGAACCACTGTGTTTTGTTTGAACCCCTCCTATTCTGATAAGACATGTGTGTATTGGTTGTATTCCAAATTTGTACTGACTAACTGATTCCTCAAAGTATAATCCTGCTTAATCAGTATAAGTCGAGTCATGTGTCCCATGCTTTTGAATGACTGATTTGGCTACGTTTGTGTATGTTAATGCTAATATAGTCGAGTCGACATGTGTCGTCAATTAGTCTCAACTGTCTGAACAAAGTTAAATCGATTTGCTTCTATTGAACATTTGCCTGAATCAATTAAGAGCCAGTTTAGTTCACTTATAGCTGTTGGATTATTTGTGTTTAGATTCTGAATTGGAAGGCATGTGCACTCGTGCACAGCATGTGCACTGGTGCATCTCATGTGCTTTGTGCACAGCCTGTGGCCTGCATAAAAGCCTTTGTTAAGTTTTAAACAATTTGACAGCATATGCTGTCAGATACATTCCACTGCCCATACTTGGCTTTAGTTTAAAGAAGTATTTAAACCTTTTAAAAGTGAAATCTGCCAGGGAATGTTGATGGGGTTTAATACTTAATTAGCTAAAGTTTGGAATTGAAAATAGAAGGCACATGGGAAGGGTACTGTGATTTCTGAAAACAGGCTGTTAAAAAGAGTAGGATAGAGGCTTATAAAAGGGGGACAGACAGACATAGAGGGCATCGGATAGGCTGGAAGAGAGAAGAGAAGAGAGGGGAAAGAAAATACACACTCTAGACTTTGAGAGCTGATAGAAAATAGACACACAGTGGAGAGATTAGAGAAGGAGAGTTGAAATACATACAGAGAGAGTCTACAGAAATAGAGAGAGACACTGATAGGGAACACCTGAGAATTCAAATTCTGAAAACAGGAACTGGAAAAGAATTCTTTTTGATAACCCAAATAGATTTCAAAACTGAGGATTGACATTCGAACTTGAAAAGAAAGGAGATAGGGAAAGGGATATCACAAAGATCAGAAATTGTCTTCTTCCTACTATTTGTTCGATTCTCAGTTTTGTTCAAACTGTCCAAATCAGTTCTGTCTTCTTTCAAGTGTCGGCTAAGTCTGTTGTTTGGATTTGTATTGTTTGTTTCTTCTGGAATTGGATTGCCTGGATCTCTTATTCCATACTACTGGGAATTTGTTTCATTCTGCCCTTCCTCCATTGGCTTTACTGGTCTTTTGCACTGGGATTTTTGTTCTATTGGCACCTACTATTACTGCTGTTGTTGGTATCGCTTCTATTGCTCAACTGACTGCCCTACTTTCTTCATTGTAAGCATTTCCTCAGGTACACATTTCGAATCTGTCTGATGTTGCAATGAAAGTTGAATCGAAAGATCTGAAGGATGTTATAATCATCTGTTGCATTGCTTACAAATTTTTATATAAATGTTGTTAAGATATGCAGTTTCTGGGTCTGTTAGCCTAATGGAGACAGATTAGTAAGGTTGTATTTAATTAAAAGTTTATGCCAATTGGAAACTGTGACATTTTATTCGTTTAGGAGCACACAAGATGTAAATACAATCCTTGAAATATGCAGAGCCATTTAACACAATTGCTAATTCAAACTAGCTCTTTCAGCATGTTTCGAATATGTAAGGACAAATAATTGTTTAGATCTAGCTAAAGACAATACAGTTTCAAACTCTTGAGTTTCAGTTTTCATGAAGCAGTTTATAGGATGAGTTTCAAATATCATTAGTCGCATTTTTCTAATAAGTAGTTTTAATTAATCTTGCCTAAATAAGTTAGGATTAGGGAGCTCTTGCAGCAGTCGTAGCATTTCATCAATCTTGTATATAATTCTTCTATCAAGTTAAAAGCATGTTTCATAAGGTACAACGTCTCTTCATTCTGTAAATAATTAATCAGACGATTAACTAAAATCTTAATTCGGCCAAAGCATATAATTGTATTAGCATGCATCTTTTCTTCTATTTTAGAGACAAACACATTAAAATGTAGTCTCTTTAGGATATCCTTTCTAAAATAGAGATGAGCCTCGCCAAATAAAAATACAAAATTGCGGGGCCCTCAATAAATAACCATGATAATTATTTAGAATTCAGGATAGGCCATTCAATAAATTTCATGGCCTTCTACAAAATAATAACGCGTTAGATTCCGTAGGCGCGGCTTAATTAAATCATATTCTTAAATTCGGGTGCACATTGATGTGACCCAAATCCGAATCTCAACGAAGTCCGAATGTGTCGACGATCACGGGTGCATTGATTGTGACGTGGTTCAACATGCATTTTCACGACGTTGCAATTCTATAAAAATAAATGATAATAATAAAAGCGGTATAAATCTAATAAGAAGCATATAAATCACAACATGTATTTAAATCAGTTATTTAGCCATTATAACAATTTAAGCGACCGTACTAGAACCACGGGATTCGAGGGTGCCTAACACCTTCCCTCGGGTCAACAGAATTCCTTACTTAGAATTTCTGGTTCGCAGACTTCATTTGGAAAAGTCGAAAATTTCCTCGATTTGGGATTCAAGATAAACCGGTGACTTGGGACACCAAAAGCCAAACCTTTCCCAAGTGGCGACTCTGAATTAAATAAATAATCCCATTTCGAATATTGTCACTTAAATTGGAAAAACTCCACCCGCGCATTTAACCCTTCGGGGCGGGGCGCGCAAAAGGAGGTGTGACAGTCCTTATTCCTGTTGAGAAACTCTGCCGTTGATTGGTTTCACAAGCGATCCCCTTTAAGACTGATCAGACTCGAATTCTCGGCTTTTGCGATGATTTGACCGTGTAAGGCTTTGGTTCTTCCATCCCATTCTGCTTGGGGATTTTTACCGAGGCAGACTCAGTGGGGATTTTTATTGGGGCAAACTCAGTGGGGATATTTACAAGGCAGACTCGTTGGGGATTTGCCGGGGCAGACTCTTTGGGGATTTTTACCAGGGGAGACTCTGTGGGGATTTTTACAAGGGGAGACTCTGTGGGGATTTGTCGGATTTGTTTTTGTTCTACTTCGAAAACAATCATCATCATGATCAGTCGGGATCGAACTGACGTACCGCTGAAGCGGGGTATTTTCTTCGCTTCTTACTAAACGGAGCTCCGTGAAACCGGTCCTGCCACCTTTTCTTTCCAACATATTCGGAATTTAGGGTTGAAAAGGATTTAAGGAAAGGGTAAACAAAGAGCGGAGAAAATGAATTTTAAAAGAGAAGTGTCCCTTTCGGGACAAGAAAAACTTATCTGAGGCAAACAGGCTGACTTTAAATTGACATGACATGCTTTTTGGACTGGATGTCCAACCTTCATGAACTTGCATTTCCTCATGAACCAAAATGGATTTATGTTCCCAGACCAGGGAACCTTGCCAGAACTTTCTGAGGTGGAATCATCTTTTCGGCCAACAGCGCCCTTTGCGGGTTTTCGCTAGTCGACCTCTCTCATTTCTCTTCTCATTGTCGCCTCATAGTACTCTTTGCGAGTTTTTACTAAACAAGCTCTCTCATTTTTGATTTCTCTACTCCCGTCGCCTCATGGTGCCCGAAGGTTTTCACCGACAAGACTCTCTCATTTTATTTCTCTCAATTTCAGAATGTATCGACTTCCAATCATGATATCTCTTGGTTTCTCACGCCTTTGGCAATTGATCCGAAGGACTTGTACTTGTTTTTTTTGGTAAAAGGGATTGTGGATGAAATTACAAATTCGGAACCATTTTGTGGGCCCTAGTTTCAACTTCAGGGTAAGTTGGATTTTATTTTTGGTGTGACTGAACCCCAGAGAGAGACTGCCTACGTATCCTTTCGGAATCAAGTCAGACGTAGTTCAGGCCAATCATTTGTTTTTTTTTCCGGAGCATCATGGATTTTTTGATCTTCAAACCTAAACTGCAGTGGCTAATCGCGTGGGAGTTAACCTTTCCAACTTTATTTTTCCTTTGTAGGCCTTTCTTTTCTATCTTCTTTCTTCCAACTTCAATTTTAGAGCATTTGGGGGTACCTTGGTTTCTTCAACATCGCTGAGGCGATTAACCATGTGAAACTCAACCCTTTCAACTTCAATTGCCTTGATAGGCGCTTTAATTCGATTTTCTCCTTCCAAGAGTTTTGATTCCTGAGCATCGGCTGCCATGGCCAGTCGAGGTCGTCTTGATGCCCCTGCTGAGGCTGGGTGCCTTTTGCACATTAGCGTGTATCAAACGAAAGCCCTGTAAATTAGTCTTGCCATCCTTTCTTTGTCTTGGTTTTGGAACAGTGTTATACCAAAAGGGATTCAAAGAGAAACAAATAATTGAATGGAGAATGAGTTTAAAACTAGAAGTGTCCCTTTCGGGCAAAGGACAGAAGGACTTATCTGGAGTACAAGCGGACTTCAATGAACATGACATGCCTTTTGGACTGGATGCCTGATCTGTGTAAACCGTCCGACTCTCAAAAATTCATCACAACTTTGCCTTGAATACCGAGGAACCTTGCCAGGACTCTGTTGATGCCGATGGCTGTGAGGATCTTATTTTCGATCATGGGCACCCTTTGTGGGTTTTCACGAGTTGGCATTTTTCATTTTATTTCTTGCCATCTCCTTATCGTGCCCGTGTGGGTTTCCACCAGTAAGACTCTCTCATTTTATTCCTCTCATTTTGTTGTATCAGATCCAAATAACTCCATCCTCCCATTTTGAACCGCTTTGCCGATAGATTAGAAGGACTTGAACAAGGTTTGGGGTGAAAAGAATTTGGATTGAACTACAACTTTGGAACCTTTTGGGCGGGATCATTGCCGAACCATTATAACTTCTGCCCCAGTTTCACTTTTGGGGGACTTCTTGGATTTTTGTTTTGGTGTGACTGAACCCCAAGGAGAGGTTGCCTACGTATCCTTTCGGAATCAAGTCAGACGTAGTTCAGGCCAATCATTTGTTTTTTTGTTTTTCTGATTTGCGTTGTTTTTCACTTTCTTCTTCCCTTCCGTTTTCTTTTTTATTTTTCATTTTCATTGTCTTTTCTTCCCTTTTTTTGTATATATATTTTCTTATTTTTCCAATTCTTTCTTCTTCTTCTTTTTTCATTTTTTTTTCATTTCAATTTTTTTTTCATTTTCTTTTTCAATAATACTTTCAGGTTCTAAAGAGGGTAATCAAAGAAGAGTAACCAGCTCAAATGGGTTTGCAAAGGGTTGATAGTGTTTGGGTAGCGAGAATGAAAGCCTTCGTCATCTCAACCGGAAAAGATTTTATTATATAAAGGATCCAACATAGTACCTTTTGACTGCATTTGCATTGACAGTTATTTCAAGGACGTTTCCTTCGATGTGTCCCAAGTACAACGCACTCTTTTTGGCAGTACTCTTGTTGTAATGTATGGACCTTTCTAATTTCGGGAACCAATTTTCCTTCAGTTGTTCCAACTCTTTGTCTTGTTTCCTTAAGCTATTCTTCATTGCGACCCAATTCTTGATTCATTATTTCTAGGTCTGACAGAGTTTAAGATCTGGGCATGAAGTCCGCAAGCATGTCATATTATTGAAATCTGCATTTAACAGAACTAAAAGAGAATGAGAAAATTGACAAGATTTTTTTTAAAAAAAGAGACATTCCGGGAAAATGAAATATCAATTTCATTTGATTTTTTTGAATTCTTTTTTCTTTTTTCTTTTTTTTTTCTTTTTTTTTTTAAATTTTTTTGAAGATAGAAGGGTTTACATCGGAAAGTAAGACAATAAAGTAAAACATCCGGATCACACCCTAAGATAATCCAGATGCAGAAAGGATAGCAAGACTGGCTACCGAGACTCCCGTCTGACGGGGAACTTTCAGGCTTGGCAATCGTTTTTTGGCTTTTCTTATGTCTCGGCAATGGCTGCAATAGCCTTCAGTGCTGGATCAAATTCCTCAGCTTCACAGATCATTCCGTCTATTGGCCCGTTTGTGAGAGTAGGCAGGGGAATGTTCATCATATTAGGAACCTTTTCGTCCCGGAGAACGATTCTTTCAGCTTCAATCAAGTCTTCAACTGCCATTTTGAGGGTCCAATGACCAACAGTCCTTTGTACCATGTCCCACTGCTCCAGAGTGGTATTCACATCTAGTATCAGCTCGATGCGGGAGGGGGGACTCGGTGTTTGGCCGATTTGGGGCCACTGGCTGCAGCAGACTTCGCCTGGCTAGCTTTTGGAACAAGCCTGAGTATGATTCACTAATAGGGGTGAACTGATTCCTTTTGAAAGACTCTCTTGGGTGAGGATTGTACTGAGGAACATTTGATTGAGGACTATATGGAGCTTGGTTAGGATAGGCATTTCTAGGAGGTGGAGCTCAGTTTTGTGTATAATGTTGTGGCCACGTGCAAGGCTGCATGTTCATCACCGCATACCAACAAAACCAATCACCTGAACAGAACCTGGCTGTTTACTCACACACACAACTTTGTTAGTTTTGAGGCATTTAACATATAGGAAATCGCACGTTGGGATGCAATGCACCTAAACAGTTAAACGCTTCTACCATGTGTTTGAACGGGTTGCATGTTTCATCCCGGCCTTAAACTAGCCCTCTTCACTATGTACCTCTTTAATTTTATTCCTGCCTCTCTTTAACCACTCTTGATCTTGTTTTTGCCGCTCTTTTATTTTTTGCACTTTGTTTTTCTTTTTTTTTTCTTTTTTTTATTTTGTCACTCTTTTTCCTTCTTTTTTTTCACTATTTTTCTTTTCTCTTTTTCACTCAATTTTCTTTCTCCTTTTCTTTTAGTTTATTTTTTCACTCAATTTATTTTATAGTTATGATCGAATCCGATGGAGATTGCCTCCGTATCATGACCCTGCATGAATCAGATCTTGCGTAGTTCGGGACAAACAAGTGCAAAATAAAGAAACGAGTGTTCATTTTGCATTGTGCTCATCCTGCACATTTATTAAGGTGATTTAAGCAAAAATGATTTGACTCGAAAAATGATTTGACTATTTCTTAGAAAAGAGAGATCCGATTTTCGAACACGGCCTTTTAACATTTCGGGGATGAAGATTTTAAGGCTGTGAGGGTCAATCGATCCAGACCCTACTGGATGACCGAAAGTGGCCGTTTATGCAAAATCAGCCTTCCGCCGTCCCTTTCGGGAACATTTGGCTATTTTTGACGAAAAACAACATCACTTGATTTATTTATAACTCCTTTTTTCAGAATGGTGACCCGACATTGGGAACATGGCCTCGCAGAGCCTCGGGGACGAGGATCCTAAGGCCATTGGGCAATTTGGTCAAATTTTTTAAAAAATGACCAAAAATGGCTGTTTATGCAAAGTCAGCCTTCCGGCGTCCCTTTCGGGAACATTCGGCTATTCTTGACAAAACGACATCACCTGACTCATAAATTAAAATTCTGACATTTTGGCTATTTCTGAAAAAGGGGAGGTTGGACCCGATGAGGGTTGCCTACGTATCTCACACCCTGTGAGAATCAAACCGGCGTAGTTCGGGCCGATTAGGAATAGGGAAATAAACTAAACCCCTTCTGAATACAATCTTTTAAAGAAAAGGAGAAAAATATTTTTTCTGGATTTTTATATTTTGTTTTGTTTTTTTATTTTTTTATTTTTGAAAAGAGATGGAGACTAAAGAAATATTTTTTCTTTGAACTTTTTTTTTTACCCTTTTTTTGAAATTTCGAAAAATCATTTAAGGAAGTATTTGGACTATTAGTCTGAATTTATAAAAGAGATACTACAAAAGAAACAATATTTTTTTTGAATTTTGAATTTTCCCTTTTTTTTACTTTTAAATAAATACTTTTTTTTTATTTTGAAAGTGATTAAAAGGAAAAAAAAATTATATGTTTTTTTAATAAATCAAACTAAAAGATAAATTTTGTTTTCATTTTTTAAAAAAAAAAAATTCCGGCGAGGTTTTGACACTACTTGGACATTGGTTTTATTTTTCCAAAAATAAGTAATTATCTCCCTACGCTGCTATTTTCTTTTTTTTTTTAAAGTTTTTTTATTAGAAATCGATCAGCATGCAGAACTTAAGCAAATAAATGCGCAAAACAAACGGGATGCAGCAGGATGGTCTTTTCATTTCAGGTTGCCTGTCCTAGACGGACCCAACCCCTGTGTTGAGTCCCCTATATCAAATGCAACATGATGCAAATAAACGTTCCTACTAGGGATCCGACATGATGTTTTGTTATACTGGGTATATGTTCTAGACTGTGTACCCGAGCGGACAACTCGAGTCGAGGAGGGGGCTACGTACCGGGGACCCGCGAGATTGTCCGGCTTTGTAACTTGTCCGGCCTCTTTCTTATTTCAGGTATTGACACTAACAAAATAGGGAGTCTCGACCAGCGAGCTTCTCCCCGGAGGTAAGAAGAGAAAGGTTTCGGCACAGTTTATATACAATTCAGATAATATCAAAGCGGTAAAAGCAGCATTTAGCACATTAGGCTCAAACATGCAATAAAATCATATAATAAATAAAGCCAATTATAACAATTATTCTAAGCTCGAATCCTTGAACCCTGAACCAGAGGTTCTGGGTTGATTCCCCAGCAGAGTCGCCAGAGCTGTCACACCTCCTTTTTGCGCGCCCGCCCCGAGGGGCAAAATGCACGAGGAAGTTTTTCCAATTTAAGTGACAATATTCAAAATGAGATTATTTATTTAATTCAGAGTCGCCACTTGGGAAAGGTTTGTCTTTTGGAGTCCCAAGTCACTGGTTTATCTTGAATCCCAAATCGAGGAAATTTTCGACTTTCCAAATGAAGTCTGCGAACCAGAAATTCTAAGTAAGGAATTCTGTTGACTCGAGGGAAGGTGTTAGGCACCCCCGAATCCCGTGGTTCTAGCACGGTTGTTTAAATTGTTATAATGGCTAAATATCTGATTTAAATACATGCTATGACTTATGTGCTTTTATTAAGTTTAAACCGCTTTTATTATTATTATTTTTTATAGAATTGCAATGTCGTGAAAATGCATCTCAAACCACGTCACAATCAATGCACCCGTGGTTGTTAATACATTCCGACTCTGTCGAGATTTGAATTTGGGTCACATAAATGCGCACCCGAATTTAAGAATGTAATTTAATTAAGTCGCGCCTAAAGAGTCTAACGCGTTTTTATCTTTGGGAAAGGCAGTGACATTCACTAAACAGTCCATCCCAAATTCTAAGTATTTATTTTGACCAATTATTGGGGGCCCCGTAATTTGCATTTTTTATTTGGCGAGGCTCGTCTCATTATTTTTAAAAGGATAATCTTAGCATGCCTATATTTTCTATTTTTCGTTTTCTAAAATAAATGAAGATAAGGTCCTACTTTATTTACATACTTTCGAGTTACTATAGTTAAGTTTCGAAAGTGAGTTGCTTAAAGAGTTTATATGGCAACGCATAGAACATTCTACATACAGACAGTAAAAGAAAGAAAAGACTACATTAAATTACAACTTCAAATCTTTCTCATTTTTTGCATTCATGCCTCGAGTGGCTTACAAGATGAACCAGTGTATCAGTTTGTATACCTGGTATTTGGGAAAGCAAGGAAAGAAGATGAAGATCAGTAGAAGCAGTAGTAGTGTAAATACACAGCAGCAATCAACAACCCAACAACAACAAATTCGAAACAGATTCAAGGCCCAGAAAACTTTGAGGAAAAACCGAACAACTCAATAGAACAAACCCAAAAGTTTGTAAGCAAACTAAACAACAACAAACCCCCGCGTGTATTAAACCCGAAACTAAACTCGTTTCTCACTTTGTTTTTGTTTTCTCCTTTTAAACTCTCCAACACTCTCTTAGGATTTTCAGAATATCTTGTTCTCTCTAAAAATAATCCTCTCTAATGTTCAAGTCCTTTTTTTAGTTCCCTCTCAAGTCTTAGTCCCCCACTATATTAAACAATTATATCAACCCCAACCCCTTACATCTTGTCCCCCATGCTTAACATAAATAATTACATTATTCCCACCCCACTACATTATGTCTTGTCCCCCATTATATTAAATAATTATATCAACCCCATCCCATTACATCTTGTCCCCCATGCTTAACTTAAATAATTGTTCAAATGTTCAATTCCAAAAATACCCCTCCGACCTTACTGCAATTACCATTTTACCCCTGAACGTACTGAAATTTACCAAACTACCCCCATCAGCTATAACCAAATCACCTAATCAATCTCAACCAAAATACAGCAAATATGACCAATTTCTAAACAAATTCAACAACAAATCTCATGAACACAAATTGAATCATACAACTTCAAATTAATGGGAATAAGTTAACCATATTGGGAACCAATCCTGGTTAACTTAGACCAAAAATGAATGAGCAAAGAGACAACAATATCAACAACAAAGTACATGATTCAAACTAAATCAACAAGTCAAAAACCAAAACATAAACTCACATTAAATCACTGGATTAAAAACGAACTTCAAACAAAGATGAACATAAATTAAATCTATTTTAAACAACAAACATGACGAATTCAAATGATTTAACCAACATTAACAATTTCTGAAAAAATACATAACAACACATGAAACAAACTGAAGAAATAATTAATTAAATTTCAATTTGAATCTAACGATATTAAACTAACATGAACAAATCGAAAAAATTAACAAAACGATGAACACGAACAAAACAAAAATCAAACATTTACCGATTTTAAATTCGAGAATATCAAAAACAAAACGGACAAAAAATGAAACTTAAACCCACTAACCGGATCGAAACGACGAAAAACTTGAACGAAAACAAACTGTCCGGAAACGATTATCGTGCCAAAATAGATCGACGCCGAAGACGACCATGAATGGACGACCAAAGAAACTGGTCGTTTGGTATCTTTCGAAAACAAGGCAGTGGCAGCCCGTCAAAGAAGATGGACGAAGCAGAAGGCTGCAGAATGCCGGAGCAACAGCGGTTGCTGTTGCTGCTGCATCGCCTGGAGGTCGACTGGGCAGTTATGGAGATGAAGGAGCAGCTAGGAAATGCCTGGTATGGCACTGCTACTATTGGACATAGGGACTCGACGAGGCCGGTTGTTTCGAGACAAAAACGAAGGTTGCCGGATTTAATGGGGGGGTTGCCGGACTGGTTCATGTGAGGTGAAGCAGAAGCAGTCGAGGTAGCTGGAGGTAGCAGCAAAGAGTTGGGATGGTTGTTGGCGGAGCTGCTAGTCGTGTGGAGGGAGGAGATGAAGCAGCGGACGTCCATGACTGGAGCTCGGAGATGGTAGTGGTGAGCGGAGGCAGCCATGGGAGCTCGAGCTCGAGCTTGACAGAGACGAAGAAGATGAAGGCAGAAGCAGCTGGGTTTGTTTGGATGTAGCAGAAGCAACAAAACACAGTAGCCATGGGAGCTTGACGAGCTCGTCAATGGCGGATGTTGTTCGTCGATGAAGACGAAGCTTGGGGCAGCAGCTGGTCGAAGAAGAAGATGCACAGTAATGGGGGTCGTTTGCTATTTAATGGCGGACGAAGGAGGGGCTGTTTGGAGTGAGTTTGAGGGTGAGCAGCCATGGATGGGCTTGGAAGCTTGGAGAAGAAGAGGGAAAGAGAAAGGGGGGCGGATGAGTTTTTTAGGGTTTTTTCTTGTTTTGTTTTTGAGAAATGTAAGATAGGGAGATGGGGTGTTGGGTATTTGGGTTATGGGGCGGACCGGGTCGACCCGTGTTGAAATAGACCGGGTGATGGGGAAGGTTGGGTATTTTTTGGGCTTGTGGCTTGAATTTGAAGAAGAGCCCAATTCCGGTTTTCTTTATATTTTTGCTCTCTTTTCTTCTTTTATTTTTCTAAAACTAAATTCTAAAAATCCTTAAATTATTAATAAGTTATAAAAGCGCAAATTAACTCCCATTAACAATTAACGCACAATTAAGTAATAATTAAGCATAAAATTGTCCATATGGACATTAAATGCTAAAAATGCAAAAGATGCCTATTTTTTGTAATTTTCAATTTTTATAAAACAAACTTAATTACTAACAATTGTAGAATTAAATCCTACATGCAAAATGCGACATATTTTTGTATTTTTTTATTAATTTAACAAATAAACATGCACATACAAATATAAATAATTATCCAAAAATGTCACAAAAATTCTCAAAATTGCACAGCAAGGAAAATCGTTTTATTTTGAACTTTTGGGAGTAATTCTTCATAGAGCAAAAATCACGTGCTTACAATCGTTTAAATAATCTAAAACCTGGTGATCACAATGAGATTCAGTGGAGAATTTAGCACTTTCTTGACTCAATGACTTTTTTCACCTCATTAGCATAGAAATATCCTCTAAAACATTTTGCTCAACCCCTAGAGTCTAAATAAGAATTCAAAGACAAGATACAAAATTTTGTAGTTAGAGATGTGAGCACGTGATTTTTGTTTTACGCGACAATCACTCCAAAAGAAATAAAAAATAATAGCAAATGGTCTTGCTGTACAATTTTTGGAATTTACATGGCATTTTTGGTAGTTATTTGTGATCTTGTCTGTTTTTATTTTTATCAAACAAAAAAAATATAAAAAATATATGTCGTGTGTAGTTGAACCGTAATCCAGTTATTAAAAGGAAAATCACAAAAAATGCATCTTTCATTCTATTTTGTCATTAAGTGATGTTATTTTAATTGTGTGTTAATTATTGTTTAATGTTTTTATAGTATTATTTGGCATTTTAATTAAGAGATTAAAAAAGAGGGTTTTCGAATTTGGGCCAGTCCAAATTAAAACAAACAGGCCCAAACAACCCAATCCAGAATCCCTGTTTACCCGGTCCAGTTGAGCTGGCCACACAACCGTCCAAACGACGTCGTTGAGCCGCTTTCAATCTGGACCGTTGATCTCAGAATGATCAACGGCCAAGATCATATCCCCCGTACCCACATACGAACCCGACCCGTTCAACCCCGGACCAACCCGACCCCAATACTAAACCAAACGACACCGTTTGGATTAACCCTTGAATCCAGGCCGTTGATCTCGAGTGATCTAACGGCCAAGACCCAACCATCCACCCCGTATAAAAGCCTCCATATCATACCCTACCCCCTATCCAAGCACCCCTCCCTTAAGTCGTCTCCTTCACCAGACCCCAAAACCCATGAAACCCTAACGCTGCCCCCTTTCCCCTCACCATTAAACCCGACGGCAAGGACGCCGGTGACCACCACCTTAACACCCTAGACGCACCTCACCACCTTGAATCCAAATCCATCAACCGCTTAGTTCGAATCAGTCCCTAGGTTCTCGAATCTTCATTTGAAGATTCGAGCAGAACTTCGATCTACACCGATCTACCCCAGGTTCATACCAGACACTCCCCTGACCTCCCTCGTGACTAAACCAGGCTTGGTTTGGTCCGAATCTAACCAGGGAAACATAAATCCCAAATCTGCCCTTAGGAACCCTAGAAGTCCTGATGTCTGATCTGTGTCCGTTTGAACCAGATGATTAGGGTCTAATGGACCATAATCGAAGTGTTCTCAGTTGAGAACACTTCGATTAAAGTCCGTTCAACCCCAAGAAAGGTCGACTCAAATCCGAGTTAGGGTTTGCTGATTTTCCAAGACTCTAAGGTATTTTTGCTTTCCCTTTTCTTTATCAGTTCATGTGTTTGTTATAGTTAAATGTCTGTTCGTATGGCTAAATGTTTTAGTTGATTTGCTTTGAATTTTGACTGTCCCTTCCACTTTGCCCAAGATTTCTGTATTTGGTCAAACCCTTCTTCATTTTGTGTGTGTTTGTAAACTGTACAATCGACTAAAATTGAAATTGGTCGATTAATTAGTTCCCAAGGTCATTTTTGTTTTGACAGTGCAATCTGAACCTCTTGTTGATACTGTTGGATTTCTGATCATTGGCTTCAATTGTATGTGTTATAATTAGTATAGTCGAGTCGATATACGTCGTCAATTAGTTTCAGACTGGAATGATAGCAATTTGACTCATGCTATATTGATTTACTGAAGCATTGTTGAATCAGATTAGTTTGTTGCCACTATGTATTAGTCTGTTTAGCCAAATCAGAAAACATTTAAGGATTGATTTATAGCTGCAGTCCAGAATAGGTCTCAGATTTTAATTCAATTGATGGCATTGTTTACTCATTTTTCAACCTTGGGCAGCATATGCATTGCAATGTAATGGACAACATGTGCTGTCAGAACACACCCCTGCTGCCCATACCCTGATTTGGTTTTGAAATAATAAACCCTACTTAAAAAGATAGATCTGCCAGGAGAATATCATGGGAGGGGGTTTTTATTTTATTTGGGAGTGGGAAAGACAACAGGCAACATGGGAGGAGTCTATATTGTCTAACAGGCTGTAAATGGCCTGATGCTAGGCTATAAATAGAAGAACTTCCATTAGCTTAAGGAGATAGGGAGACAGAGATATACTCAGGGAGATATACAGAAAAGATAGAGAGGGAGACTGGAAAGACATATAGAAAATAGAGAGGCATATACAGGGATACACATTGAGAGATACACACACACAGACACACATAAGGAACACAGACAGATAGATAGAGGGGAGAGATAGAAAACACACTGACAAAATCAGAAACTGTTCTTCCCATTTGTTGTTTTGATTTCACTTGTTTCAACCTGTTTAATCAATACTGATTTCTCCAAGTCCCAACTAAGGTTACTGGTTGTGTTTCATTGGTTTATTTCTGGATTTGGTCTATCTGAGCTCTGATTCTACTCCACTGCTTCTTGCTGTCATTTTGCTACTCTTTCCCTTGGTCATAGTTGCACCCTTGCATTGGGATTGTTCTGCTGTTATTTGTTGCTACTGCTGCGGCTTGTTGCTTTATTTGTGATCACTGCTGTCATCTGAGTTTGTTGCTGACTTGCTGCTTCTATTTTCTTCTTTGCATTTCAGCATCCAGGTACACATTTTCGAATCTCATATTGATGTAACAATAGCAATGATCTGAAATGAAAGACGCGAAGAATTTTTAGTCCTTTGGTACTGCACCCATAGTCTTATAAAGTGTTAGTAAATTCGCGCAAATCTTCAGATTGTAACTCAATAGGAAGATAAAGCAGGTAGTTTTGTATTTAAAACTGGGTCTGTTTAATTATCTTAACTTACAATGGTTTACCTTGTTTAATTGTGTGTGTGATGTGATTACGTAATTCGTGGAATGTACGAGTAATTGGTACACCAAAAACTAGACTTCATTCTTAGTTATGTTCTGCACGTATAAGATGGATTGCTGTTAACCTGGACAGATGCAACATTAGTTTCAAACTATTCAACTTAATTCCTTCACATCCGAATTCCACTAGGCAGTTTGAATCTAATTAATAGCAGTTTTCTAATAAATAGTCGATTCCATTAATCAAGCCCAAATAAGCTAGTTTAAATTCAAACTTAAAGGCCGTTTAGTGTAAGTTTAGTATATGTTATTCGTCTTGCTTGCAATCTCCCTTAAGCAAATTAACAACGTATTCACTCTTTGAAGTAAGGCATGAGGCGATTCCCACCTCACAAACAACCAATCAGATAATTAAACAAGAATCCGGAATCGGCCAAGCATGCAATTTACTTAGAACGTAATTTCTTTCTCCATTTATTAGAGACAAACATAATAAAAATGTAATCATCGTAGGCGTACTTGCTTCACAAAATGAGATGAGCCTCGTTAAATAAGAGACACAAACTTGCGGGGCCCTCATAAGTGTATATATGTATATCGAATACATAGAATTTGGGATGGATTGTTTAGTGTATTTCACTACCTTCTCTAAAGATAATAACGCGTTAGACTCTTTAGGCGCGACTTAATTAAATTACATTCTTAAATTCGGGTGCGCATTTATGTGACCCAAATTCAAATCTCAACAGAGTCGAAATGTGTTAACAACTACGGGTGCATTGATTGTGACGTGGTTCGAGATGCATTTTCACGACGTTGCAATTCTATAAAAATAAATGATAATAATAAAAGCGGTTTAAACTTAATAAAAGCACATAAGTCACAACATGTATTTAAATCAGATATTTAGCCATTATAACAATTTAAGCGACCGTGCTAGAACCACGGGATTCGAGGGTGCCTAACACCTTCCCTCGGGTCAACAGAATTCCTTACTTAGAATTTCTAGTTCGCAGACTTCATTTGGAAAAGTCGAAAATCTCCTCGATTTGGGATTCAAGATAAACCGGTGACTTGGGACACCAAAAGCCAAACCTTTCCCAAGTGGCGACTCTGAATTAAATAAATAATCCCATTTCAAATATTGTCACTTAAATTGGAAAAACTCCCCTCGCGCATTTTACCCTTCGGGGCGGGCGCGCAAAAAGGAGGTGTGACAGCTCTGGCGACTCTGCTGGGGATTTTTTCCCAGAACCACTGGTTCAGGGTTCAAGAATTCGAGCTTAGAATAATTATTGTATTTGGCTTTATTATCTGATATTTATTACATGTTTTGACATAACGTGCTGAATGTTGTCTTTCACCGCTTTGATATTATCTGAAATGTCTATAAACTGTGCCGAACCCTTCTCTCTTCACCTCTGGGGATGTGCTTACTGGTTGAGACTCCCTATTCTGTTAGCGTCAATACCCTGAAATAAAAAGAGGCTCGGACAAGTTACGAAGCCGGGCGGCCTTTTGGTTCCCGGTAAGTTGCCCCCTCCTCGACTCGAGTTGTCCGCTCGGGTACACAGTCTAGAACATATACCCAGGTTATAAACCTAGTATAACGAAACCTCATGCCGGATCCCTAGTAGGAACGTTTATTTGCATCATGTTGCATTTGACATAGGGGACTCAACACAGGGGTTGGATCCGTCTAGGACAGGCAACCTGAAATGAAAAGACTATCCTGCTGCATCTTGTTTGTTTTCGTGCATTTATTTGTCTTGGACATGCATGCTGACCGGTTTTGGAGTATTTGAAAAAATTAAAAAAAAATTTGTAAAAAGAAAAAAAGGGAAGAGAAAATAACAGCGTAGGGAGATAATTACTTATTTTGGAAAAATAAAACCAATGTCCAAAGTAGTGTCAAAACCTCGCCGGAATTTTCTTTTTAAGAAAAAAAAAATTTCTTTTAGTTTGATTTACTAAAACATGAAAGAAAAAAAAAAGTTCCTTTTAATCACTTTCAAGATCCGAAATATATATATATATATATATATATATATATATATATATATATATATATATATATATATATATGTTTGTTTAAAGGTAAAAAAGAAGAAGGGAAAATTCAAAATTCAAAAAAAAATGTGTGTTGTTTTTCTTGTAGTATCTCTTTTATAAATTTAGACTAATAGTCCAAATACTTTCTTTGGTCTTTGTCTCATTTCAAAAAAAAAATAAAAAATAAAAAAATAAAAAATAATAATCCAGAAAATATATTCTTGCTTTTTCTTTAAAAGATTATATTCAAAAAGGTTTAATTAATTTACTCTATTCACGATTGCCCGAACTATGCCGGTTTGATTCTCACAGGGTGTGAGATACGTAGGCAACTCTCATCGGGTCCAACCTCCCATTTTGCAAAAAATATATAAAAAAAATCTTGAAAAAAGATCTAGATAGTTTTATTTTGAGTCTAATAAAAGTTTTTTTTTTTATTTTTTTTGCATAATCACCCTAATGAATGTGCAGGATGAGCGCGATACAAAACGAACCCTTTTCAATAATGACCAAGATCCCTTTTGAGTTGCGATTATGGTGGAACGACTTAGGCAAGGAGGGGCAAGACAAAGTAAGGAAATATCTGAAAGATCTCCCGGATTTACTAGACGTTCAGCCTCGGGGTGATATTATCAGATCATTGGTCACTTACTGGGATTCAGCACACAACGTATTTCATTTCTCGAACTTTGAGCTCACCCCGACATTGGAAGAAATAACGGGATACATCGGAGGTGACGAAGCTCCGTTAAGGTTCAAATACTTGATTGCACCTAGGGTCGTCACGGTACACCGGTTTCTGGATTTCTTAAAAATACCTCGAACGTTTCACCATCCAGATCTTGCCAAAGGATTCTGCAGTCTCCACCTCATATATGCTAGATACGGCCACGTGGGTGGGTTCAATAAGCCGGATTTCAAACTATGCAGTAGAGGCAACCGACAAAAGTGGGACGAACACAGGCTGGTAGCTTTTATGACAGCCTTTCTGGGTCTTATAGTGTTCCCAAGGAAAGACGGAAACATTGATCTAAAAGTAACTGGGGTCATCAGTACTTTGCTCACCCAAGATAAAAGTACTCTGGCGCCTATGATTATGGCTGAC
Source organism: Nicotiana sylvestris (assembly GCF_000393655.2). Taxonomy (NCBI): domain Eukaryota; kingdom Viridiplantae; phylum Streptophyta; class Magnoliopsida; order Solanales; family Solanaceae; genus Nicotiana; species Nicotiana sylvestris. The sequence continues at coordinate 199,597,664 of NC_091059.1, read as the reverse complement.
ATTTTTCGGGCTCTCACTACTTGCCGAGCCAGGGGCGACTTTTTCGAAGGATGTAAACTACTGTTGCAAATGTGGATGACCGATCATTTAAGCCACCGCTCCTCGCTCTTGGGTTACGGTTCGCCCGAGAAAACTTGTATTGGAGAATTCTACACAAGAATCAAAGGGTTCAATCTACCCGAGGGAGTCACAGCATGGACCTCATTTCTCCGAACTCTCACTGCCAACCAAATCCAGTGGACGCTTGGATGGTTGCCCGTTGAGGAAATCATATACATGCCGGCAACCAGGCCTCACTTTTTGTTAATGGGGCTTAAAAGCATCCAACCCTATGCACTATATCGGGTTTTGAGGCAACTTGGGAGGTATCAAGTGGTGCCGAAAGATGAAGATCTGAGTACCCAAGTGATCGAAATCAGTCCAGACGGTCATTTCCCCGAAGAAGAAGTTCGCCAAATCTGGAGTGAGTGCCAACATCTGACAGCAAACACTTGTGTGATGGATACGACAAAAGGGGAAGTTGCCCCGGGTATCAGGCTTGGTTTAAAGGTGGTATATCCTGCGACAGACCGGCAAAAAGACCTCATCTCAAAGATTTCGTTGAGTCGTCCCAAGAGCAATGGAAGTGGCTAGCAAAAGAAAAGGGGTATCGGGCAGAGATCGATGATTTGAAGCTACTGATTGACAGTCTGAAATTCGATAACAGCATACATATCGCTGCGGATCGAAGCGAAAAGAATAGATTCGTCCAAGAAAATGAAGAACTTAAGGCCCAAATCCAGAAATTGAGATTGGCTCTTGATGAACAGCCCAGAAGTCGATCAGACCAGCAGTTGATAAAAGGGTTGAAAAGAGAGATAAAGGAATGGCGAGATGGTTTAGAAGAGTCTGAAATGTCATGGCAGAGCTCAAAGCACAGTGGGGTACAAGAGCGGATAAGCATCACCGATACTTAAACCAATTGAAACGCGACCACGAGAAAACTGTTGCTAAAATGAAGAGAGAGATGGCTACGCTTGAGGTTAAGGCAGTTAAGCAGGTTGAGGATTTCCAATTTGAGAGCAGATACTGTTACGACCTGCTGGCCCAAATAAAGGCAGAAGTACGGCAACTGAAGAATCAGCATGTACAAGATTCCCAGGTTTTAAAAATGTGCAGTGATCAGATAAAACGCCTGCTCATAGAGAAGAAACAAACCAGAGATAGGATCAGGACCATTGCCCACGCCATCATCAGACGATGTCTACAGTGTGAGAACATGACCAGCATTACCGTTCTCTTAGCAGTGATGGGCTATGTCAAGCAGACCATGCATGAGCTGGAGCAACTTGAGAGGGATCTCACACCTAGGACCGCGGCGAGGCCGAACGATGCCCCGCAGGCACCAATTTTCGAAGCCTTAATGTATTCATAGGTCGAGTCTGTATCATAGCATATTCTGTCCGTCTTCTCGCATCAGGGTGCATTAGTCTGTTTGAGTCTATGTTTATTTTCAAGTTTTGTTTTTCAAAAATGTTGCTTGTAATGGATTGTTTCAGTAATAAAATGCGTGTGTCTTTTACATTCATCTGTTTTTTTTGAACTACGTAATGATCTGATTCGCGTGGCATCGTGATACGTAGGCAATCCTCATCGGATCCGGTCGCATTTTAACCACAAAAATTGAAAACAGTAACAAAAGGAGAAAGAAAGAAAAATAAAAATAAAAAATAAAAAAAATAATAATAAAAGGCCTAAAAAGGAAGCCGGAATGACGCATGCTTTCGTCGCAAACATGTAGGAATTCACTTAACTGTATAGGTGCATCATGCCCCAACGTGAGATTGCCTATCTGTTATTTGTTTCGGACTAACCGTTCGTTTGTCGTTGAGTTTCTTCCAGGTTTTTGGAAAAGGTGGTTGGTTTGGTGAAAGTCTGGCCTCGCACTCATACTTCACGAGGTCGAAAGGGAGTGTTCAATTACCTGTTGTTAAGTCAGGAGGTGGTGCTCACACTTACTTCACAAGGTCAAAGGGAAGCATAGAAATGTCTTCAGAAATTCCTTTGCCGACAATTCCTATTTCCGAGGAGAGTTCGATCTCGGCCGTCCTCACACCCGAGTCCGCAATCGCGGAAGAGAATAGAATCCTACGGCTCCGCATGTTGGAAATGCTGGATGACTGGAATAACGGAAAAGAGCCACCAAGTGTCATCCCTGGATTCCCTGAGTTGTTCTCCAGGACAAGCGGGACTTCTAACATCCCCATAAGCTATCCGGCCGCCCCGTTCGGATACCCAGCCATTTCGGCCTTCTCTGCTGGATCGCCCTCTGATTCTCATCCACGGGTGTCAACAACAGATGCAAACACAAACATCTTTACTGCACCACCCTGCCCGATCACGGCACAACCTGCTACATACAAGCCAAATTTTGACTCATCCTCGTTTACATTCCAAGCACCGTCTTTCTCAATGGAACCAACTCGGTTCGTCACTAGCACTCATCCTCCACAGCCTCAGGGCGAGTTTGCACCTGTGCAGGATCAGAACCCCAAAATGGCTGAACAAGAAGAGATGGCCAAAAGAATGAGAAGCCTTGAGCAGAGTTTGAAGAACATGCAAGGTTTGAGCGGACAGAAGAGCGTTTCTTATACCGATCTATGCATATTCCCTCACGTGCACCTACCAGTGGGTTTCAAGACCCCAAAGTTTGAGAAATACGACGGGCACGGAGACTCTATTGCTCATCTCAAGAAATATTGCAACCAATTGCGGGGAGCCGGCGGAAAAGAGGAGTTGCTAATGGCATATTTCGGGGAAAGTCTGGTGGGAATAGCCTCGGAATGGTATATGGACCAGGACATATCCCGATGGCATATATGGGATGATCTCGCCAGAGATTTTGTGAGACAATTCCAGTATAACATCGACATTGCACCAGACCGAAATTCTCTGTCAAACTTGAAGAAGAAACCTTCAGAAAGCTTCAGAGAATATGCTATTAAGTGGCGCGAGCAGGCGTCGAGGGTGAAGCCTCCCATGGACGAGATAGAAATGGTCACTACTTTTCTCCAGGCTCAAGAGTCCGACTATTTCCAAAACATGATGTCAGCCATGGGAAAGCCTTTCGCAGAAGCGATTAAGATTGGGGAGATGGTGGAGAACGGTTTGAAAACGGGTAGAATTTTGAGTCAGGCAGCCATAAGGGCAACCTCCCAAGCTGTCCAAAGCGGATCCGGAGGAATGGAAAGAGGAAAGAAAAAGGAAGAAACGGCCATGGCAGCATCAGAAGCAAGGGAATATCGTATCCCAGGCCCCATTTTCCAGAAAGGACCCTACAACACTACTACCCCCACCAAAATATGGCATATGCTCCTCAACCCTACATGGTTATGAACACCCAAACTTATGTCCATCCGCCGAAGCAAGCCAATCGAGGCCAAGCTCCATCTCCCAGAAATAAGCCTCCATACCGCAACCACTATAACCCACAGCCTCCTCAAAATAACTTCTGCCCTCAGGAACCACCTAGAAGGAGGACTTTCACGCCCATCGGTGAGCCATACTCTACTTTGTTCCCGAAGCTAGTTCAGTTGGGTTTCCTGCAGCCGGTCCCTCAGATGAGGCACAATCCGGCATCACTTTCTTACAAAGCTGGTGTTAGATGCGCCTATCATTCAGGAGCAGAAGGGCACAATACAAATGACTGCTGGGCTTTGAGAAGGGTAGTCGAGAATTTAATAGAGCAAGGGAAAATAGTGCTAAAGGACGAGGAGGTCCCAAATGTGACTAACAATCCATTGCCAGCTCACAACAATGGGCCGCTGATCGGAATGATTTACGAAGACAAAGAATTTGACCCTGCTTTGAAAGCTATAATCGCCATCGTCGACGCAGGGAAAAAGCCTGAAATAACCCAGAAACCAGAAAAAGGGGAAAAGGCCAGTACTGTAAAGTGCGAGCCCGAAAAGAAGGTGGAGAAGAAGACGGTGCCTATGAAGAATGGAGTTCTTTACATCCCACGAGGTCAAGCAGAGAAGCCGCAGAGCTTCGAGGTCAAAAGGGCAAAACCTATGTACATATCAAAAGGGGCCTATGTGGTCCGGGGAACGATTCAACCACCTCGGCTGAATGAGCCAGTGGTTATCGGACGCGTGCCACAAAAGCCGATGACCAACCCATCCACGGTGCCGTGGAACTATAAAAGAACGTTGGTTACGTACAAAGGTAAAGAAGTCACGGGAGAACTTCTGGAAAATACTTTCGTTGGAAAGTATTCGAACACTCAAGAGCTAAACAACGCCACACGGAGACGCTTCCCACCAAAGAAGCCTGTAAGCGTTGAAGAAGCGGAAGTTTTCTTCCAACAAATGAAAATGCCAGACTACGAAGTAGTAGATCAACTACGCAAGTGCCCCGAGGAAGTGTCCATGCTATCACTACTGATGAGGTCAGCCGAGCACCAAAAGATCTTACTCAATACCCTGAACGAAGCATACGTACCAATTGAAACCTCAGTCGAACAACTGGAACGGATGACAGAGAGGTTCTTCGCCGTCAACCAGGTCTCTTTCAGCAAGAACGATTTACCCCCAGAGGGAGCAGCTCACAACAAAGCCTTGCATCTAACAGTTAAATGCAAAGATTACTGCGTCAAACATTTGTCCGCTCTCCACGCTACAGAGAATGGAAATTGGGACCGGAAGAATCTGCCCCAATAATGTCTGTGTAAGGGATTTCGACGGCATCAAGAGAGACACCCTGGGGGAAATAGACTTGGTGTTGACCATAGGACCAGTGGAGTTTGAAATAACCTTCCAGGTGCTTGACATGGATACGTCCTACAATTTTCTCCTCGGCAGACCTTGGATTCATGCGGCAGGAGCTTTGCCTTCCATTCTTCACCAAATGGTGAAGTTTGAGTACGAAGACCAGGAATTTGTGGTCCACGGAGAAGACGAGCAGTTTATTTATCGGGACCCATCCATCCCATATCTTGAACCAAGGGAAGGGAGCGAGCACACGGTCTATCAGGCTTTCGAGGTTGTGTTAGCGGAGTAGTACGAAGAGGGAAGACCTTGCCCCCAACCTTTCTTGTCTAACGCCTCGATCATGGTGGCCAGAGAGATGATCCGGCATGGATTCAGGCCAGGAAAAGGACTTGGACGAACATTGCAGGGAATAACGGAACACATCACCTTGCCTTCCGCCAAGAAACTTTTTGGAATAGGCTTTCAACCCACTCCAGAAGATGAAGAATGGGCAAAGAAAAGGAAGAATGGGGGTGGAAACTGCCTCGGCCACTGCCGGATTTATATGAAACTTTCGTCGAACCAAGATACACTGAAGAAGAAGACGATGAGATTTTCACGGCTGAGGAAATAGGGGAGATATGTTGGGCAATGAGAGAAATGCTCTACGAGGCTCACAGGGCCAGGAGAAGGCACCAGCACCGCCGAAATGCTATATATGGGGACAAACGCCAAACTTCGAAACTGGGAGGCCACGCCATTCCCGACTAGGCAGAAGTCCGGGTAGACCTGTCCTGCCACCTTTCCTACATCACGAGTTATCTCCAGGATATAACTTGGATGTTTTCTTCCCTTCAATTGTTGTTTTGAATTCCTGAGTTGTAAACATTGTTGTCTTCCAAATTCCAAGAAAAAATAAAAAAAATCATCATTGTTTTCTCATTTTTCCCTTTGTTCTGATTTTTGTTATTTTTTCCTTTATCTTTTCTTTCAGTTATAATAATGCGGCTTTAAATATGACATGCTTGCGGACTTCACGCCCAGATCACAACGAGCTATTTAATTGTGAAATAATGAACCCAGAACCAGAATATGATGAAGAAGAGGCTTTTAGGGAAATAAACCGAGAATTGGAACACTTTGAGAATAAACCTAAGCCAAATCTGAATAACACCGAACCGGTTAATTTAGGAACTCCGGAAGAAATCCGAGAGACCAAAATAAGCATTCACACGAACAAGAAAATGCGAGACGCGATAATTCAACTCCTTTTTGAATTTAAAGATGTGTTTGCTTGGTCATACGATGACATGCCAGGACTAGGTGTTGATCTAGTGGTTCATAAATTGCCAATTCACCCTGATTGTCCTCCAGTTCAACAAAAGCAAAGAAAGTTCAAAACTGAGGTCAGTGACAAGATTAAAGAGGAGATCACCAAGCAGCTGAAAACGGGAGTGATTCGGGTAGTCCAGTATACAACATGGTTGGCAAATGTGGTTCCAGTGCCGAAAAAAGATGGGAAGACTCGGGTATGTGTGGATTATCGAGACCTGAATAGGGCGAGTCCCAAAGACAATTTACCATTGCCCAACATCCACATCCTTGTTGATAATTGCGCCAAACATGAGATATAATCTTTCGTAGATTGCTACGCTGGGTATCATCAGGTATTGATGGATGAAGAAGACGCCGAGAAAACTGCCTTCACCACGCCTTGGGGCACTTACTGTTATCGGGTCATGCCATTTGGTCTGAAGAATGCTGGGGCTACTTACATGAGGGCCATGACTGTCATTTTTCATGACATGATGCATCAAGAAATAGAGGTGTACGTGGACGACGTGATAGTCAAGTCCAGGACGCAGGATAATCACATCCAAGACTTGAGGAAGTTCTTCGAGAGACTGAGAAAGTACGACATGAAGCTGAACCCAGCCAAATGTGCTTTCAGAGTCCCATCGGGCAAGCTTTTGGGCTTCATAGTGAGCAGGAGAGGTATCGAATTAGATCCAACAAAGATAAAATCTATCAGGGATCTACCTCCCCCAAGAACGAAGAAAGACGTGATGAGTTTGTTGGGCAGGTTAAACTATATCAGTCGATTTATTGCCCAGCTGACAAGCACATGTGAGCCCATATTTAAGCTGTTGAGGAAAGATGCGGCGATCAAATGGACGGCTGAGTGTCAAGAAGCTTTTGACAAAGTCAAAGAATATCTTTCAAATCCCCCAGTTTTGGTCCCGCCAGAGCCAGGGAGACCACTGTTCTTGTATATGACAGTCTTGGAAAATTCTTTCGGTTGCGTCCTCGGGCAACATGACATAACCAGAAAGAAAGAACAAGCGATCTACTACTTGAGCAAGAAATTCACCGGCTACGAGGCCAAGTATACTCTGCTAGAAAGAACGTGTTGCACTCTGACATGGGTTGCTCAAAAGCTGAGACATTATCTCCAAGCTCACACTACTTTCCTCATAAGCAGGCTGGATCCTTTGAAGTATATATTTCAGAAACCAATGCCTACTGGAAGACTTGCCAAATGGCAAATCTTGCTTACTGAATTCAACATAGTCTATGTCACCCGCACGGCAATGAAAGCCCAGGCGTTAGCAGATCATTTGGACAAAAATCCAGTCGATGAGGAATACCAGCCATTGAGTACCTATTTTCCAGACGAAGAAATAAACACCGTAGAAGTGGTCTCGGAGCACGCTCATGTTTGGAAGATGTTCTTTGATGGAGCCGTAAACGCCAAAGGTATAGGAATCGGGGCGATTTTGATCTCGCCTTCTGGTCAACATTATCCAGCCACAGCTAGACTGCGTTTCTTTTGCACAAACAATACAGTTGAGTACGAAGCCTGCATCATGGGCATGCATATGGCGATCGATCAGGATGTTGAAGACTTACTGATTATGGGAGATTCCGACCTGATTATCCGGCAAGCCCAAGGTGAATGGGAAACTCGGGATGTCAAGCTTATCCCTTACCGACAGCACGTGGAGGACCTCGACAAGCGTTTTAAATCAATAGAGTTCAGGTATATCCCGCGATGTCACAATGAACTAGCAGATGCACTTGCTACCTTGGCTTCGATGCTACCCTACCCAGGCAACGCTACTGGAGATCAAAAGAGAACCATTAGGCAGCATGCAAGTGGTTTCTTTTTGAGCGGTGAGTTGTTGTATAAGAGGACCCCGGACCTCAATCTACTAAGATGTGTCGACGCCGAGGAGGCGATAAAGATCATGCACGAAGTACACGCAGGAGTGTGCGGACCTCACATGAACGGGTATGTTTTAGCAAAGAAAATCCTTCGAGCAGGTTATTACTGGATGACCATGGAAAAGGACTGCTTTATCTTCGTTCGGAAGTGTCATCAGTGTCAGGTGCACAGTGACTTGATTCATGCACCTCCCACGGAATTGCATCCCATGTCTGCACCTTGGCCATTTGTTGCCTGGGGCATGGACGTCATTGGTCCGATCGAGCCGAAGGCCTCAAATGGTCATAGATTTATACTGGTTGCCATCGACTACTTCACAAAATGGGTAGAGGCTGTCACTCTCAAGTCGGTCACCAAAAAAGCTGTAGTGGATTTTGTACATTCGAATCTTATTTGTCGTTTCGGTATTCCTGCAACTATCATCACAGATAATGCAACGAACCTGAATAGTCACTTGATGGGAGATGTATGCGAGCAGTTCAAAATAACGCATAGGAATTCTACTCCTTATCGGCCCAAGGCCAATGGCGTTGTAGAAGCAACAAACAAGAACATCAAGAAGATTTTGAGGAAAACGATCCAGAGTTCCCGACAATGGCATGAACAGTTACCCTTTGCATTGTTGGGATATCGCACTACTGTACGCACATCAGTGGGGGCAACCCCTTATCTTTTGGTTTATGGGACCGAGGCTATGATACCAGCAGAGGTGGAAATTCCTTCGCTCCGAACCATTGTCGAAGCCGAAATCGAAGACAGCGAGTGGGTTAAGACTCGATTGGAGCAGTTGACTTTGATTGACGAGAAACGAATGGCTGCGGTCTGTCACAGGCAGTTATACCAACGAAGGATGGCCCGTGCTTACAATAAGAAAGTCAGACCCAGGAATTTCGAAGTAGGTCAACTGGTCTTAAGGCGCATTCTGCCACATCACCAGGAAGCAAAAGGAAAATTTGCTCCAAATTGGAAAGGCCCATACATCATAAGGAAGATATTGCCGAGAGGAGCATTGTATCTAGGTGATATTGAAGGAAATGATCCCGAAACAACAGTGAATGCGGATGCAGTCAAAAGATACTATGTCTGAATGATGCCCCAACAATCCTGACACATTTGAAATGATGAAGGTTTTATTCCCACTACCCTAAACACTATCAAATCTCTCTATAAGCCTTTGAGCCGGTTACATTTCTTTGGTTACGAAAAAAAAAACATTGATCGAGGCCTGAACTACGTCTGACTTGATTTCGAAAGGATACGTAGGCAGCCTCTCTCTGAGGTTCAGTCACACCGACAATAAAATCCCATTTACCCTGAAATTGAAACCGGGGCACGTCAAACGGCTTAGAAGTCATAGTATCATCTACTTTTCTTTACCAAGCACAAGCCCTTCGGATCAATTACCAAAGGTAGGGGGAAGCCAAGAAGTGTCACGAATGGAGGCCGGTACACTCTAAATTGAGAGAAATAAAATGAGAGAGTCTTGTCGGTGAAAACCTTCGGGCACCGTGAGGCGACGGGAATAGAGAAACCAAAATAAGAGAGCTTGTTTAGTAAAAACTCGCAAAGAGTGCTATCGAGCGATAGCAAGGAGGGAAATGAGAGAGGTCAGCTAGCGAAAACCCGCAAAGGGCGCTGTTGGCCGAAAGGATGACTCCACCCCAGGAAGTCTCGGCAAAGTTCCACCGGTTTGGAAACACAGATCCATTTTGGTTCGGGAGGAAATGCAAGTTCATTGAAGATCAGGCGTCCAGTCCAAAGAGCATGTCATGTCCATTTAAAGTCAGCATTGTTTTCCTCAGATAAGTCTTTCTTGTCCCGAGAGGGACACTTCTTTTCTGAAATTTGCTTTCTCCGTTCTTTGTTTTTCTTCGAATCCCTTTCATTTTTAACCCTAAGTTCCAGATATACCGAAAAGGATAGGTGGCAGGATTGGTTTCACGGAATTCCGTTTCGCAAGGGAAATGCCCCGCTTCGTTGGTACGTTTGTCCGAACCTGATGATGGTTCATGATGTTGACTGCATTCTAAGTGAAGTCACGAAAACAAAAAAAATATATATAAAAAAAAAAGAGAGAAGAAAAATCCCCACAGTTTTCCCCTTTGTACAAGTCCCCACAAAGCCTCCCTTTGTAAAAAATCCCCAAAGAGTCTGCCCCGACAAAATCCCCACAGATTTTCCCTTTGTACAGATCCCCAGCAAATCCGCTTTATAAAATTCCCCAGCGAGCCTGCCCCAACAAATCCTCGGCAAGTCCGCTTTGTAAAAATCCCACAGAACCGCTTTCAGACAAATCCCCACAGGGTTTCCCCTTGTGCAAACCCCCACAGAGTCTCCACAATAAAATCCCCATTGAAAATCCCCAAGCAAAACGGGTTGAAAAAAAAACAAAGCCTTACAAGGCAAATCATCACAGAATCTGGAAATGCAAGCCTGAGCGGTCTAAAAGGGTTTCGCCATTTGAATCCAATCGATGGCATAGTTTCTCAACAAAAATAAGGACGCAACAAAGCAACTGGAACAATCAAGGTCACCGAACCAACCGCCATTTCCGAGCTAACAATTGTTCTTTGTTTGAAAAATTGAAATAGGTATAATCCAAGACAATCGTGCAAGAAGCAGGTGTCACCCAAAGAAGAAAGTACATGAGTACAAGAAACAGTTTGGTAATAAGGAATCCACTCGAAAGGTAAGTTTTCACGAAATTCTCTTTTACATTTTTACTAAAACAAGAAAATTCAAAAAAAGGGGGTCAGTTAGTATCCTCGAACTTTTCCATTTAGTCAGCATCGGGGCTCCAACCCTGAACTGAACTCTTCTCCATTTAGTCAGCATTAGGGCTCCAACCCTGAACTGAACTCTTTCCATTTAGCCAGCATTAGGGCTCCAACGCTAAACTGAGCATTGTCTGTTAGTCAGCATTAGGGCTCCAACCCTGAACTGAACTTTTCCATTTAGTCAACATTAGGGCTTCAACCCTGAACTGAACTCTTTCCATTTAGCCAGTATTAGGGCTCCAACCCTAAACTGAGCATTTTCTATTAGTCAGCATTGGGGTTCCAACCATGAACTGAACTTTTCCATTTAGTCAGCATCAGGGCTCCAACCCTGAACTGAACTCTTTCCATTTAGCCAGCATTAGGGCTCCAACCCTAAACTGAGCATTGTCTGTTAGTCAGCATTAGGGCTCTAACCCTGAACTGAACTTTTCCATTTAGTCAGCATTAGGGCTTCAACCCTGAACTGAACTCTTTCTATTTAGCCAGCATTAGGGCTCCAACGCTAAACTGAGCATTGTCTGTTAGTCAGCATTGGGGTTCCAACCCTGAACTGAACTTTTCCATTTAGTCAGCATCAGGGCTCCAACCCTGAACTGAACTCTTTCCATTTAGCCAGCATTAGGGCTCCAACCCTAAACTAAGCATTGTCTGTTAGTCAGCATTGGGGTTCCAACCCTGAACTAAACTTTTCCATTTAGTCAGCATCAGGGCTCCAACCCTGAACTGAACTCTTTCCATTTAGCCAACATTAGGGCTCTAACCCTAAACTGAGCATTGTCTATTAGTCAGCATTGGGGTTCCAACCCTGAACTGAACTTTTCCATTTAGTCAGTATTAGGGCTTCAACCCGGAACTGAACTCTTTCCATTTAGCCAACATTAGGGCTCCAACCCTAAACTGAGCATTGTCTGTTAGTCAGCATTGAGGCTCCAACCCTGAACTGAACTTTTCTATTTAGTCAGCATCAGGGCTCCAACTCTGAACTGAACTCTTTCCATTTAGCCAGCATTAGGGATCCAACCCTGAACTGAGCATTGTCAGTTAGTCAGCATTGGGGTTCCATCACTGAACTGAACTTTTCCATTCAGTCAGCATCAGGGCTCCAACCCTGAACTGAACTCTTTCCATTTAGCCAGCATTAGGGCTCCAACCCTGAACTGAGCATTGTCTGTTAGTCAGCATTAGGGTTCCAACCCCGAACTGAACTGTTCCATTTAGTCAGCATCGGGGCTCCAACCCTGAACTGAACTCTTTCCGTTTAGCCAGCATTAGGGCTCCAACCCTGAACTGAGCATTGTCTGCTAGTCAGCATTAGGGCTCCAACCCTAAACTGAACTTTTTCCATTTAGTCAGCATTAGGGCTTCAACCCTGAACTGAACTTTTTCCATTTGGCCAGTATTAGGGCTCTAACCCTGAACTGAGCATTGTCTGTTAGTCAGCATTAGGGCTCTAACCCTGAACTGAACTTTTTCCATTTAGCCAGCATTAGGGCTCCAACCCTGAACTGAGCATTGTCTGTTAGTCAGCATTAGGGCTCCAACCCTGAACTGAACTTTTTAAATTTAGCCAGCATTAGGGCTCCAACCCTAAACTGAGCATTGTTTGTTAGTCAGCATTAGGGCTCTAACCCTGAACTGAACTTTTTCCATTTAGTCAGCATTAGGGCTTCAACCCTGAACTGAACTTTTTCCATTTGGCCAGCATTAGGGCTCCAACCCTGAACTGAGCATTGTCTATTAGTCAGCATTAGGGCTCCAACCCTAAACTGAACTTTTTCCATTTATCCAGCATTAGGGCTCCAACCCTAAACTGAACTTTTTCCATTTAGTCAGCATTAGGGCTTCAACCCTGAACTGAACTTTTTCCATTTGGCCAGCATTAGGGCTCCAACCCTGAACTGAGCATTGTCTGTTAGTCAGCATTATGGCTCCAACCCTGAACTGAACTTTTTCCATTTAGCCAGCATTAGGGCTCCAACCCTGAACTGAGCGTTGTTTGTTAGTCAGCATTAGGGCTCTAACCCTGAACTAAACTTTTTCCATTTAGCCAGCATTAGGGCTCCAACCCGGAACTGAGCATCTTCCATTTAGCCAGCATTAGGGTTCCAACCCTGAACTGAGCACTTTTCCATTTAGCCAGCATTAGGGCTCCAACCATGAACTGAGCATTTTTACCTTGCGGCAATATTAGGGATCCAATCCCGGAGTTGGCATTTTGTAGACTGAAATTTTCCAATCCCTTCATCAATTCTATAAACTTCCTGGCAATTAACTCACAAAATTTTCCTAGTGAAACTGGGGCAGAAAATTTCTTTCGTTTGTTTTTCCCCGCAGGTCTGACCTCGAGGCGCATGGATCGAGATGACCCACGAGATGAGTCTCAACCCAGAATAAAGAAAAGAAGAAGAAAAAAAGAAGATGTTCCGAGATACTTGGAAAAACGAAGGGCGGATCGCCCCAAGATTCGATCAAGGTCCCGAGTTCTACCAATCCCCTCTCACTCAATATCACAGAAATAAACAGGCGCCTACAACTTGAAAGCATCAAGATTCGGATCGAAGTCTACAAGCAGAATCAGCTAAGACCCAAGATCAAGTTGCAAAAGAATCATAGATAGGAATCTTGTAACTAGCAGTTGACAAGCATAAGTAATTAGTTCAGTTTCAATTTTCCTTTGGTTGTAATAAGGCGGTCAGTAAAGCAACTATGGCAACAGCAACAACAGTAACAGCAAGCATTGCAATCCCATGGTAGTCCCGGCTACCGAAGTTTCCCGAACTACATTGACCTGATTCCTGTTTAGCCCAGGATATGTAGGAAATCTTCGAAGCAAAGATTCGGTCAAATCTTTCAAAATGTGCTTCACACGGAGTATTCCAATAGGCAAAAATCGCTCATATCCGCTCACTTTATCTTTGCACGAAAACTCTTCGTGTTTCCGAACAAAGAGGGGCAGCTGTGAGCACGTGATTTTTGTTTTACGCGACAATCACTCCAAAAGAAATCAAAAATAATAGCAAATGGTCTTGATGTACAATTTTTGGAATTTACATGGCATTTTTGGTAGTTATTTGTGATCTTGTCCGTTTTTATTTTTATCAAACAAAAAAAATATAAAAAATATATGTCGTGTGTAGTTGAACCGTAATCCGATTATTAAAAGGAAAATCACAAAAAATGCATCTTTCATTCTATTTTGTCATTAAGTGATGTTATTTTAATTGAATGTTAATTGTGTGTTAATTATTGTTTAATGTTTTTTAGTATTATTTGGCATTTTAATTAAGAGATTAAAAAAGAGGGTTTTCGGATTTGGGCCAGTCCAAATTAAAACAAACAGGCCCAAACAACCCAATCCAGAATCCCTGTTTACCCGGTCCAGTTGAGCTGGCCACACAACCGTCCAAACGACGTCGTTGAGCCGCTTTCAATCTGGACCGTTGATCTCAGAATGATCAACGACCAAGATCATATCCCCCGTACCCACATACGAACCCAACCCGTTCAACCCCGGACCAACCCGACCCCAATAATAAACCAAACGACACCGTTTGGATTAACCCTTGAATCTAGGTCGTTGATCTCGAGTGATCTAACGGCCAAGACCCAACCATCCACCCCATATAAAAGCCTCCATATCATACCCTACCCCCCTATCCAAGCACCCCTCCCTTAAGTCGTCTCCTTCACTAGACCCCAAAACCCATGAAACCCTAACGTCGCCCCCTTTCCCCTCACCATTAAACCCGGTGGTAAGGACACCGGTGACCACCACCTTAACACCCTAGACGCACCTCACCACCCTGAATCCAAATCCACCAACCGCTTAGTTCGAATCAGTCCCTAGGTTCTCGAATCTTCATTTGAAGATTCGAGCAGAACTTCAATCTACACCGATCTACCCCAGGTTCATACCAGACACTCCCCTGACCTCTCTCGTGACCAAACCAGGCTTCGTTTGGTCCGAATCTAACCAGGGAAACATAAATCCCAAATCTGCCCTTAGGAACCCTAGAAGTCCTGATGTCCGATCTGTGTCCGTTTGAACCAGATGATTAGGGTCTAATGGACCTTAATCGAAGTGTTCTCAGTTGAGAACACTTCGATTAAAGTCCGTTCAACCCCAAGAAAGGTCGATTCAAATCCGAGTTAGGGTTTGCTGATTTTCCAAGACTCTAAGGTATTTTTGCTTTCCCTTTTCTTTATCAGTTCATGTGTTTGTTATAGTTAAATGTCTGTTCGTATGGCTAAATGTTTTAGTTGATTTGCTTTGAATTTTGACTGTCCCGTCCACTTTGCCCAAGATTTCTGTATTTGGTCAAGCCCTTCTTCAGTTTGTGTGTGTTTGTAAACTGTACAATCGACTAAAATTGAAATTGGTCGATTAATTAGTTCCCAGGGTCATTTTTGTTTTGACAGTGCAATCTGAACCTCTTGTTGATACTGTTGGATTTCTGATCATTGGCTTCGATTGTATGTGTTATAATTAGTATAGTCGAGTCGATATACGTCGTCAATTAGTTTCAGACTGGAATGATAGCAATTTGACTCATGCTATTTTGATTTACTGAAGCATTGTTGAATCAGATTAGTTTGTTGCCACTATGTATTAGTCTGTTTAGCCAAATCAGAAAACATTTAAGGATTGATTTATAGCTGCAGTCTAGAATAGGTCTCAGATTTTAATTCAATTGATGGCATTGTTTACTCATTTTTCAACCTTGGGCAGCATGTGCATTGCAATGTAATGGACAGCATGTGCTGTCAGAACACACCCCTGCTGCCCATACCCTGATTTGGTTTAGAAATAATAAACCCTACTTAAAAAGATAGATCTGCCAGGAGAATATCATGGGAGGGGTTTTTTATTTTATTTGGGAGTGGGAAAGATAGCAGGCCACATGGGAGGAGTCTGAATTGTCTAACAGGATGTAAATGGCCTGATGCTAGGCTATAAATAGAAGAACTTCCATTAGCTTAAGGAGATAGGGAGACAGAGATATACTCAGGGAGATATACAGAAAAGATAGAGAGGGAGACTAGAAAGACATATAGAAAATAGAGGCATATACAGGGATACACATTGAGAGATACACACACACAGACACACATAAGGAACACAGACAGATAGATAGAGGGGAGAGATAGAAAACACACTGACAAAATCAGAAACTGTTCTTCCCATTTGTTGTTTTGATTTCACTTGTTTCGACCTGTTTAATCAATACTGATTTCTCCAAGTCCCAACTGAGGTTACTGGTTGTGTTTCATTGGTTTATTTCTGGATTTGGTCTGTCTGAGCTCTGATTCTACTCCACTGCTTCTTGCTGTCATTTTGCTACTCTTTCCCTTGGTCATAGTTGCACCCTTGCATTGGGATTGTTCTGCTGTTATTTGTTGCTACTGCTGCGGCTCGTTGCTTTATTTGTGATCACTGCTGTCATCTGAGTTTGTTGCTGACTTGCTGCTTCTATTTTCTTCTTTGCATTTCAGCATCCAGGTACACATTTTCGAATCTCATATTGATGTAACAATAGCAATGATCTGAAATGAAAGACGCGAAGAATTTTTAGTCCTTTGGTACTGCACCCATAGTCTTATAAAGTGTTAGTAAATTCACGCAAATCTTCAGATTGTAACTCGATAGGAAGATAAAGCAGGTAGTTTTGTATTTAAAACTGGGTCTGTTTAATTATCTTAACTTACAATGGTTTACCTTGTTTAATTGTGTGTGTGATGTGATTACGTAATTCGTGGAATGTACGAGTAATTGGTACACCAAAAACTAGACTTCATTCTTAGTTATGTTCTGCACGTATAAGATGGATTGCTGTTAACCTGGACAGATGCAACATTAGTTTCAAACTATTCAACTTAATTCCTTCACATCCGAATTCCACTAGGCAGTTTGAATCTAATTAATAGCAGTTTTCTAATAAATAGTCGATTCCATTAATCAAGACCAAATAAGCTAGTTTAAATTCAAACTTGAAGGCCGTTTAGTGTAAGTTTAGTATATGTTATTCGTCTTGCTTGCAATCTCCCTTAAGCAAATTAACAACGTATTCACTCTTTGAAGTAAGGCATGAGGCGATTCCCACCTTATAAACAACCAATCAGATAATTAAACAAGAATCCGGAATCGGTCAAGCATGCAATTTACTTAGAACGTAATTTCTTTCTCCATTTATTAGAGACAAACATAATAAAAATGTAATCATCGTAGGCGTACTTGCTTCACAAAATGAGATGAGCCTCGTTAAATAAGAGACACAAACTTGCGGGGCCCTCATAAGTGTATATATGTATATCAAATACATAGAATTTGGGATGGATTGTTTAGTGTATTTCACTACCTTCTCTAAAGATAATAATGCGTTAGACTCTTTAGGCGCGACTTAATTAAATTACATTCTTAAATTCGGGTGCGCATTTATGTGACCCAAATTCAAATCTCAACAGAGTCGAAATGTGTTAACAACTACGGGTGCATTGATTGTGACGTGGTTCGAGATGCATTTTCACGACGTTGCAATTCTATAAAAATAAATGATAATAATAAAAGCGGTTTAAACTTAATAAAAGAACATAAGTCACAACATGTATTTAAATCAGATATTTAGCCATTATAACAATTTAAGCGACCGTGCTAGAACCACGAGATTCGAGGGTGCCTAACACCTTCCCTCGGGTCAACAGAATTCCTTACTTAGAATTTCTGGTTCGCAGACTTCATTTGGAAAAGTCGAAAATCTCCTCGATTTGGGATTCAAGATAAACCGGTGACTTGGGACACCAAAAGCCAAACCTTTCCCAAGTGGCGACTC
This sequence comes from Nicotiana sylvestris, assembly GCF_000393655.2. Taxonomy (NCBI): domain Eukaryota; kingdom Viridiplantae; phylum Streptophyta; class Magnoliopsida; order Solanales; family Solanaceae; genus Nicotiana; species Nicotiana sylvestris. The sequence continues at coordinate 199,580,101 of NC_091059.1, read as the reverse complement.
TGAATTAAATAAATAATCCCATTTCGAATATTGTCACTTAAATTGGAAAAACTTCCCTCGCGCATTTTACCCTTCGGGGCGGGCGCGCAAAAAGGAGGTGTGACAAGAGACATAGCATTCAGAGAAAAATCAATAAATATGGGTGAAATTATGAGATATAGATCAAAGCTATAGGACTATTACCATAACGTGATCAACCTTGCTTTCTTTTTCCGATCAACTCTCCCCCCCCCCCCCCATGTTTCTTGCTTGAGAACATGGATTAAATATATTCCCTAAATTATAACTCATCCAACACTTGTTTGATCATGTCTATATACCTTGTCCGTAAGATGATTGTGTATTCATGTACTCCTTTTAAGGATGCATCACAGGCATATGATCCTTCGCTAACATCGCTTTTCCACAAATTATCAGTCTTTTAGCAGGTAGCTAAGCCTTTTTTCCTTGTAGTTCTCTGTTGTCATTTTTATACTTGGTAGTATGTTAAGTCAATGGTCTACAGAAGCATTAGGTAACTTAATTACTTAAATGGTGATGCAAAGATACTGGAGAGTAAAATATAGGAACTTCAGGAGACATAGATGAGGGAAAATGTATATGATTAAGAATATAGAAACCAGTTTAACAAAACTACTGCAGAATATATTCAGCTATAAAGGCAAATGCTTCTGTTATAAATCAGAAGGCAATGAGAATTGGTTAAAAACTCTAAGCTTTTTATTTTTTTAGAATGACATAAAGAATAGGAGCACGAAACTGAACATTTACAAGATTAAGAGTGAGCAAGATGCTTGGTTAGAAGTAAAGAAAATCGAAGAACCAACTGTGACTTTCTACCAACTGCTATTCTCAAAAAGAGAAAGTAGAAGATTTGACTACCTTAGAGGTTGTCACTAATGTTATAACTCTGAGAATTGAAATGGTAATCAAAATGAAAATTCAACTATTTGTATGCATTAACCAGTACTCGAAAAGAGCTTGTCCAAATATTGATCTTGAATCTAACTTATTAATATCTGAAAATTACTTTGGAAGTTGCATTTACAAAGAATTAGAAGGAAGTTAGAGTCATCTCAAGACTATGGATTATGGAAGACTACATCATAAGCTCCAATGTTAGATATAGCATATATAACTGATTTAAAAGAAAAACGCTCACCAAAGTATCATTATATTTCCAAGAATCATATCTTTTCAGTGAAACCAAAATCTCTAATTTTTATGTACTTAAAAAACTGATTGACAAAAAACTGCACCATTGGACTGAAAGGATATCTATTTAAGCTTGGTTAAACAAAGTTGATTGTATACATAGAAGATAAATAAAATTACCTATTTATCTTGCAAAAACAAGATTCTGAAATTTCATCTTTCTCTCAGGACTTTCTCATTCTCAACTTTTGTCCAGAACTTTGAATTTTGCATGTCCAATCAGGTGTAGCTGGTGTTACTTGATTAATGTTGCTTCCTTTGCCATGATGTTTTGATACCTATAATTTTCTTCAATAAAATATATGTATTATACATTTCAAATTCATAAAGATATATAAGGCTAACAGAGCAGAAATAATCTATTATGCAAAAAAATAGAAATTTCTAATCCAATATGTAGAAGTTTCTTCATACTGAATAATCATGTATCTTGGTGAAAAATGTCCAACTTAGTAAATGCAGTATTTCCTGAATTGCACCTTCCTAAAAAAAGATAGGACATATATTGTGCAGAAAAGAACAAAAGGAGAAAGAAAGACACTAAATTAACTCGAGATATGTTACATTTTTAATATAAACAAGATCAGTTACAAGATTGACTTGCAGAAATGCCTAGGTTACATCTGAAACGATAAGAAACTAATAAAATAATATTAAATATCAGTTGAATGAAAAACAGAATGTGAAAGAAGCTTCATCTTAGAAATTTCTAATTAGAATCAATTGAGTTAGCAAATCTAATGTGTCTACAATTTTTTTTCCTTTTATTTTAATTCAAATCATTTAGGCAATGTTTCCACTGTAACACAAAAAAAAAAAATACAAAGGAGCGGTCTAGCTGAACTCATTAGATAATTCTAGGATATATTCAGGTAATAACCCAAGTTTTCTTTCCGTAACCACCTTTCTTCTAACTAAAAAAAACGTTATTCACCTTTCTTTATGCCAAGAAATTAATTATATACGGCAATAGAAAACGGCGAACCAACAAAAATAACAGCATATACACATGAATTTTGAAAAAAAAAAAACCCACATGTATACTAAAGGAAGAACAAGCTCTTACCGAACCATAAAATGCTGACTGAATCAGGACATCTCTGAGATTCATCCTAGAAAAAAGAGTATAGATTCATAATTAGATGATCTATATGTCTATATTCACTTTGACTTAAAAGAGAGAGAGAGAGAGAAAGATAAAAAAAATAAAAACGAAATTATGCACAGAGTTATCAGCAATTCAGCATCTTCAAAGTTAATACAGTGAATAGTCTCCTTTTTCAATTGAAATTGCACATCCCTTTGTCGCTTCTGAATAGTGCTGGAGTTTAGAATTTCGATTGGTTTTCTCTGCTTTGATTTGATATTTTCTGGAAAAATTGAGCGTTCTCTGCATGGAGATACAAAGAGGAGAGGGCGAATAGGGAAGGATAGAGAAAAGAAAGCGGAAACAGAGAAAGACACGTGATTTACTTAAAATAGAGTAGCAGCACACGTGTTCACGGAAGAAGGACAAAAGAATTCAAAAACCAATAAAATGTGTCAAGGTCTATAGTACAATTAATACAACATAATGTACAATGGACTATTGCTGTGTTCGTACACCTCTTTCCACTTATGTCACACCTCCTTTTTCACCTGCGCCCGCAGGGCACAGAGGGAGTTTTTCCAATTAAAGGACAATCGAAACGGGATTTATTTATTTATTTCAGAGTCGCCACTTAGGAGATTTATGGTGTCCCAAGTCACCGGTTGAATCCCGAATCGAGGAAAAGATTGACTCTGTATTACAGTCCGCGAACCAGAAATCCAAGTAAGGAATTCTGTTAACCCGGGAGAAGGTGTTAGGCATTCCCGAGTTCCGTGGTTCTAGCACGATCGCTCAACTGTCATATTCGGCTTATTTATCTGATTTTAATACATGTTGAACCTATGTGCAAATTTTAACTGTGTACCGCTTTTATTATTATTATTTTTTTACCGAGGATTGCAACATCATAAAAATACATCTCGAACCATGTCACATCAGTGCACCCGTGGTTATTGACACATTTCAACTCTGTTGAGATTTGGATTTGGGTCACATAAATGTGCACCCGAGTTTAAGAAGATAACATTATTAAATACGCGCCTAAAGCGACTAGCGTATCATTATTTTGGGTAGGGCCGTGAAATTTTGCTAAACGGCTCATCCCAAAGTCTAAGTAATTTTACCAACACGTATAGAGGGTCCCACAACTTGTGTATTTTTGTTTGTCGAGGCTCGTCTCAATCATTATTTTTAAAAGGAATTTGCAACGTCGTGGAAATGCATCTCGAACCACGTCACAATCAATATACCCGTGGTTAGCGACACATTTCGACTTTCGTTGAGATTTGGATTTGGGTCACATAAATGTGCACCCTAGTTTAAGGAGGTAATATTATTAAAATATGCGCCTAAAGAGACTAACACGTTGTTATTTTGGACGGGGCCGTAAAATTCGCTAAATGGCCCGTCCTGGAATCTAAGTATTTAATATATACATTTAACGAGGGCCCCGCCATTTATGCGTTTATTCAGCGAGGCTCATCTCATTTTACTGTTTTTAAAGGGCAAACCTAAAGTAATCTATAGTATTTTACTTAGTTCGTTTCTAAAATAAAAGGAGGAGTCCTAGTTAATTATATGGTTTAAGAGCTATTATAATTGGGTCATGAACACCACCCGTTAAAAATCAAAACCTAAGTACGCAGACGGGCATGGCTATTCACCAACCTAATAGCGACTATAAGCAATTAATTGATTTTTTACAAAGTAAGCAGTTCAACTCTATATAACCATGGCAAATGGTATTACTTTCACGCAGTCCTTATGATTAATATACTGAAATGGCCTAGAATGTTCAAATCTTACATGTTTACCATTATTTCAAAATTAACTACAAGCCATATCATTAACAATTGAGAATCAGATTTTTACTACTAACTATCACAACCTCTCATGCTAAACTATCATAAGCCAAATATCAGATTTAACTATAACACGAATTAAGGAATAAATCAGATTAAAATTGGTGTTTCAATTCTTCACACAAATCAAATGAGTTAACAATCCTACACGATCTCAAACAGTCCAATTATACAAGTGATATGAAATTCGAATAAACATAATTGCGCTACACTTTTGAACTAAAACAAGACATGAGAAGTCAGAAATCATCTCAAGCAGCATTTCATTTTTATGTCCACAAGCTTGAAGGTTCCGGGATATGTACCTGGATGTTTGAAATATAAGAAGCAAAGCAAGAAGAAGAAATTAGCAGCAGCAGAATGCGAGCAGCAATACAATAGCAGTTCACAACAGCAATGCACCAAAAAATAACCAGCAGCGACTCAGGAAAAACCAGTTAAAATTCCCAGCAATACCAACAGCAACACAAACAACTAGTAACTGACCCCAAACAGCTTGACGACAACCAAATATTAGTCAAAGCGCAAGCAGAAACACCCCTAGAATTCAGTAATCAAGAGAAAACTCGAAAATACAACTCCACAGTCAAGCTGGAGCTCTTTTCAGTCTCAATGGAATAGTACTAGTTGAACTAGGCTTACTCTTAAAACTCTTCTAGTTTTTCAGAATGTTCAATACCCTCAAGGTTTTCAGAATATTCTCCTCTTAAGGTTTGCCCAAAAGAAACAGCCAGACCCAACTAAAAAAGCCTAAAGAGAGCTGATTTTCTACTCCAAAAAAGAACCAGCCCCTTTTCTGGTCTTGAGTGACCCTATTTATCACCAAAACATACCCCCCCAACTCTCAAAAGTACTTAAACTAATACCACCACCATCTTTGCCCATGATATTCTCTTACAACCATTTATCCTGTGTCTTGTGTCCAAAGGCATGGGCAGCTTATAATATTCAATTAATCCACCATGCTATTATGTTTCCCAAGCCACTACTACTAGACAAATTATTAGTTTAATGGTCAATTAAGTACCCTTACGGTCAGACCACTAACACTAAACATTTCATGCCTTTTAAAACCCCAAAATACTCCTGAAAACTCCTGTGATTTAATGTCCTACCTTAAACCCTTTAATCTATACTACATCTTTCAGCTATGACCAATTTAATTCGAATTCAAATGACCGTTCAAACTAGAATTTAAATTAGATCAAATGGCATCAACATAAGAACAATGATTCAGGGAATAAACTAAACATAATTCCATGTTAAACCTAAATACGAACAACACTGTAAATACATTGAATGAAAACACTGAATTCATATACAAAGTGAGGGGCGATCACAAATGATATACTTTGAACTAACAGTAATAGCGAGCAATTACGGGAATAGCTACAGTTTATACAAAACTTATTAATACTGACTGATTCGAATCATTCAGGAAAACAAAGAAGAAACAAATTACAGAGTAAGCACAAAACATTCAAATTTAAACAAAAAAAATAAGAAAGGAGTAGAGGATGAATTTACTGAACAGAAAAAGAAGATAAAACGAAAACCTACCAATTAAACGGGGCCTGGGTTCGAACCTCCGATGCCTTTTGGACTTGGGGCCAAGACGGACCCTAGTCGAGTGTTCCTGAACGAGAACACATTCAACTAAGGTCAGTTTTGACCTTAGTCTCTGAACTAGCTTCAGATCACCACTCTGAGACTTTTGATTCGAGACTTTCCGGGGTGATTCGACGCAAACTAAGGGTGGTTTGGGAACGAGGGAGGTCAGGGGGTGGTAGAGTGTGAGTTTGGTGGTATTTGAACGGATTAGGGTTTGGGTCGATTCCTTTGATCTAAGATTCGAGGAGCTCGGGGGTGATTCAAAGAAAACTGAGCGTGGGACTGGAACGAGGAAGTCTTGGGGAAGCTGTGGTGTGAAATTGGAGGCTATTGGACGAGATAGGGTTCCGGCCTGATTTTCGATCTAATATTCAAAGCACACGGCTGAGATTCGAGGGTAAAAAGTTAGGGATTCGGAATGGGGAGATATAGGGGAATCAGTGGTGAAAATATGGGGTCGTTTGGACCACCGGAACTGCCGTGAGGCGATTTCCGGTGGGCGGGCACGATGGCAAGAGGCGGGGGATCTGTTTGGTCTTTGAAGCTCAGAGACGAAGAGGTGAGGGGGAGAATGGCTTTGGGGCGTGGGATAAGGGATTAGGGTTATATACGGAGGGGGTGTTTTAATCCTGACCGTTGGATCAAGCACAATCAACGGCCTGGATCAATTCACTTAATAGGCACGACGTCATTTGGAGTAGTACTGGGGCGGTTTGAACCGGGGAACTAGTCGGGCCAGGGAATGGGTAAGGGAGATTGAATCTCAGCCGTTGGATCGATTTAATCCAACGGCCTTGATTAAGAGTGACCAAACGACATCGTTTTAAGACGTCTCTGGCCAGGCCAAACTGGACCTGGTTCATGGGTGATTTGGGCCTGATTTTTTTGCACTGAAATTGGCCCAATTTTCACTCTTTTCTTCTTTTTCTTTCATTTTCTTTTAATTCCTTTTCAACTAAAAATCCTAATTAAATTATAAAATTGACAATTAACTAAAACATTAACTCTTAATAATAGCTATCACACGAAATTAAACATCAAATAAAGATAAAATCACACAATTCGGACATTAAGTGCAAGAATGCAAAGTACATATTTTTTTGTGATTTTTCCATTTTGTAAAACAAACTTGTTTGTTTAATTAATTCTTAAATTGTAAAATTAAATCCTAAATTCACTTGCAACACATATTTTTGTATTTTTCTTAATTAAAGTAGAAATAAACATACACAAAATACAAATAAATCACAAACAACACAAAACCATTTTATTTTGAATTTTTGGGAGTAGTTCTCATAGAGCAAAAATCACGTGCTCACAGCTGCCCCTCTTTGTCCGAAAACACAAAGAGTTTTTGTGCAAAGATAAAGTGAGCGGATACGAGCGATTTTTGCCCGTTGGAATACTCCGTGTGAAGCATTTTTGAAGAGATTTAACCGAACCTTTGCTTCAAAGGTTTCCTACATATCCCTAGCTAGAAGGGAATCAGGTTAATGTAGTTCGGGAAGTTTTGGTAGCTGGGACTACCATGAGACTGCATTTTTGCTGTTACTGCTGATGCACGCTGTTGCTACTGCTTTTCGACCTCCTTATTACACCGTTCCAAAAGAAAACAAGAAGCTAGACTTAAATTAGGAATTACAAAATCTTATCTATCTCCGACTTGCTCTTGTAGTCTTCTTTCTGATTTTTGAAACGGGATTCATGCTGGGGGTATTTTTTATTGTAACCCACCGCATTACTGACTTCTGGCTTGATCTTGAAATGTATTCCTCTGTTCTGCAGGCGGGCTCCTGACTTCTTCAACTTCAAATATGACAACCTCTATTCTAACAGTCGGGCTCCTGACTTCTTCAACTTAAAATTTAACAACCTCCGTTCTACAGGCGGGCTCCTGACTTCGACTTGAAATTGTAACAACCTCTGTTCTAATAGGCGGGCTCCTGACTTCAACCACAACTTGAAAATATAACAACCTCCGTTCTACAGGCGGGCTTTTGACTTCAACCACAACTTGAAAATATAATAACCTCCGTTCTACAACCGGGCTCTTGACTTCATCAACTTCAAATATAACAACCTCCGTTCTACAGGCGGGCTCCTAACTTCAACAATTTCTTAAAATGTAACACCTCCGTTCTTCAGGCGGGCTCCTGACTTCATCAACTTCAAATATAACAACCTCTGTTCTACAGGCGGGCTCCTGACTTCAACAACTTCTTAAAATGTAACACCTCCGTTCTTCAGGCGGGCTCCTGACTTTAACGACTTTAAAAGATAATACGGCCTCCATTTTCCAGGCGGGCTCCTGACTTCTTCAACTAAAAATATAACAACCTCCGTTCTACAGGCGGGCTCCTAACTTCGACTTGAAATTGTAACAACCTCTGTTCTAACAGGCGGGCTCCTGACTTCAACCATAACTTGAAAATATAACAACCTCTGTTCTACAGGCGGGCCCCTAACTTCATCAACTTCAAATATAACAACCTTCGTTCTACAGGCGGGCTCCTGACTTTAACAACTTCTTAAAATGTAACACCTCCGTTCTTTAGGCGGTCTCCTGACTTCATCAACTTCAAATATAACAACCTCCGTTCTACAGGCAGGCTCTTGACTTCAACAACTTCTTAAAATGTAACACCTCCGTTCTTCAGGTGGGCTCCTGACTTTAACGACTTTAAAAGATAATACGGCCTCCATTCTCCAGGCGGGCTCCTGAGTTCAACAGTAACTTTTAAAATAAACACCTCCATTCTACAGGCGGGCTCCTGACTCCTTTAACTTTAAAATATAACAACCTTCATTCTATAGGCGGGCTCCTGACTTCTTCGACTTAAAATTAACAAACTCCATTCTACAGGCGGGCTCCTGACCTCAATTATGACTCAAAACGTAATACCTCCATTCTCCAGGCGGACTCCTGACCTTAACTACTTCTTAAAAATATAGCACCTCCATTCTCTAGGCGGGATCCTGACTTCGACAAACAATTTAAAGATAATACCTCCATTCTCCAGGCGGGCTCTTGACTTTAACGACTTCTTAAAATTATAATACCTCCATTTTTCAGGCGGGCTCCTGACTTTAACAACTTCTTAAAATGTAACACCTCCGTTCTTCAGGTAGGCTCCTGACTTCAATTTCTTCTTAAAGATACAACACATCCATTCTCCAAGCGGGCTCCTGACTTCAGTAAACATCTCAAAGATAATACCTCCATTCTCCAGGTGGGTTCCTGACTTCAACTACTTCTTAAAAATGCGTTTTATTGTTGTTGCTCCTTCCTGCCTTCTGAACCATTTTCCTTCTAACTTGAAATTATCTTTTTTAGAACTGCTTCCCTCTAAACTGGTGTTTCATTCCTCTGAAAACTACTGGGGATAACACCGGTGTTTTATTCAAAAATATGTTATTTTCCTTCTTCAAAGACTACTTCCTTTAAAGCTGGCGCTTTCCTTCCACTGGAACTACTTCCCTCAAACTGATGTTTTCACTTCTCTGAAACCTGCCGGGGATAACACTGCTGGGGAATTATCTTCCTTCTTTAAGACTAGTTACTTCCCTCCTTTTAACAATGGTGGGGATGGCACTGATTCAGAGACCACTACCCATAAAACTCGGGTTATCTTGCTTCTTCCAAGATTGCTTTCTTTAAAACTTGTATTCCCTTCTCCCGTAAACTGCTGGGAATTCCACTTCCTTCAAAACTTGTGTTATCTTCCATCTTCCCCAAGTGGCTATCTGATTTCAAGAAATTTTCGCAATGAGAGAAAATTTTCTGCCCCAGTTTGATAATCTTCTTTGTGGCCATGTCTTCCCGTTGTCAATAACATTTCCTTTCCCTGCTTCAAATCAAAGAAAAATTTGTTAGTTTAAAATGTGGTGAGTGGTCGTGCCACTCCTGCTGGGGATGATTTTTCCCTTCTTCCTTTCCCTGCTTTGCGCTTTATTATAAAACTTGTTGGGGATGATATTATTTGGTGGGAATGATATTCCTGCCGGGGATGGTTTTTCTTTTCTCTTCCTTCCCCGCTCTGTGTTGTCCGACCATCGCAGAACTTGGTCGATAATCTGCCGGAGTTGTTCCTGCATCTCGCAAATCTGTTGAGGATCCCCTTGGAATTTGATCCATAACTTTTCAATTGTTGTTTTTTCTGTTTTTCTCCAACTTCCCTTGGAAATTCGGTCCTCTTGGAATCTAGACCCATTCATAATTTGGTCTTACGACAAACTTCTTTTCGCTTTGTTGCCTTATCTTTAGCCCGTCCTTTCCACATTGTGTTTTTGCACCATCTTGGCAACTGGTAATAAGCGCTGAAAATCCTTTTAAAAAACAAACCGCTGGGGAGATAAAGTCTTTAGACCAAGAAATGAAAAAGTGATGATTTCAAAAGATAGAAAAAGAAGAAATCTTCCTGAACAAATGCTGGGGAAAAGGAAAGAAAAGAACTTATCGGAATGATATAACCGATCCCAACGATCATGTCATGCATTCCGGATTAAACAACCCAGTCCACTTGTATCAATCAACCTTTCGGATGGTCTCATCTTGCTGGGGATAAACAGGCACTCAACTCTTTGCCAAATGCGAATCCTTTCCGCCAATCTTGTCTTGTCGCCTCATAGTGCCCTTCGAGGGGTTTTCACTACTAAGACTCTCTCATTTCTCTCAACTCACGTCGCCTTATGGTGCCTGTGAAGGTTTTCACTGATAATACTCTCTTGTTTTATTTCCCTCAACTTACGTCGCCTTATGGTGCCTGTGGAGGTTTTCACCGATAAAACTCTCTCATTTTATTTTATTTTTTCCAGCTAGGGATCGGAGTGTTACCGATATGACTCTCTCTGCTGGGGGTTCTTTCGGCTACCAATTCATTTCCAGCTTATGATCCTCTTCTCTGCTAGGGATCAGAGTGTTATTCCTGACTTCCGTTTGCATGACTTGACACTTTTCGGATAAAGATCGGGAGGTCTTTTTTGTACATCAATATGGTTTTTTGTGTATGGCTAAAAGAAAAAGGGTAAAAGGTTCAAAATAATCTTGATGGGTAAAACATTACAACTCTTGGAATCAACTTTCTTTCCCAAAATTATAAATACAACTTCTGCCCTAGTTTTTCTTGCTTGGGAATTTTCTTTTGTTTTTTTTGTTACACTATGACCGAGCCGTGAGGAACCTACGTATCTTTCTTTAAGGAATCAGGTCAAACGTAGTTCCCAATTCCTTTGTTTTTCTTGTGACTTTTCTTCTATCTTTATTATCATTATTTTCTCTTCTCTTTCCTTTCATTTTCATTACTGATTCCAAAAGAGGGGTATGAAAGAATAAATAAGGCTCAAAGGGGGAAGCAAAGGTTAAAGTGTTTGGATAGAAGAAAGAATTGCCTCCGTCATTTCATTCTCCGAAACCATACCAAGTGCAAACAAACAACAATTATAATCAAAAGAAATCATACATAATATCTCTTAATTGCATCCGAATTGATAGCCATGTCAACGCATTTCCCTTCGATATATGTTAAACACAGAGCGCCATTGGATAACACTCTGGTTACAATGAATGGCCCTTACCAATTCGGGGCGAACTTGCCTTTTGCTTCGGCCTGATGTGGCAGGATTCGTTTCAACACATGCTGCCCCACTTCAAATTTTCTATGGTGCACCTTCTTGTTGTAGGCACTTGCCATTCTCCTTTGATACAATTGGCCATGGCATACTACTGCCAATCTTTTTTCATCAATCAAGTTCAACTGCTCCAATCGGGCTTTGACCCATTCATCGTCATCAATCCCAGCCTCAGCGATAATCCGAAGGGATGGAATTTCAACTTCCTCCGGTATCACTACTTTAGTTCCGTATATCAACGAATAAGGAGTTGCACCTACTGAAGTGCGAACAGTAGTGCGATATCCCAATAATGCAAATGGTAGCTTCTCATGCCATTGTCTGGACCTTTCTACCATCTTCCTCAGTATCTTTTTTATGTTCTTGTTGGCCGCCTCGACCGCTCCATTCGCCTTGGGACGATATGGAGTGGAATTGCGGTGTGTAATCTTAAAATGTTGACATACCTCTTTCATCAAATTGCTGTTAAGATTAGCACCATTATCCGTGATGATCACTTTTGGGATCCCAAATCTATAGATGATATGGGAATGAACAAAATCTACCGCTGCCTTCTTGGTTACCGACTTGAAAGTTTTATCTTCAACCCACTTAGTAAAATAATCGATGGTTACCATAATGAACCTATGCCCGCTGGATGCTGCTGGCTCAATTGGTCCAATGATATCCATGCCCCAGGCAACAAATGGCCATAGTGCTGACATTGCATGCAATTCTGTCGGCGGAGAATGAATCAGATCTCCGTGTATCTGACACTGATGACATTTCCGCACGAAACTGATATAATCACGCTCCATAGTGAGCCAATAGTACCCTGCTCGAAGAATCTTCTTCGCCAATACATATCCGCTCATATGTGGCCCACAAACTCCAGCATGTACCTCTGTCACAACTGTCGTGGCTTGACTAGCATCTATACATCTCAACAATCCCAAATCTGGTGTTCTTTTGTACAACACTCCTCCACTGAGGAAAAATCCATTTGCCAATCGCCGAATGGCTCTCTTTTGATCTCCGGTGGCCTGCTCCTGGTATATCCCCATCCCGAGGTATTCCTTGACATCATAAAACCATGGTTCGCTATCCATTTCTTCCTCTATCACGTTGCAATAAGCATGCTGATCACGAACCTGGATATGCAATGGGTCAACATGAATTTTGTCTGGGTGGTGTAACATCGATGCTAAAGTGGCCAAAGCATCGGCGACCTCATTATGAACTCTTGGGATGTGTCTGAACTCCACTGATCGAAATCGTTTACTTAGATCGTGCAAACATTGTCGATATGGTGTGAGCTTCAAATCCCTTATTTCCCATTCACCCTGAATCTGATGCACCAGGAGGTCCGAGTCTCCCAAGACCAAGACGTCCTGGACATCCATGTCTGCATCTAGTCGTAGACCCAAAATGCATGCCTCATACTCAGCCATGTTGTTGGTACAATAGAAACGCAACTGAGCCGTAACAGGATAATGATGTCCTGTTTCAGAAATAAGTATCGCTCCTATTCCAACTCCTTTCACATTTGCGGCTCCATCAAAGAAGAGCTTCCAACCTGGTTCCTCAGATAATTCCAACTCATCTATATGCATCACTTCTTCATCGGGAAAATACGTCCTCAATGGCTTGTATTCTTCATCAATAGGATTCCCAGCCAAGTGATCGGCCAATGCTTGGGCTTTCATGGCCGTCCTCGTCACATATATGATGTCGAACTCCGTGAGTAATATTTTCCATTTCGCTAACCTCCCTGTGGGCATATGCTTCTGGAAAATATACTTCAGTGGATCCAAGCGTGAAATGAGATAAGTAGTATATGATGACAGATAATGTTTAAACTTCTGTGCCACACAAGTTAGGGCGCAACACATCTTCTCAAGTTGAGTGTACTTAACCTCATAGACCATAAACTTCTTACTGAGATAATAGATGGCTTGCTTCTTCCTTCCTGTGATATCATGTTGCCCCAGTACGCAACCAAATGAATTCTCCAGTACCGTTAGATAGAGAATCAATGGTATTCCTGGTTCAGGTGGGACCAACACAGGTGGGTTTGATATATACCCCTTGATTTAGTCGAAGGCTTCCTGACATTCTGCCGTCCATTCTACCGCAGCATCTTTCTTCAGTAGCTGAAAAATGGGTTCACAAGTCGCCGTGAGTTGAGCGATGAACCTGCTGATATAATTCAACCTTCCCAACAGACTCATTACTTCTGTTTTGTTCTTCGGTGGTGGAAATTCCTAGATGGATTTGATTTTTGACGGGTCCAACTCAATGCCTCGCCGACTAACGATGAATCCCAACAGCTTTCCAGATGGAACACCAAATGCACATTTGGCCGGGTTGAGCTTAATGTCGTACCTTCGAAGTCTTTGAAAAAACTTCCTTAGGTCTGCCACGTGGTCTTCCTGACGCTTAGATTTTATGATCACATCATCTACGTACACCTCAATCTCTTTGTGTATCATGTCATGAAACACCATAGTCATTGCTCTCATGTACGTTGCCCCATCGTTCTTCAAGCCAAAAGGCATTACCCGGTAGCAATAAGTCCCTCATGGCGTAATGAATGCCGTCTTTTCTGCATCTTCTTCATCTATCAGAACCTGATGATACCCAGCGTAGCAATCTACAAAAGACCTGATCTCTCGTCCGGCACAATTATCGATCAAGATATGGATGTTGGGTAATGGAAAGTTGTCCTTGGGGCTTGCCCTGTTCAAATTGCGGTAATCGACACACACTCTGATCTTCCCATCTTTCTTCGGCACTGGCACCACATTAGCCAACCAATCAGGATATCAAGTGACCCGAATAAGCTTTTGCCTGCAGCTGCTTGGTTACTTCTTCTTTAATCTTCACACTCATATATGTCTTGAACTTCCTCAATTTCTGCTTGACGGTAGGGCACACTGGGTAAGTGGGTATTTGTGAACCACTAGATCGGTGCTTAAGCCCGACATGTCATCGTACGACCATGCAAAAACATCTTTGAATTCAATGAGTGCTTTGATTAGTTCCTCCCTGATGTTCGGCTCAATGTGGATGCTTATTTTGGTTTCCCTAACATCGTCTGCATCCCCTAAATTGACAGCTTTAGTGTCGTTCAAATTGGGCTTGGGTTTCTCTTCGAACTGGCTTAATTCTCTGTTTATCTCTTCAAAGGCTTCATCCTCATCGTATTCCGATTCATCATCATAATCGACCTCTTGTACAATTAGTTCGGAATCAGATTGATTTTTTAGACTAGGTTAAAGATCCGTTGTGCATGCCATGTCATTACAACCAGTATAAAGAGAACTGTTCAGAAAGAGAAAAGAAGAAAACAGAATTAAAACAAAATAAAGAGAGAAAACTTTCACTTTATTAAAATGCAGGATAACAAAGCTTCACACTTTTGTCGAATACAAAAATAAAAAAAACTGGATTACAACTCTGGAATAATCCAGAAAATAAGAAACAAAATCCAGAGCCTACTACCAAGACTCCCTTCGGGTAGGAAGAGGAGTAACTGCCCAATTGTTGATATTAGCCCTAGGCCCCACAAACTGTATATATGCCCTACTGGAACCTTCTCCAGCTTCTATCACGTTGACGTCGATGAACAGCCTTTCAAAACCCTGATTCAAATCTCCATCTGACCCAATCAGAGGTCCGAGAATTTTGGGGACTGACAACTTTCTGATACCTGCTCTGACAAAGGATCTGGAAAGATGTAGAACTGGATTGGGAAGAACCCAAACTTTCTTCTTCAACTTTCGGGCCCGCCTTACATCTGCTGTCGTAGGCTTGAATCCTAGCCCAAAAGCGTCCAGGTTCTTAGGCAAAGAAGCTGGCTGGTCCATACCTTGCAAATCAACCCCCAAACCTTTTCCTAGTACAAACCCGCTGTTTAGCATTTCCGAGGCTACCATAAAGGTCGCAGATGCGATCCTGGGAAGTGGAAGGTCCTCGCCTTCAGAAATTTTATCCACTAAAACCGCATCGAAAACCTGGTACACCCATGGACCTTTGTCGTCATAAATTTCTATGAATGGAATAATGACATCACTTACAATGCCTGTACCGTCATCCCCGTGCACCACTATCTCCTGCCTGTCCCATTCAAATTTCACTATCTGGTGCAATGTAAAAGGCACTGCTTTAGCGGCATGGATCCAGGGTCGCCCCAATAGAAGATTGTATAATATTGCCACGTCTACAACTTGGAATTCCATGGTGAATTCCACTGGACCAATGGTCAATCCCAGTATGATATCACCCACCGTGTCGGTACCACTTCCATCGAAACCTCGGACGCAGACGATGTTCCTGTAAATCTAGTCATGATCAACTTTCAGCTTGTTTAGAGTAGTCAAAGTACAGATGTTGGCTCTTGATCCATTATCAATCAATACTCGGGTGACCACCGAGTCTTCGTATTTCACGGTCAAGTATAGGGCTTTGTTGTGTTCTGTACCCTCTGCTGGCAATTCATCATCAGAAAACGTCACTCGGTTTACCTCGAAGATTTTGTGCACTATCCTCTCCAAGTGATTTACAGAGATTTTATCCAGAATATGGGCCTCGTTCAGGATTTTCATCAGTGCCTAGCAATGATCGCTGGAATAGATCAGCAGTGATAGTAACGAAATCTGTGCTGGGGTCTTTCTTAACTGCTCCACAATGGAGTAGTCTTGTGCCTTCATTTTCTTCAAAAACTCCTCAGCCTCTTCCTCTGTCACTGGCTTCTTTACCACCGTTGGGTTGGACCTTCTTAAATCTACGGGAGCAAAGCACCTTCCTAAACGAGTTAAGCCCTGGGCCTCACATACTTTTTCCACAACCTCCTTCCCTTTTGTACATTACCATCGCTTTACTGTAGCTCCATGGCACGACTTTCTCACTGGTTATCGGCATCTGCATTACTGGCCTGATGACAACTGGCCCTATGCATGCTGGCTTACTTGGTACCCCTCGCACCATTACTTTGACCAGCTTTGGATTCTTTGCAACAACAGGCGAAATCTTCCCCATCACCACTACTGGCTTGACGTCTACCTTTTCCAACTATACCACCTCTTATCCACCTGTCGACTTTTCTTTTGGACTGGCATGGATCATCATCACTGTCTATGAGGGTTTCTTTAGCTCCCCTCCTTCGTGCACAAGCTCGATCATGTGGGTTTCGTGGTGTGCTGGCAACGAGTTCTGATTGATGTTGGGTGCCTCCGGTTTCTGAACCTCGATCTTGTTGGTGTCAATAAGATCTTGCACTGCACATTTCAACTTCCAGCACTTCTCGGTATCATATCCGGGAGCCCCCAAACAATACTCACAGCTTACCGAGTGGTCCATATTTTGGGGAAGGGGATTTGGCAATCTGGGCTCAACAGGACTCAACAAACCTAACGGCCTTAATTTGTGGAACAAAGCAGTATAGGTTTCTCCCAACTCAGTAAATGTTCTTTGTCTCTGCACCCTTTCATTTCTAAAAGCTTGATTCCCCGGAAACCTGGCCCTGCGGGATTCCTGTAGGCCCTTGGTGGTGGATATATGTTTTGTGGAGGTGGATATGTATTATGTGGAGGTGGATAGGTATTTTGGGGAGCCGGCGTGCGCCACTGTGGGTGAGCCGGAGGCTGGGTATATGTCTGGTCTTGATGGACGGAGAAATGTGGTTCTTATGGTGGGTAGTAGGGCTGTGGGGGGTAATTTAGAGTGTGTGGGTAATTTGGGTGATGGGGTCTGGCTTGGTAGCGGGGGAAAGGACCTCTCGATCTGGACCAATTACCTGCCTCTATTGTTGCGACCTCTTCTCTTTTCTTCTTCCCGAGCGTACCTCCCATGCCGATCTGAATGGCCTGAGTTGTTGCTTTGATTTCCGAATAGCTCAGGATTTTGTTGGACTTAAGTCCCTCTTCAATCATACCGCCCATTTTCACCACCTCGTTGAAATATTTGCCAACTGACGTCACCAAGTGACCAAAGTAAGTTGGCTCTAGAGTCTGTAGAAAGTAGTCCACCATTTCCCCCTCTCTCATCGGAGGATCAACTCTTGCTGCATGTTCTCTCCACCGGAACCCAAATTCTCTAAAGCTCTCTCCCTGCTTCTTCTCAAGTTTCAGCAATGTGAGACAGTCAGGGATGATCTCAAGGTTGTACTGGAAGTGACCTGCGAATGCTTGTGCTAGATCGTCCCAGGTGTACCACCTGCTCGGATCCTGTCTTGTGTACCATTCCAGTGCAGACCCACTTGGACTTTGACCAAAGTAAGCTATTAACAGCTTATCTTTACCACCTGCTCCTCTCATCTTGCTGTAAAACCCTCGTAGATGTGCCATTGGATCACTGTGCCCCTCGTATAGATCAAACTTTGGCATCTTGAACCCTCCCGGTAATTGAACATCAGGGAAAGGACATAGATCTTTGTAAGCTACACTGACCTGATTGCCTAACCCATGTATATTCCTGAAGGACTTCTCCAGGCTTTTAAATTTTCGAAGCACTTCATCCTGCTCCGGGTCCTTAGCCGGCTTTTCAGTCTCCACCGGGATTTCAAAGTAAGGATTATAAGTATATGGCTCGGGTGCTTTGAGGGTAGGTTCAGGGAGGTAATATTGGTTATCGTGAGCCTAAAAAACGGCCCACTGGATGATCTTTGTAACGTGGCTCGTGGGGGTGCCACGAAAATAGGAACATTTGGTGGGGGAAGGTTCTGATTGGGTGGTGGAGCTTGGGGATCATAGGGATTTCTTCCCTGATAGTAGTGGTGACTTGGGAAGCTTATCAAAGGTCCGGGTGAAGGGTATTCCGGCGTGTGTCCTGGTGGGAGAGTAGGAGTAACGGGTGGTTCGGGCCCTTTTTGTACCCTAGCCAGGGCTAGCTGCATTTCGTTCATCTCCAGTCTCATTTTTTCCATTTTTTCCATTGCCTCTTTCAGCATCTGACTTTCCGTCCTTTCCTCTTCAACACTGTTTTCTGAGTTAGTCATGCTTTTCGGTATGGGCCCTTTGGATCTTGTTTGGTAATGGTAATCTGCCAGAACGTTCTAACAAACTAACTGGTTTGAAATCTCTGGAAAACAACAAACTTGTTAGCGTTAGAGTTTAACACATATTGCAATTGCACGTTGGGGAATGCAATGTTCCTAGGCAGTTTAACCATTTCTAACATGTCTTTGCTCCGTATGCATCATCCCGGCTTATTTTACTTGTGCCCTTTAGGTGTTTCTGAAACTTTCCTTTATTTGCTTTCTCTTTCTCTCTTTTTCTTTCTTTCTTTTCCTTTCTTTTATTCACTTTTTCTTTTAGCGGTGGTCGAATCTTATGTGGATTGCCTACGTATCATGTCCCCGCATAAATCAGATCGTGCATAGTTCTACCACAAATAAAGACACCAATTTTTGGAAAATTTATTTCATTACTAAAACTTTTATTACAAACTACCCATTTGGAAAAGGAAAACAAAATACAGACTCCGAAGTACTAATATAATTTGATGCCAAAAGGAAACACACGAACAGACAACAGACTTTTGAAAATAGAAAAATACAGATTTGAATTAGGAGTACATTAACGCTTTGAATTTTGGTGCCCACGGGGCATCGTTCGGCCTTTCCGCGGGCTTTGGTGCAAGGCCCCTTTGCAAGCTTTTTAATTCTTCCATGATTCGGTGGACGTAACCCATGACTGAAGCAAAAAGGGTATCACGAGGTATTTCCTCACATGCTAGGCACCTCATGGTGATGTAATGCCCAATATCCTCAATTCTACCCCTGATTCTATCCCTTTCCATGAACAGTTGCTCTATTCGTTGATTCTTTGCTCCCAGTACTTGAGCGTTGTCAGCGAGTTGATCTTGGAACCTCTCCATTTGTTCTTCCATTTGGGCCATTAAATCATAGCAGCGCTTCCCATCCGTTCTGGCATCTCGGGCTTGTTTAAAGACCTGATCTTTGAGAGTGGAATTTGTTTCTCTTAACATTTCAATGCTCGCTTCATAATCCCTTCTCACTTGTCGTAAGTGCTTTGCTCGTGCTATTGTACCTTTTGCCCATCTGGCCCGGATTCTTGCTATGCAGGCCTCTGATCTTGCCAAACCCTCTCGGCTTTCAATGACTTGGTTTCTCAACCCAGTTATCAGACCTTCATCGGACCGGCTCCTTTGTTGGTTGTCGGCATCCATTCTGACTCGTTGGATTTGGGCTTTCAAGGCCTTATTTGCTTGAGTCAATCTGTTCTTTTTTCCTGTGTCAGCATCGACTTGCACGCTATTTTCATATTTCAGATCATCAATTTGCTGTTTCAGCTTGCCAATTTCAACCTGATAGCCTTCTTCTCATGCCAGCCAGCCCCATTATTTTTGCGAGTCATTCGTGAATTGCTGGACATGGGCTCTTTTAGCAGGACTTTGACGAATCCGGAACCTTTTCTGAAACCATGCATCATACTTCGGGTCCACCTCGCCTTTGGCTAAATCTCGCACCATAGTTTTGGGCTCAAGGAATCTGCATTCATGCCACAATTTGCGAATTGTATCTTCCGGGACTGTGGCATTCGGTCTTAGCTCGATGATATGCTTGCTCAAATCTTCATCATGAGGGATAATCTGGAACCTTCCCAATTGATGCAACACCCTATGGGGAGCGTATGGTTGGATACTACGGACACCCATCAGAAGAACATAACATTCTTTGGCCGACATGTATATTGCTTCAGTAGCGGGCAACCACCCAAACGCCCATTCAATTTGGTCCACCGTTAGTGAGCTCAGTCATATAAACCAATCTCCAGTACCCTCAGGGAATGCAACACCCGTTACCCGCTTCTCAAACTTTTCAATGCAGTTTAAACCAGTCAGCCTGAAGTTCATATACCCTACTCGATGGCAGAGATGTTCCTGTATCCACAACTGAAGTAATAGATTGCAACCTTGGAAAAAACTTCCTCCAGATTGCAACCTTGGTCAATGCTCGGTATATTTCTGATAAGATCAGGGGAACTATAGTGATGTCAGCCCTTTTCATTGCGACATCAACCATCACCACGAGACCTATCTCTATTTTCTTGTCGTCTCGTGGGCAAACCATGATTCCCAAGAATGCCGTTATGAATGCCAAGGTTCGTCTGGCTTCCCATTTACCTCTGTTTCCAGCGTGAGTCAGTCCCAAATTTGGCTCGTCAAAACCCCGCGGATTACCATAACGCTGATATAAGAACTGAAGAGCGCATCATCCTTTTGATAAATCATTATTTTGCACAGTCCGGCTTATATTTAACAAGTCCAGAAATCGGTGTGGCGATACCGACCTTGGTGACAACAGATACTGACTTCTTAGATTCCCATTCATACCCGCATAACCTGCTACTTCCTCCAGTGTGGGTGTAAGCTCAAAATCCGCAAAGCGAAATACATTTCGGGTCGGGTCCCAAAATGGTATCAAAGCCTCGATGACATCTATCCTTGCCTTGACATTTAGTAGACTGATGAGACCCCCCAAGACTCTGACCACTATTTCTTTGTTGCTTTTTCCCAAATCGTCCCACCACATATGGAGCTGGAGAGCGACCTCGCTAAAGACCGTGAAGGGTTTGTTTTCACTTGTGCTCATCTTGCACATTTATTAAGGCGATTTAAACAAAAGCAAAAAATGATTTGACTCAAAAAATGATTTGACTATATTTTCAGAAAGAAAGATCTGATTTTCCGAACACGACCGCAGCACTTCGGGGATGAAGCCTGTGAGGGTCAACCGATCAAAACTCTAAAGGATGATCAAAAGTGGCCGTTTATGCAAAGTCAGCCTTCCGGCGTCCCTTTCGGGAACATTTGGCTATTTTTGACAAAAACAGCATCACTTGATTTATTTAAGACTATTTTCTGGGTATTTTTGCAAAAAGGGGAAGTTGGACCCGATGAGGGTTGCCTACGTATCTCACATCCGGTGAGAATCAAACCGACGTAGTTCGGGCAAATAAAATAGACTATTTTTTTTCCTAAATAAACTATTTTGAAAACAAGACAAACTAAAAATAAAGACTTTTTTTTGCTTTTTGAATAAAACAAACTATTTAAAATAAAAACTTTTTTTTTTCATTTTCTAAAAAAATTTGGCAGAATTTCGACACTATTCGGGCATTGGTATTTTCAAAACTAGTGATTAACTCTCTTAACCCTCTACACTGCTGTTTCTCTTCTTTTTTCATTTTTTTTTCATTTTTCTCAATATTTAAAAGCCGGTCAGCATGCGAGTCCGAAGCATATAAATGCATATGTAGCAAGTAAGATGCATCATGATGATCTTTTTTATTTCAGGTACACCTGTCCTAGACAGACCCAACCCCTGTGTTGAGTCTCCAAAGTCAAATGCACATGATGCAAACAAACGTTCCTACTAGGGATCCGGCATGTGATTTTGTCATACTAGGTTTAAAACCTGAGTATATTGTTCTAAACTTGGCTTACCCGAGCGGACAACTCGAGTCGAGAAGGAGGCAGCGTACCGGGAATACAGAAGCTTCACCGGCTTAGCAACTTATCCGAACCTCGTTCTAAAAAAATGGGATTGACTCTAAACAGAAAAGAAGTCACACGAAGTGCACCCTTCTTCATGATTTAGAAGACTCAGAGAGAAGATGGGTTTCGTAACAATTTATATATAATTCACAAAATAACAAAGCGGTAAAAGCAACATTTAGCACATTAGATGAAAAAAATCAGATAATAAATAAAGCCAATATAACAATTATTCCAAGCTCAAATTTCTAACCCTGGACCAGTGGTTCTGGGTTAATGTCCCCAGCAGAGTCGCCAGAGCTGTCACACCTCCTTTTTCACCTGCGCCCGCAGGGCATAAAGGGAGTTTTTCCAATTAAAGGACAATCAAAATGAGATTTATTTATTTATTTCAGAGTCGCCACATAGGAGATTTATGGTGTCCCAAGTCACCGGTTGAATCCCGAATCGAGGAAAAGATTGACTCTGTGTTACAGTCCGCGAACCAGAAATCCAAGTAAGGAATTCCGTTAACCCAGGAGAAGGTGTTAGGCATTCTCGAGTTCCGTGGTTCTAGCACTGTCGCTCAACTGTCATATTCAGCTTATTTATCTGATTTTAATACATGTTGAACCTATGTGCAAATTTTAACTGTGTACCGCTTTTATTATTATTTTTTTTTACCGAGGATTGCAACATCGTGAAAATACATCTCGAACCATGTCACATCAGTGAACTCGTGGTTATTGACACATTTCAACTCTGTTGAGATTTGGATTTAGGTCACATAAATGTGCACTCGAGTTTAAGAAGATAACATTATTAAATACGCGCCTAAAGCGACAAACGTATCATTATTTTGGGCAGGGCCGTGAAATTTTGTTAAACGGCCCATCCCGAAGTCTAAGTAATTTTACCAACACGTATAGAGGGCCCCGCAGCTTGTGTATTTTTGTTTGTCGAGGCTCGTCTCAGTCATTATTTTAAAAAGGAATTTGCAACGTCGTGAAAATGCATCTCGAACCACGTCACAATCAATGTACCCATGGTTAGCGACACATTTCAACTTTCGTTGAGATTTGGATTTGGGTCACATAAATGTGCACCCGAGTTTAGGAAGGTAATGTTATTAAAATACGCGCCTAAAGAGACTAACACGTTGTTATTTTGGACGGGAACGTAAAATTCGCTAAATGGCCCGTCCCGGAATCTAAGTATTTAATATATACATTTAATGAGGGCCCCGCCATTTATGCGTTTATTCAGCGAGGCTCATCTTATTTTACTGTTTTTAAAGGGCAAACCTAAAGTAATCTATAGTGTTTTACTTAGTTCGTTTCTAAAATAAAAGGAGGAGTCCTAGTTAATTATATGGTTTAAGAGCTATTATAATTGGGTCATGAACACCACCCGTTAAAAATCAAAACCTAAGTACGCAGACGGGCATGGCTATTCACCAACCTAATAGCGACTATCAGCAATTAATTGATTTTTTACAAAGTAAGCAGTTCAACTCTATATAACCATGGCAAATGGTATTACTTTCATGCAGTCCTTATGATTAATATACTGATATGGCCTAGAATGTTCAAATCTTACATGTCTACCATTATTTCAAAATTAACTACAAGCCATATCATTAACAATTGAGAATCAGATTTTTACTACTAACTATCACAACCTCTCATGCTAAACTATTAAGGAATAAACCAGATTAAAACTGGTGTTTCAATTCTTCACACAAATCAAATGAGTTAACAATCCTACACGATCTCAAACAGTCCAATTATACAAGTGATATGAAATTCGAATAAACATAATTGCACTACACTTTTGAAATAAAACAAGACATGAGAAGTCAGAAATCATCTCAAGCAGCATTTCATTTTTATGTCCACAAGCTTGAAGGTTCCGGGATATGTACCTGGATGTTTGAAATATAAGAAACAAAGCAAGAAGAAGAAATCAGCAGCAGCAGAATGCGAGCAGCAATACAACAGCAGTTCACAACAGCAATGCACCAAAAAATAACCACCAGGGACTCAGGAAAAACTAGTTAAAATTTCCAGCAATACCAACAGCAACACAAACAACTAGTAACTGACCCCAAACAGTTTGACGGCAACCAAATATCAGTCAAAGCACAAGTAGAAACACCCCTAGAATTCAGTAATCAAGAGAAAACTCGAAAATACAACTCCACAGTCAAGGTGGAGCTCTTTTCAGTCTCAATGGAATAGTACTAGTTGAACTAGGCTTACTCTTAAAACTCTTCTAGTTTTTCAGAATTTTCAATACCCTCAAGATTTTTAGAATGTTCTCCTCTTAAGGTTTGCCCAAAAGAAACAGCCAGACCCGACTAAAAAAGGCCTAAAGAGAGCTGATTTTCTGCTCCAAAAAAAAACCAGTCCTTTTTCTGGTCTTGAGTGACCCTATTTATCACCAAAACAGACCCCCCAACTCTCAAAAGCACTTAAACTAATACCACCACCATCTTTGCCCATGATATTCTCTTACAACCCATTATCTAGTGTCTTGTGTCCAAAGGCATGGGCAGCTTATAATATTCAATTAATCCCCCATGCTATTATGTTTCCCAAGCCACTACTACTAGATAAAGTATTAGTTTAATGGTCAATAAAGTACCCTTACAGTCAGACCACTAACACTAAACATTTCAAGCCTTTTAAAACCCTAAAATACCCCTGAAAACTCCTGTGATTTAATGTCCTACCTTAAACCCTTTAATCTATACTACATCTTTCAGCTATAACCAATTCAATTCGAATTCAAATGACCGTTCAAACTAGAATTTAAATCAGATCAAATGGCATCAACATAAGAACAATGATTCAGGGAATAAACTAAACATAATTCCATGTTAAACCTAAATACGAACAACACTGTAAATACATTGAATGAAAACACTGAATTCATATACAAAGTGAGGGGCGATCACAAATGACATACTTTGAACTAACAGTAATAGCGAGCAATTACGGGAATAGCTACAGTTTATACAAAACTTACTAATATTGACTGATTCGAATCATTCAGGAAAACAAAGAAGAAAACAAAATACAGAGTAAGCACAAAACATTCGAATTTAAACAAAAAAAATAAGAAAGGAGTAGAGGATGAATTTACTGAACAAAAAAAGAAGATAAAATGAAAACCTACCAATTAAACGGGGCCTGGGTTCGAACCTCTTATGCCTTTTGGACTTGGGGCCAAGACGGACCTTAGTCGAGTGTTCCTGAACGAGAACACATTCAACTAAGGTCCGTTTTGACCTCAGTCTCTGAACTAGCTTCAGATCACCACTCTGAGACTTTTGATTCAAGACTTTCCGGGGTGATTCGACACAAACTAAGGGTGGTTTGGGAACGAGGGAGGTCAGGGGGTGGCAGAGTGTGAGTTTGGTGGTATTTGAACGGATTAGGGTTTGGGTCGATTCCTTTGATCTAAGATTCGAGGAGCTCGGGGGTGATTCGAAGAAAACTGAGCGTGGGACTGGAACGAGGAAGTCTTGGGGAAGCTGTGGTGTGAAATTGGAGGCTATTGGACGAGATAGGGTTCCGGCCTGATTTTCGATCTAATATTCGAAGCACACGGCTGAGATTCGAGGGATAAGAGTTAGGGATTCGGAATGGGGAGGTCGAAGGGAATCGGTGGTGAAAAGATGGGGTCGTTTGGACCACCGGAATCGCCGTGAGGCGATTTTCGGTGGGCGGTGCACGGTGGCAAGAGGCGGGAGGGTATGTTTGGTCTCTGAAGCTCAGAGACGAAGAGGTGAGGGGGGGAGGGGTATGGCTTTGGGGCGTGGGGTAAGGGATTAGGGTTATATACAGAGGGGGTGTTTTAATCCTGGCCGTTGGATCAAGCACGATCAACGGCCTGGATCAATTCACTTAATAGGCACGGCGTCGTTTGGAGTAGTACTGGGGCAGTTTGAACCGGGGAACGGGTCGTGCCAGGGAATGGGTAAGGGAGATTGAATCTCAGCCGTTGGATCGATTTAATCTAACGACCTTGATTAAGAGTGACCAAACGACGTCGTTTTAAGACGTCTCTGGCTAGGCCAAACTGGACCTGGTTCATGGGTGATTTGGGCCTGATTTTTTTTGCACTGAAATTGGCCCAATTTTCACTCTTTTCTTCTTTTTCTTTCATTTTCTTTTAATTTCTTTTCAACTAAAAATCCTAATTAAATTATAAAATTGACAATTAACTAAAACATTAACTCTTAATAATAGCTATCACACGAAATTAAACATCAAATAAAGATAAAATCACACAATTCGGACATTAAATGCAAGAATGCAAAGTACATATTTTTTTGTGATTTTTCCATTTTGTAAAACAAACTTGTTTGTTTAATTAATTCCTAAATTGTAAAATTAAATCCTAAATGCACATGCAACACATATTTCTGTATTTTTATTAATTAAAGTAGAAATAAACATGCACAAACAAAAATACAAATAAATCACAAACAACACAAAACCATTTTATTTTGAATTTTTGGGAGTAGTTCTCATAGAGCAAAAATCACGTGCTCACAACTTATATATAGTAGTAATGATTTATTTGGATTAGATATCTTTAATAACAGCAAACTAAAATTAGCAATCCTTTTACTTGCATGCCTATCAATCAATCAAAACCTTTTTACTTTGCAGACTATCAATCAAACATTCATGCTAATAATTCCAAACTACATAATCCAAACTTAATAGCAATATTTCATAAAACGTGTACAGATTTGTACTGAGTTTCTAACACAGAACAACAAAGAACTGTTAACAAGGTAATTATAATCTTTAATTAAAAAATAATAAGATGAAAGGAATCATAATTTAATTTGAAAATAGGTGAAGATTAAGAGGAAAATGCAACATTTAAAGAGTAGTTTCAAAATGTTAGTACTAAACATCTAAAAGTGTATAGACTATTATTGTAGAAAGTTTAATTTGATTTTGCATGTCTTTTGTTTAAAGTTTTATTTTTATTTTTATTTTTTATCTTTCAAAAAGTACTTAATTTATTTTGAAAATAAAACAAATATGTAATGTTTGGAAAAAGGAGAAAAAAAAAAGAAGCGAATATGTTATGTGGGTTATGACTTATGATGACGCTTTACAAAGAGTTCAGGAGGAACCGAAGTCATTGTTCGGTAATTGTTTTTACCAAATTTATATTCTTTTGTTTTTTCAGATTTGAAATTTAGATTTCATTTTCCGTCAGCTGAATTTCAAACAACTCGCTTCAACCTACCGCAATTAGGGTTTCTCTCCCTCTTGTTTCTGATCCCAATTACTCATCGTTTGTCGTTTTTAGCGCTATTAAATTAATCTTTGCTTCGAATTTACTTCAATTGTTATTTTCCGCCTCGACGCTGAAGATATGCATGATTCGACCTCAAGCAATTAACTCTAAAAACTTTTGTTTTGAATTCTGATTCTATCAATACAGTAGTCTGGTGCATATTTCAGAGGAATTGGAACAGTCATGTTCTATGGTACAGCGGTATGGGATCCGTGGCTTATTGTAGCGCAGATTGTGTGTTTACAATGCCTATACTATTTGACGCTGGGGATATTTTTGGCAATTCTTGTGGGGACTCGGGTTTCTCGAATGAGTTTGGTCTATTTCTTCGATTATGCCACTGTTACTGCTTCCACCGTCACCGGATGGTGCGTCATTGCCGCATTTATTCTCACTTCACTTGCAGGGTGAGATTTCTGGAATCTTTTGTTTTCTTTTTCTGTCTTCTCTATATAAGTAGGTTTCTTTCAGTTCCCTCTTGATTTCCTTTTTTTTTTTTGCTGATCTAATCTAAATGATAGGATAATATTTGTATTTGCAATAACATTGGGCATGAGATGATTTTAAATGGAGTAACATGGTCTGTGAGGATTCATATAGTTGACCCCAACTTGTTTGAGATTGAGACGTAGTTGTGTTGTTATTGTATAATATTCTTCATTCCAAATTTTCTGGCATAGATGTGTAGTGAAGAAAATAACTAAGTAGAATTGGCTGCTGAAATCAGTCTAATTTCCAGTGTCCTTTTTGTCCATTTTGTATGATTATAGATTTAGCTTGGGTTTGGTGAGCTTGTTGATACATAAAAAGTGTAGCAGAAATAGGGGTTCAGTATTGGGAGTTTAAAGAAATGTCAGCAGTGTTTTACAGCATGTTAATTTAATCTTTGACATTGAACTATTTAGCTGGTTGAATCGCTTTACTATATCTTCTATTCTTATGTTTGCTAAACCTAGAATTGGGGGAAAAGGTTAATAGAAGGCTGAGGACTACTTACTCTAGGGAAGAAAAGAAATTGGAAATGTAACCTTAAATAAACCAGAGAAGGAGTGGACAATGAAATACCATGATACTTTTATCCCTCCAATTTGTACTTTAGTTCGATTCTTTTTGTGTAGTTGTTCTTACGTATGCTGGTCTCAGGTGATAAAAATTATGTTCTGTAAATGGTTACATAACTTCCTAGGAAATCTGGTTCAACATGCATAATTGAATATTTTTCTCTTTGCGATATGCAGAGCGGGCCTTTTACTTTATTTGATTGAGAGGGCAAAGAAGTGCTTAGATTTTTCGGCAACACTCTACATTGTCCATCTTTTCATATGTATTGTCTATGGAGGTTGGCCTTCTTCAATAACATGGTGGGTTGTGAATATTACTGGGCTTGCAGTGATGGCATTGTTAGGTGAATACTTGTGTATAAGACGTGAATTACTGGAAATTCCAATTACAAGATACCGGTCAAGTAAGCTCCTTTTCCTTGGTGATTATAGAATAATTTCTGACTGAGAACAACTTCTTTCGTTATTTCATCTCTCTCCATCTCACTGGTTTGAACACTATCAATTTGTTCTGCCAGGTGCCATCTTTCAACTTTACACATTATTTTATCTTCTCTCCAGGATCCTGATTATTGACGCTACCTTATTCTGTATTGTGTTAATGCTATTTTGTTTTATTTTGGATCATTTATCTTTATCGAAATTTTTGGATCGTTTATTTAATTCCAAGTTGAAGCACTTGAGTTAATATTTATGCTATAGCTGTTTGGTTCTCACTGGAGGTCGGTTACACCTCATTTCTCTTCACCATTCCATAGAGTATGAAGATCTTTGTCAATCTCTTAAACTATAGTAGTAAACTTTGTGAGTTTCTCTTTCAAGAGTGGTCAGACTGCAGCTTGTCATAGTCATAGGCTAAAAATGAGATAGCGTGTGTGATTTATTAACTCCATCTTGTGCCTATCTGAATTATTTGGGTGCAAGAGGTAGTTGGTACTTGATGTCCATATGTCATTCACTAAGTTTCTCAATAAATTAGAGCAGTGGTTGCACTAATAAATTTGTTAAATGAGAGTAAGGCAAAAAAAGGTGAAGGGGAGGTGTGGTTGAACTAGAAGAATGTGGTACAGTTGAAGTTGATGGAACTATTTAAATTAAATAGTTCCATAAAATAAATAGCTCCATAAATTTGGGTGTCATCTGCATAAAGTAGATGTGTGATTTCCATACTATTTGGTGTCCTGTTGTTCACCTTGAGCTTCAGAAAACAGGAGAAGAGCATTGACAGCTATTTGTTGTACTTCTGCTTCCGACTTTGATTTAGTTATCTGTTAGGCTTGTGTATAGAAACTCTCAATTTGTACTGAGAGAAGATCTAAATTATGATTGGCAGGGCCAGTCAGTGAGGAGAAGGCAAAAGAAGATTCGGACGAGGGAATCCCTTTGTATAGTGTGGACAATATGGCTTGAAAGAAATCGTAGGTGTTCTGATGACAGGGAGGAAACCATTGCTTTTGTATGAAACAGATATATTCAGCATCTTATGATCTGGTTTAATGCATTTTTTTTTTCTGATGCTGATGTTGTGCTGGAATTCTTTGATTCTCTCCAGATTTAAGGGATCTAATTCCAGTATTTTTGTACTGATGCAGTATCATCTTGGTACTGTTGTTTTTTGAAATAAAATTATATTTACTTATCAAAAAGAGAGTCTCAATTTGACAACTATTTATCACGCATAATTGGAAGTTCACATGCCATACTGTGTTTATGAATACTAGATAAGGTCCTAATTCTGCCAGTATTATTGAAACACATTAAAATGTGTAGATGTTTGACTGAGTTGAAGCTCAATAGCAAGAACAAATATCCTCTGATTGTATCATGGTGGCTTCTTTGTTTCCAAGGAGAGGATCTTGGATAAGCTTGTGAGGTCACAAGCTTGTCTTCTGATCTGACACCTGAAGCTTCTAGATGCAATTTATTTCCTTTTGCCGGCAGAAATTACTATCGAATGTATTGGTAGATTGAAATGCAGAACAGGAAACAAACTAAGCAGATCAGTGCTTAGCATTTTATGTACAACCTGAGAAGATTTAGAGTGAAGTAGCAACTTTGAATCAGATGACTGTCTAACAGGCTATAGTAGATTTCACACCCTCAGGAAGCATTTTGTTATTTGATCATTTTTAATGTTAAATTGCATGGTATGATGGTGTTGCACTCAATGTTCTTTTGTTATCTTTTGATACAGTAATTGAAAGTTGCTTAATGCTTCTTGTTCCTCCTGTTCTTCTTCTTGCTTGGACAAAGATTGATACAAGTAGCGAAGAAGGTGGTCAATTGGTTTTGTGGTCCATTACAATCTTTTTAAAATTAAATGGCCAATATCCCAGGAGATTTTTATTTTTATTTTTATTTAAATGATAAAGAACGGAATAAAATATAGGAGATCTTTGTACATTTATTTTCTTCTATTCAAATTGTAAAAGGTTATGTTGTACCATTTCCTCCAATTGAATGGTTTGAGCTATGAATATAGAGGGATGACCAAGGTGATAGCGGTAAGCCCTCTGATCGGAGCCAACCCTATACCACTACAAAGTAGCGAGAGTGGTCGAAGCAGCTTTTACTCGAGATGGTCGGGATCGAATTCCATAGAGAGCTAGAAATGCGAATTGGGTTCCTATCTAAACAGAGATGTGTAATTGCTCTTAATTACTCTTTCAAACATCATTGGTTTTGATATTACTTCTAATTTTATGCTGACAAGATGCTAAATTAAGCTAAGAATAAGATACTTGAAAGGTTGTCTAAATGGTTAAAGAGGCATTAGAGAAGTGACTTTCTCCTAGGTGGATACTTGACGGGTTCTTGAGTCTAAGGCAAGATTGTCATGTTGGGGATTACGATACAACCAATGCACGAAACTTCTCACTCTATATTTCTCGGTAGTTTGAGTGATTTTGCCCTAATTGACTTTCTCAAGACCAATTGTGTATGATAACTTGTGCAAGCAATTTAGGTTCAAGTCGGGTATTACTATCTCTAGGTTTAACACTTTAATTGGGGCTATCAATCTCTTGAATATGCTCCAATTCCTTGTTGGACTAATTTTCCTAGACTCAAGTTCTCTTTCTCAAGAAGAACCCAAGTCAAATAGGCACAAATTAGTGTTTGCAACCACTAATTCAACATGGAAAACATAAATTAATCCAAATATCAAACACCCATAGACATTCAAGCCTTAAAACTCAAGACCCGTCAAATACCCACACTAGGGTTGAGCCACAACCCTAGCTAATGGGTCTAGATACTCATAATAATGGAAGAAAACAAAGAAATAGATGAAGAAAAACCCATAAGATTTAATTACAAACTAAGATAAAGAAACTTCTGTGTTAAAGTAGCTATAAATTACTCAAAATGGTCAAAAACTAGTGTTCACGAGCGCAACTCAAAGTCAGATTACAACTCATGAACTAAAAATGGGAAAAGAAAGTATTTATAGGCCGAATTTTCTGGACAAAAATACCCTTGCGGGGGTAGTGCGGTCCGCACAAAATCAAGTGCGGTCGCGGTGAGGCTTCTTGGCATTAAATCTCCGCTCTCTGAACTTAACCACCGCGGGCCGCATAAAATGCACCGCGGCCGCGGTGGCTTCTTCTGTGGTCCGCACAAAAAGGATCGTAGACCCTATTGGCTATTTCCTCAAAACTTCCAACTCTCTGAACTCCTTCTTTGCGGACCGCACAATCTTGATTGCGGCCGCGGTAACGCCATTACGGTCCGCACAAACTGCTTTGCAGCCACATTGCTTGAGTTTCCAAAATAAGCACCTCTTTGAATCTCCTCACTGCGGACCGCACTAAATGGAGTGCGGCCGCAGTGGACCTATTGCACTGTGCTTGGACTTGTTCTTGGTACTTGTGCATGTTTCACTCCTTTTTGAGTTGGTTTTGACTAGTTGTCACCTTTTTGACCAAACCCTGCAAACAAGTACAACATGTAAGCCTTTGAGACTATTTTGTATACATTTTTAATCAAAACTCAAGTAAGAAGGAGTGTAAAATGAACCATAATCCTTAGTTATCAACTCCCCCAGACTTTAGCTTTTGCTTGTCCTCAAGCAAACAAAATAAGACCCACCCCTTAAGAGTAAATCCAAGAAAATTCAGCCGACCTAAAGTGAACTAATCTAGCATCAATTGGGACTAACAATCCTCAATTCAAATGAATCATTAACAACATTCACTCTTTTAAGCACCATGGTTTTAGTTCGACTCAAGAGCATCAAGAATTGACTCAACCCATCAAGGGAAGCTCTTTCTACTACTTTGGTCATTGTGGAACCCAAACTCACATATCCTCAACTCTCCCTAAGCAAACTTCACTTTTAGATTGTAGCACTCAGAAAGAGGATAGTGGAAACACACTCATCTCTCTCAAAGAAAGGTCACAAGTCCGGCTCTAAGTACCATAAACTTGCCCCTTATGTGAGTCACCACTAATGTAAGTTTCATTCAAATCAAGATCATATAGGGCTTGTGTGGAGATATAGTGAAGGCTTTTGGTTCAGGGTAGGAAATGTTTGGTCTAAGTGGGTTCCATCTTCCCTTTAGCACTTCAATTCACTTCATTTTGGCACATATTCTCTCGACTTTTTAAGTAATTTGACTTCTTTCTAAGGGGTTAGAGAGACACACTGTCACTCTTTTTTGTTCATTTCAAATCTTTTTCTCCTTTCTCAACTTTCCACACCTTTCATCTCTTTACTTTTATTGAACCCCTTACTTTATTTTTCTACATTGATCATTCTTTTTGTCTTTTTGATTTTCTTTCTTTTTCATTGCATTTTCTTTTCTTCATTTTGTACCTTTTTACCACTTTGTTGCATTCCTCATCTCTCTCCCCAAACTTATGCTTTTACCATGTGCTAAGGAAAGATCGGGTGCCAAGAGAGGGTATTTTTAGAACGGATAAAGGTTTGTATCGTGGTTTTTGAAAGAAAAAGGTCTATGGCTTAAAAGGGTTGACTAGGGATATTATCATTGGTAGGCTATAAAGTGCTCAAGATATCATTCGGATCAAGGAGAGCCTATAATCACGTCTCAAGTCAAATTACACTTAGGATTTCTCCTAGACAAACATTCAGGGCAAGTTCTAAACTAATGGCTCGGGACTTGGACTTGCAGTTCAAATTCTCACCACACAAGCTATGGGATTGCTAAAGAGACAGAGTCGGGGGCCCACAACAACCTTAGCTAAGACTTGAGCAATACAATGGTCCCGAAAAACCACTTGATGATTATCGGCCAACACAACAGTCTCAAGGTCACAACAAAAATCCAAAAATATTTTTTAGAAGTCTTTCTTTCATAAATGTCTTAAAAATTTAAAAATTGAAGCCCAAAAACATTTTCGCTTTTCTTTAGAAGTACTTTTGTAAAAAATAAAATTCAAAAATCCAAGATATTTTCTTAAAAGTCTCTCTTTCGAAAATTAAGAGGCAACATCTAATAGAAGTCTTTCATTCGAAAAAAGAAAACAAATCAAACAAAATCCAAAAAAATATTTTCTACTTTTTTTTAGAAGTCTTTTCCCCCAAAAAAACCAAAAAATCCAAAAATATTTTCTTTCCTCTTTAATAGCCTTTCTTTCGAATATTCAATAAAAAATGAAATGCAAAAAAAGGGGGGAAGTTTTCACCATCCTATACACAACAATTTGTTTTTGACTATAGGATCAAAGGCAAATATGTTAGGCCAAAGTGAAGCTTTGCTTGAGGCACCATTACTCACTAGTTGCTATTAACACAGAAAGCAAAAAGAAAATCGACTCAAACCCTTAAGAAGGTTGTCATGCCATTCATCATCGGGAAGAGCCACCAGGTTCATACAAATTTCACCTTTGGAAAGAACTATGGCATTAAGAAAACCAAAGGCTTATTGCACGCAAAAACTCAAATCAAGAAGCTACGAAAATAAAATAAGAAGCTATGAAAGGAAAAATGCGGAAAGTAGAATGAATATATACAAGAGGGGATTTAGTCGAATATACATAAGGGAGAATGAATATATACATTAGAATATAACTTTATATACAGACCAAAAGTAAAAAGTACGAAAAATACAATAAAATGATAAAATTATGTACATATCAAAAGTAAAAAGAAAAAGATAATGTCATATATACAGTTATCCAAATAGGGCTAGCCCCTCAAATGAAAGTTAGCATTGTCCTCAATGCCAACTAACCAAAATAAGCACAAGAAAAGAAAGAGAGGAAAAAGAAACTCCCTATTGGCCCTCTGTCTGCATAGGATCCTGAGTCTGGGTCCCTAGGTCCTCGGTCTTCTCGGAAACCTGTGACTGGCTCCCTGTAATCTGTGTCTCCACTGGGACCTGGGCCTGTACTGAGTCCTGGGCCTGTACTGGAATCTGGGGCTAGCTAGAGGAACCTCCCTGCAGGTCCTCCAACTCTATAACAACATCATCCGAATGGGGAATCACCCTCTTCCTCTTGGGTGGCCTCTCTGTCTCCTGCTCCAGCTCAGGCTAGGCTGCTGGAGTCGGGTCATGCAATAGAAGGTCCAAAGGCAAGTGATCCGCCTTCAACCTCTCCACCTCCACACTTAATTCTTTCACCGGCTCCTTGGGTGCCCGAGTCTTCCTCAGTTTCTTAGCTTCTTTGGCCAAATCTTTCAATGTTTTTCCGTGTGAACACACAATGTCCAATATTAATTGCTGGTTCTCCAGGAGCTTCTTCTGGTTCTCCAGAAGCTCCTTGAGAGTGTCCTTAACTGACTGTGGGACCTATGGATGAGGAGGTGCAGACTGGGCTGCCACTGAAGTAGAAAGTACAGACAGCTTAGAAGTGGTTGTCTGCATCCAGTTGTTGATACTGGCAAGGGTCTGGCTCAAGCGGTGGGCGGTCAAGGGATATGCTGTGGATGAAGGGATATCTGGGGCTGTAGAAATGGAGAGTCCTAGGGCCATGTCTAGTGTGGCTGAAGGAGGCTGAGTAGGAGCCACTACTACTACTACTGGCTCTTCAGACTGGCCAGTTGAAGTAGTGGCTTTGCCCTTAGGGTCTTTGGGGTTGTCAGGACCCTTGGTGCTGTACCAGGAGAACAGTGCCTTTGCTTTCACTTTCACATCAAATCTCCTCTTCTCCACATATAGATCCTCAAAGTATATGTTCAAGAAATTGGGGAAGGGGTAGGATCTATCACCTTCGTTCACTGCCCGTGTAATTACCCTGGACATCACATTCCCGATGTTGATCGGGTACCCCGCCATGATTGATGCCACCAATATAGCCTGGGAGATAGGAAGAGAGTTGTCGTGAGTGGTGGGGTCTAGCCTGCTACAAACAAATGTCTCCCACCCTTTTGCTTCAAAGTTCAGGGTCCTCCTCAGAATTTTTACCCCTGTTGTCAACCATGCGAGGGTGGTACCTGAGATTTCCAAGTACTCAGCTAGCCACGGACGGGCATTCTCCCCCAAAGCTACCTTGTCTAAGTACAAGGTCTTATCCTCCTCCGGGAAGCACATGTAGTCATTTATCGTTTTTTTATCAAACTTTACTTTTAGATTTCACACCTTAGTCACTGTGGTACCCTTTTTTATGTGGGCAACACTGGTGTAGAACTCCTTGACTAAGTGCTCATTGGCATCCTCCACATGGCCTATGAAATAGTCCCAGCATGCTCTCTCTCTGAATTAACTCAACACATTGGGGTTGTGAGGCAAAAGGTCATTTGTGATGAAGGTATTAACTTCCTCTCGGGCCACCATTCTCTGAACTTGTGGTAGTCCACTTCACTCACGAATCTATCTTTCCATGCTTCCGGATTCCTGGTTCTCTCTACCCCTCCTACTTGGGGCTTACCCCCTCCTACTTCTTCTCCTTCTTCTACGGGATCCTCCCCGAATAGTGAAGTTATATGTGAGGTGGAATATTCATTGTCACTTCCTGAAGCTGAGCCCTTAGACGACTCAGAAGATATGTGCACTGATGCTTGGGCAGTAGGAGAGCCTGGAGGTGTATTCCTCAATCTATTCCTCTCCGGCCAGTCAGGAACATATTCTGGCACGGAGTCTGAGTCGGACACCTCCCGGGAGGGCACATACTCTCCTTCCCCTTTCTATTTATCGCCTCTGCCTCGTGATGTCACCATTATCTGCAAAGAGAATACATTCTATTCTTGTTAGTATGCAGTAACAGATGAAACAATGCAGAAGAAAATTGCAGATAATCAGGATTGTAGACCGCAGACCGTACAAAATGAAGTGTGGCCGCAAAGAAGCTAACGCGGACCGCACAAAATGCTCCGCGGCCCGCACTGAGGTGGGGATCAGACTACCCACTCTCTGATTCTAGGCACCGCGGACCGCACAAAATACATTGCGTTCCGCATTGAGGCACCGAAGACCGCACAAAATCCATCGTGGTCACGATCCTCTATTATCATCTTTCAGAAGTTTCACCACCGTGGTCCGCACAAAATAGCATTATGGACCGCACAGAAGCACCGCAGACCACACAAAATCCACCGCGGTTTGCGGTAAGCACCCAACAGCAATACCAACTTAGGGTTTCAGGTTTTTCATATTTTTGGTCCAATTTTCACCTATTATTGATCACCTAGGACTTGAATCAGTATCTTTAACCAATTAATCCTAATCTAAACAACTAATGAAACCCTAAGCTAAAAATTAAAGAAAAAGGGGAGACAAAACATAGAATTAACAATTTAAAAAGAAAATAAAACACATTTAAAAGCTAGGGAAAGATTAAAAATACTAGGAATGTGATGTAATGTAGATGAATGAGACTCAGCAATTGAATTCGCACAGTTAGACGTGATGAACAGTACTTTTTTTACTATTGAGAGCAAAAGGGTCGAAAAGTTTGAAATGAGGGTCTCAGGTCCTATTTATAGAAAAAGGACCTGGGGCCCATCTCACCTACCCACCGCGGATCGCACAAAATGGTACCGCGGTTCGCGGTACTCAGAAACAAGAGGTATTGGGGAGATGTCCATTGCGGACCGCAAGAAATACAATGCGGCTGCAGTGGTCCATCGCGAACCACACAAAATGCATTGCGGCCATGGTGGCAAACTTCAGAAACTCTTCATTTTTGACCATTTAGCTCTGCGGTCCGCATTGAATTGTTGCCCCCGCACTAAGGCCTTTGCGGCCGCAGTGCAAACTTCACAGAGTGTGCATTTTTCCAACTTAGTCCTGCATTGCATCAAAACAATCCTACAACATCTCACAACCAGTTAGTCGAAAAGCAAATTTTATACTACAAAGAAAAACAAAAAGAAAGACATATGAGTTGCCTCCCAAGAAGCGCATGATTTAACGTCGCGGCACGACGCAGGTTACCATCAAATCACTTTAGATGGAGCAGTGCCACCACATGGCTGCCATCAGTCTTGCTCAGGTAGTGCTTGACCCTGTGCCCATTAACTCTGAAAACCTCCCCATTTTTGTTCTTCAAGTCAAGTGCACCAAACAGAGTCACAAACACCACTTCAAAAGGTCCACTCTATTTTGACTTAAGCTTTCCCGAAAACAGACGTAACCGAGAGTTGAACAAGAGAACCAAATCACCCACTTTGAACTCTTTGCTACGAGCATATTTATCATGAAGGTACTTTATCTTGTCCTTGTACAAGGACGAACTGGAGTAGGCATGGAATCATAATTCATCAAGTTCATCAAGCTGCTCCACACGAAGATTTGCTGCCACATCTCATTCAAGATTCAGCTTCCTCAAAGACCACATGGACTTGTGCTCTAACTCAACCGGTAGATGGAAAGCTTTACCAAACACCAACCGATATAGAGATATACCAATCAGAGTCTTGTAAGCAGTCCTATAAGCCCATAGAGCATAATCCAACTTTTTTGACCAATTGGTCCTATTTGCATTGACCGTCTTTGACAATATACTCTTTGATAGACTTTAAATAATCTTGCCTTATGTTTTGATGATCTAACAAACTTACTATTAAGAACCAAATAAGGAACCTGACCTACTTGGATTGCTGCAAGCTTTAACGGATTCCAGCTAAATGTGAACTGCGACAGCTTCATGAGCTAGGAACCCACACAAGAACCTGATACTCTTGTTATTTCCTCGTAGTGGTATAGAGTCAATTGGACACAACTGGAAATGAAGTGACTGACGGCACTGTTTCTATCGGATTGCACTGTCCGCCCACTCATTCTCTAACCAAACAAAGTACTCACATCATTTCAAGTGATATGACTAAGATGTACCCACAATGAGCTTTATACAAAACATCACTGGAAGGTTTCTGTTTCTTATTCAAGCATCTTGCAAAAAACAGAAGAAATCAATCCTCACAAGCTTGAAGAACAAGGTTGAACGCAACTACGGACCAATTCCAAAAATATAGCCTGTTGTTGTCCTAGTTGAGTTGTAACCTTCTTGTTGTTCTTATTATATCTCCCAAACTGCTTACCTAGAAGCGTTTGATTAGGAATCCTCTTGAAAATCCATAAACTCCTTGAGTTTATGTTATGACTAGATTTAGTTATAAGGAAAAGTCTTTGTAATTGTAGAGTTACAAAGTGGCTTGTGGTGAGAGCATCACAAGTTAGAAAAAGCCTTTGTAACTAGGAAGTCGCAAAATGGCTTGTGGTAAGAGTACCACAAGTTAGTTGAGTAAATCCTTTGCAATATGAATTATTGTAAAGTGGCTTGTAATAGGTAGATTACAAGTTAGTCAAGTTAAAAGCCTACAGGTGTAGGTCGTGGTTTTTTCATCCCCTTGTGTGGGATTTTTCCACGTAAAAATCCTCGGCCTCATTTACATACTGTTTTATTAGCATTCTCAGCAGAATCTTGTAGAGGACCAGGTACTCTACAATTTGGTGGACCCATACAAACTAACACTCTTGATTTCCCTGTTTGAGACTTCAAATTGGCCACTCGCTTGAGAATGATTAAGAGTAGAAACTTTGTGATTGACACTATACTTTTCAAACAAAGTATCAAAAGCTCTATTACAAAAATGAGACCCCCATCACTTATGATTGCACAAGGAGTGCCAAACCTTGTAAAAATGCTCTTCTTGAGAAACACAACAACACTCCAGGCCTCATTGTTGGGTAAAGCCACGGCTTCAACCCACTTTGAAACATAGTCAACCGCCACAAGAATGTATGTGTTCCCACACGAGCTAACAAAAGGGCCCATAAAATCAATGCCCATACATCAAAAATATCAACTTCAAGAATGGTATTGAGAGGCATCTCATCTTTCTTCGAAATTCCACCCGCTTTTTGACATTCGTCACATCTCTTCACAAGTTCACTTGCATCTTTGTACAAAGTTGGTCAATAAAACCCGCAACTAAGAACTTTTGAACCCGTCCTTGACCCACTATGATGGCCACCACAGGGAGAGGAATGACAAGCCTCTAAGATACTCAATTGCTCCTCCTCCGGGACACACCTTCAGATCACACCATCTGTGCAAATCTTGAACAAGTACGGCTCATCCCAATAGAAATCCAAACTATCCCGTTTGAGCTTCTTCCTTTGGTTAGAAGAGAGCTCATACGGGATTATACCAGTCACAAGAAAATTAGCAACATTCGCAAACCATGGCATACCATTCACTAACACAGAAATGAGTTGTTCGTCGGGAAATGAATCATTGATTTCTAGGCCATGACGAGGCCTCCACTCCTCCTCCAAGTGGGACAAGTGGTCCGCCACTTGGTTTTCACTACCCGTTTGGTCGACAATCTCCAAATCAAACTCTTGAAGTAACAAGACCCATCGCATCAGTCTAGCTTTGGAATCCTTATTCGTCATCAAGTACTGGAGTGCAGCATGATCGGTATGAACTATGCCCTTGGCACCCATGAGATACGACCGAAATTTCTCCATCGCGAAACACAATAGCCAAAAGCTCTTTCTCAGTCACCGTGTAGTTCACTTGAGCATCATTCATTGTCTTGCTCGCATAGTACACCGAATGAAATATTTTGTTCACTCTTTGACCCAAAACCACCCCAACCACAACATCACTCGCATCACATATGAGCTCAAAAGGCAAGATCCAATTGGGTGCAGTGATAATAGGGGTGGTGGTCAACTTATACTTGAGAAGTTCAAAGGCTTGCATACATCTCTCATGGAACACGAACTTGGCATATTTTTCCAATAACTTGCATAAAGGATTCACTACCTTCGAAAAGTCTTTGATAAATCTCCGGTACATGCCAATGAAAACTTCTAACTCCCTTGACAGAGGTGGGTGGGGGGCCTTGAAATCACATCAATTTTTGCTTTGTCCACCTCTATACCATGCTTTGAAATTTTATGCCCAAGAACTATGCCCTCCTCAACCATGAAGTGACATTTCTCCCAATTAAGTACAAGATTGGTTTCTTCACAACGGGCCAACACTCTATCAAGATTTTTCAAACATTCATCAAATGAATCACTCACAACACTAAAATCGTCCATGAACACCTCCAAAATATCTTCCACCATAACGGTAAAAATGGTCATCATACACCGCTAAAATGTAGCCGGTGCATTACACAACTCAAAAGGCATCCTAGAAAAGGCAAAGGTTCTATATGGACAAGTGAATGTGGTCTTCTCCTGATCTTCCAGAGCAATCAAGATTTGGTTGTATCCAGAATACTCATCCAAGAAACAATAGAAGGCCCAACAAGTCGATCTAATATCTGATCAAGAAAAGGCAATGGAAAGTGATCCTTGCGGGTCACTTTATTCAACTTGTGATAGTCCATGCATACCCTCCACCCGGTGACGGTCCTAGTAGGAATCAACTCATTTTGCGAATTTGCAACCACGGTCGTGCCACCCTTCTTCGGCATACATTGCACTGGAAAAGTCCAAGAGCTATCAGAGATGGGGTACACAACCCTGGCATCCAACCACTTGATAACCTCCCTTTTCACAATTTCTTGCATTGCCTTGTTCAACCTCCTTTGATGTTCCAAGGAGGGCTTTGCATCATCTTCCAGAATAATCTTGTGCATACAGAATGCGGGGTTTATCCCCCGAATATCAGCTAAGGTCCATCCAATTGCCTTATTTCGCTTTTGAAGCACCACCAATGCGGCATCAACCTGCATGTTAGTAAGACAAGAAGAAAGAATAACTGACAAAGTTGAACTAGGGCCTAAGAACTCATACTTGAGGTTAATGCTGTATTCTGGCCCGGGCCTGGGCCTTAGTGGGCCTAACAGGCCGAGCCTCGCGGTCCCGGGCTTCGTGGTCCTGGGCTCTGGCGGTCCCGGGCCTGGCGGTCCCGGTCTTCGTGGGCTCAATGGGTGGAATCGGCCCGTGACGGGCCTAAGCCCACATGGTCCTGTGCTTAACGGGCCGAGCTCGTGGGCTTCGCGGGCCTAGCGGGCTTTTTTTTTTTTTTTAAAGGCAATTTCTTGTAGTATCATGGCTATATTAAAAATATACATGTAGTATATATGTATATCTAATTATTAAAGTGCTTGACGAAAAAGAAAATAACAAAACAATAGTAAAACACTAAATTGTCATGCATAATATATTTTCTTGTAGTATATTATATTGTATCTTATGTATATATATTCTCTTATATATTTTCTTGTAGTATATATATTGTATCTTATGTATATATATTCGCATAATATATTGTATCTTATGTATATATGTTCGCATAATATATTTTCTTGTAGTATATATATTGTATATTATGTATATATTTTCGCATAATATATTTTCTTGTAGTATATTATATTGTATCTTATGTATATATATTCTCTTATATATTTTCTTGTAGTATATATATTGTATCTTATGTATATATATTCGCATAATATATTTTCTTGTAGTATATATATTGTATATTATGTATATATATTCGCATAATATATTTTCTTGTAGTATATTATATTGTATCTTATGTATATATATTCTCTTATATATTTTCTTGTAGTATATATATTGTATATTATGTATATATTTTCGCATAATATATTTTCTTGTAGTATATTATATTGTATCTTATGTATATATATTCTCTTATATATTTTCTTGTAGTATATATATTGTATATTATGTATATATTTTCGCATAATATATTTTCTTGTAGTATATTATATTGTATCTTATGTATATATATTCTCTTATATATTTTCTTGTAGTATATATATTGTATATTATGTATATATTGTAGCTTATAAATAATTCTAAGTATAGACAAAGAAATATTGCGAAAAGAAGCTCATGGGTAGAAGCAATAAATTTTATTACCAAAAATGGCATATCTTTCTTAGTCATCCTTCCCCCAATGGAATGAGCACAACAAGGTACTAATACCACCATTAGAAGGAAAAAAAACTAAGGAAGATGTGCCAAAATACAAGTTACATATTATTCTATGTATTATCTCTAACAAATCTCATAAATCCTTCAAGGTTCGGAGGAGGTTGCGTTGGTGGTGGTGGAAAAGAAGCTTGTTCATCACCACTTCCGGGCGAAGCCGAATCCTCCGCAAGTTCCGCTATCATTTCTTCATAAGCTTCATCTATCGCCGGTTGTGCTTCTGCAATTCCAAAGTTTCTTCTTTCCGAGCGGATCCAATCTCTAAACAATACTGATTTTTCCAAGCTATCCCTCATAGACGCTCTATGATCACCTATTTGCAGTCTTGCTTGACTGAAAGCGCTCTCTGATGCAACAGTTGAAATAGTAGGATAATATTGCCCAGAAAATGCATTTGTAGCAATTTGAAAATGTTCTAAAAAATCTAAAAGAATTTTAACATTAGTCCAATCTTGAG
This sequence comes from Nicotiana sylvestris, assembly GCF_000393655.2. NCBI lineage: Eukaryota > Viridiplantae > Streptophyta > Magnoliopsida > Solanales > Solanaceae > Nicotiana > Nicotiana sylvestris. Next base: position 199,537,037 of record NC_091059.1, on the reverse strand, counting down.
TGGTAAGCATTTCATCATCATCCTCACCACCTACCCGAGAATTAAACGTTGCATTAATTGGGTTTCTATATTCATATGCTACTACTAAACTTTCGTACATACAATTCCATCTAGTCGGGCAAGGTTTAGGAACCTTTCTTTCTCTAAGGCCATATTCATCACATTTTTTAAAATACTCTCTAAGTCTACTTCTACGGTTTGAATAAAAAAGCCAATTAAGAGCCATTCTAACCTTTTCAATTTCTATGTTTAATATTCGCATACCATCACCGACAATTAAATGATAAATATGACAAATACATCTAACATGGAAAATATTAGTAAATGCAGGATTTAGTGTTGTTGTAAGCATGCCTATAGCACTGGTGTTACTAGAAGCATTATCCATTGAAATTGCCATTATTTTATCGCTAAAGCAAAAATATCTACAAATATCTGCAACAGTGTTAGCTATAAACTTACCTGTGTGACGCGAATTAATTATTCTATATGCAATTATGCGTTTTTGCATTATCCATTCCTCATCTATCCAATGACTTGTAACAGTTAGATAATCACAATCATTACCACTTCTACCAATATCAGTAGTAATAGAAATCCGATTAGGTATATGAGTAAATAAATACCGCAAATATTGTTCATATTCATGTTTGAATTTATAAATATCACTCTTAACTGTTGCGCGAGGCCAACCTTTATAAGTAGGATTAAAAACTCTTCTAATATAATGAACCCAATTAGGATTAGATGCAAAAGTATAAGGTAAGCACATAACAGTAATCATCTTTGCTAATTCTTCACGATCTCTATTTGGATCGTAATATAAAATACCTCCGGTGACAGTGTTAATTCCTGGTTGAACTAGATTTGAACCTGTACTAGGGTTAACCGCAGAATCTACACTTGTCCCCTCTAGTTGCGCTTTCATTTGAAAAAATCTAGCCTTATCTCTAGGGTGTGTTTTTATGTGCCTAGTCAAACTACCCGTGCCGCTACGGTCTCCAGTATATTTATGCACCATTAATTTCCCACAAGTTTTACACTTAGCCTTATTTTTTTCTCTTACTTGAGTAAAAAAATTCCAAACTAATGATGTTTCTAGGCGTTTAGCAGGTTCTCTATTAAAAGTAGGAGTTTCTACAGGTGGGTCGACCGGTGCATCACTTGGGTTATTAAGAGGACTAGTAGGTGTATCATCTAAATCCGGTGCTTGGGTTTCATCATCATCCTCATTTTCCTCATTATTTTCTAAGATGGTTTCATTAGGATAAAGAGCATTCATAATTTCATCATCTAATCTTTCACCTGGTGCAACATTATGATAAAATTCACTATCGGTAAATTGAAAACAAGGGTGATCACTATCAAGAATTACGGAAGGAGGAGGACGTCTAGGTTGGCGACTACTTTCAACTTGCTTATCTTTTCTAGGTCGGGGAGCCGGGGGAAGGGTAGTTGGTTGGCCACTACTTTCACCGGTTTTATCTTTTCCTTTACCAAATATTTTTTTCAAAGTAAATGCCATATTAATTATAATTATGCAAACTAAACCACACAAAAATATATTCTAAAAACGTAAGAGTTGAAACGAGTTTACCGGATTGCCGAACAACTTCTTGAAAATTGAAAATCGTTGAACACTTGAAAACTTCAATTCAACAACTTCACAATTTTTCACGAAATTTCAACAATAAATTAAGTAATTGTAGTAGAGAGATTGAGAGAGATTGAGAGATATTGAGAGATATTGATGAATTGGTGAATAAAAATGAAAGAATGAGGGGGTATTTATAGTTGAGAAATGGGGAAAAGTGTAATTATATAAAGTTTGGGGGCCAAATGGCCATTTTTTAAACTTAAAAACGGTCATATTTTCAGCCCAAACGGCTAGATTTTAAATATGGCCGTTGGAGAATTTTAATTTTTTTTTTAAAAAAAAAATAGTCGTTGGGCCCGCCAGGCCCGCCTGACGGTCCCGGGCTAAACGGTCCCGGGCTCGTGGGCTCAAACTTGAAGACCTGCCCGTGATGGGCTCAGGAGGACCACCAGGACCGGCCCACCAGGCCCACCAGGCCCGTTAGGACCGCGGGCCCGGTCCGGTCCGGTTCAGGCCCGGCCCACCGAGAAGCCCTACCTGAGGTGTGGAGGCAACGACTTCAACTCCAACACCGGAGGTTCCTCAATTGAAGGTTTTGTTGGTGGAGTTTTCCTATTTTCAAGATCCAAAGAGAGTTTCCTAGGCTCATAAGAGTAAGAGCTCATTCCATGTAAAGCATTCACGCACTCCACTCGGCCTTCATCGTCATTTACATCAAGATTCAACAGTACGGCCTCTAGAGGGTCCTCCACATTGATCATTGTACTAGTATCATCAACTATCACTGCCGTGACAAGGTCCACAAAAGAGCACACCTCAGAACTGTTGGGCTGCTTCATTGACTTGCATACATGAAAGACCACTTTCTCATTACCCACCCGGAAGGTGAGTTCCCATGCTTCCACATCAACTAAGGCCTTCCCAGTAGCAAAGAAAGGTCTTCCTAATAAGATTGGAACCTCATAATCTACCTCACAATCCAAGATCACAAAATCAGCTGGCAAGATAAATTTGTCCACCCGGACAAGAACATCATCAATGATACCAAATGGTCTCTTCATAGTTCTATCTGCCATTTGCAATCTCATGGAAGTCGGCCTCGGTTGCCCAATACCCAAAGTCTTGAAAACTGAGTAGGGCATCAAGTTGATACTTGCTCCCAAATCACATAGAGCTTTTGCAAAGTCCGCACTCCTAATGGTGCAAGGAATGGTGAAAGCACCGGGATCTTCAAGCTTCGGGGCCATGGAGTGCACTATTGCACTAACTTGGTGGGTCATCTTGATAGTTTCACAATCCATGGATCTTTTCTTTGTCACCAAGTCCTTCATAAATTTAGCATAGCCCAACATTTGTTCTAGAGCCTCCACCAAAGGCACATTAATGGATAAGCTCTTCATCATGTCAATAAACCTTTTAAACTGATTCTCATTTTTCTGCTTCGCGAGCCTTTAAGGATAAGGTGGAGGTGGCCTTGGCAAAGGATCCTTGGCTTTAGGCACAACCATTTTCAGCATGTCTATTACGTGTTCCCTAGACGGGTTCACGTCATTCTGAGTTTCCACCTCGGCATCTTGGATATCAATCCTCACTTCCTCATTCATGTTCTCATCAATCACATTTTCAACCACCAAAGGAATCTCATCTTCTTGCAACTCAACTTCATCACTCAAAATTCTTTTTTGTTTGGAGGCATTCACATCACCGCCTCATCTACTTCTTATAGTTATCGCCATAACATGATTGTTTCCACCCTTCGGATTAACTACCGTATCACTTGGTAGAGCCCCCTTAGGGAGAGTATTCAAGGATTGTGAGATTTGGCCTAACTGAACCTCCAAGTTTCTGATTGAAATATTATGGGAAGCCAGCTGAGCATTAGAGTCCGCATTCTTTTTCATCATTTGTTCAAACATCAATTCAATTCTCCCCATTTCATTGTTGGAAGAACTTGAACCTTGGGATGGAAATGAGGGTGGATTGTTTGGGTGTTGATACATTGGGGGCCTTTAAAAGCCTTGCCCCCGATTTCCTTGATTGCCATTGTTCCAACCACCCTGATTATTGTTACTACCCTAGTTGTTGTTGTTGCCATTCCAATTACCCTGGTTGTTCTAATTATTGTTCTGATTGGCCCAATTGGAATTTTGGTTGTTGTTCCCCCAATTACTATTCCCTTGTTGTTGTTGATTGCCCCAATTGCCTTGGGGTTTCCGTTGTTGTTGGTTGGAAGAATTGCCCCTTTGACCTTGATAGTTATTCACGTATTGCAACTCTTCATTCTGCCCGTCATAACCATCATCTTGGAATCCACCACAATCATTGTCATATTGATCCCAACTCCCTTGGTTATGTTGACCTCTTTATCTTCTTTTGTTCATTAGCATGTTGAGACCCTCCATAGCATTTAATTGGCGTGGATTTTGAACTTGTTATAACTGTGCCTTCTGATCGCGGCCTACTCCGCACTACTAAAAAGTAGGAAGAGAGGGCCGCAATAGCTTTACCCGATTTGTGGGTCGGGATCGATTTCCACAAGGAGCTAGGAATGGAGTCGAGTATCTATTTAGAGTGGAATTGTGTATTTGTTCCAAATATCACTTCCAATTATTTTTTGTTTTTTTTTCTTTAACAAACTACTATTATCAACTACTAATTATAAATGCAACTAGATTATGCTAAACAAGAATTGCTAAAAGTTGTATCTAATGGATAAAAAGGCACTAGGGTAGTGACTTTCACCTAGGTGGCTAATTGACAGGTAATTGCTTCTAAGGCACGATTGACATGATTGGAGAAATATGCTATAACCGTTGCATGATTTTACCCACTCTCACACCTCTCGATAGAGAGAGTGATTTTGCCCAATTGACTTTCTCAAGACCAAATGGGTAGGCAAATTTGCTCAAGCAACTAAGGTTAAAGTCGGGTAATTACTCTCTCGAGGTTTAACCCTTTAATTGGGACTATTAATTATCTTGAGTCCATCCCAATTCCTTGTTGGGTCAACTTTGGAGACTTAGGCTCTCTTTCTCAAGAAGATCCAAGTCAACTTAGCACAAACCAACATTTGCAACCACCAATCCATAAATTAAACCATAAAATTGACCCAAATAACAAATACCCATAGTCAATCTAGCCCTAAATCACAATACCCATCAATTACCCACATTAGGGTTGAGCCACAACCCTAGCTAATGGGTTTATCTACTCATGCTTGAAGAGAAGAACAGAGAAATAGATGAAGATAAAGGCATATTAATTAAACACTAAAGTAAATACAGAGATTCTATCGTTAAAACTAAGTTAAAATGCCCAAAATGGCTACAGATGGTCTTCTCATGAGCGCAACTAATATTTGATACCCTAAAAATGAAAAAGGTTCCATTTATACTAAGCTGGAAAAATAGACAAAAAAGCCCCTGCGGGGTCAGTGCGGACCGCACAAAATGGTGTGCGGCCGCACTAGGCTTTTGACTCTGCAATTCCAACTCTCTAAACCCAGGCTCCACGGACCAAACAAAATGGACCGCGGCCGCGGAGGCTTCCAATGCGGTTTGCGCAGAATGGACTGCGGACCGCACAGGTTTGAACCCTGGCACTTGACATCTCTCTGAACATTGATTCTGCGGACTGCATGAAATGGTGGTGCGGCCGCAGTGTCTTCAGTACGGGCTGCACAATATCTACTGCGGCCACACTGCTTTGATGCCTTCAAATCCAGGTCTCTGAATCTCCCTAGTGCGGACCGCACAAAGTGTACTGCGGCCGTACTAGGCCTGTTTGTCCTGAGATTGTCTTGTCTTTGGTACTTGTGCAAGTTTCACTCCTTTTGAGCTGATCTTTGACATCTTGTCACTTTGTTGATCAAACATGCAATCAAGAACAACTTATGAGCCTTTTGGAACTATTTTGTATGAATTTATAATCAAAGCGCAAGCAAGAAGGAGCATAAAATGCGTCAAAATCCCTAGTTATCAACTCCCCCAAACTTAAGCTTTTGCTTGTCCTCAAGCAAACAAAATAAGACCCACCCCTTAAGGGAAAATCCAAGAAATTTTGAGCTGTCCTAAAGCAACCTCAAGTAGCATCAATTGGGACTAACAATTGCCCTCAATACAAATGAATCATTAACAACATTTAACCTTTGAAAAACCATGGATCAAGTGCGACACAAAAGCATCAAGAGTTGACTCAACACATCAAAGAACTCTCTCAATTACTTTGGTCATTGTAGAACCCAAACTCACACATCCTCAACTCTCCCTAAGCAAACCTCACATTTTAGAATATTGGAATACAAACCGAGGTTAATGGAAATTCACTCATCTTTCTCGAGAAAAAGTCACAAGTCCGGCTTTAAGTACCATATGCTTGCCCCTCATGTGAGTATCCACTAATGTAAGCATCATTCAACTCAAGATCATATAGGGCTTTTGTGGAGTCATTGTGAAGGCTTTTGGTTCAGGGCAGGGAATGTTTTGATCTAAGTGGGTTCCATCTTCCCTTAAGCACTTCTTTTGATTTATTTGGCATACATTCTCTTGACTCTTTGAGTCATCTCACCTCTTTCTAAGGGGTTAGAGGGACACGTTGTCACTCTTTCTTATGCAATTCAAACCGTTTCTCCTTTTTCAACTTTCCACACCTTTCATTCTTTTGCTTTTCTTGAATCTTTTTTTATTCTTTTTCACATTGAGCATTCTTTTTGTCTTTTGCTTTTCTTTCTTTTTCATTGCATTTCCTTTTCTTAATTTTTGTGTCTTTTACCACTTTGTTTCCACCTTCGTCTCTCCCCCCAAACTTATACTTTTGTCATGTGCTCAAGGAAAGATCGGGTGCCAAGAGAGGGTATCTTTTAGAATGGGTATAGGCTTGTCTCATGGTTTTTAAAAGAAAAAGGTCTAAGGCTCAAAATGGTTAACTAGGGATCATATCATTGGTAGGCTATGGAATTTTTCAAGTTATTATTTGGATCAAGGAGGGCCTATAATCATGTATCAAGTCAAAATTCACTTAGGATTTTGCCTCAACAAACATTCGGGGCAAGTTCTAGACCAATGGCTCGAGACTTGGATTTGCAATTCAATTACTCACCACACAATCTAAAGGATCGCTAAAGACATAGAGTCGGGGGCTCACAATGACCTTAGATATGATTTGAGCAAACAATGATCCCGAAAAACCACTTGATGATTATCGGTCAACACAAGAGTCTCAAGGTAACGACTTTCACCATCCTAACACAACATTTTGTCTTTGACCATGGGATCAGAGACAAATTTGCTAGGCCCAAGTGAAGCTTTGCTTGAGGTATCCTTAACTCTAAACTACTAAAAACAAAAACAAAAACGGACTCAAACCCTTAAGAAGGTTGTCACGCCATCCACCATTGGGAAGAGCCACCCGGTTCACACAACAATCTATCTTTGGAAAGAACCGTGGCATTAAGAAAACCAAAGGCTTATTGAAAATGTCCAAAACAAAACAAAAGCTATGAACATAAATAAGAAGCTAAAAACAAAAATAATTTGCGAAAATAGAATGAATATATACAATAGGGGATTTGAATATACAACGGGGATGAATATATACAATGATGTAACTTTATATACTGACCCAAAGAAAGATGAAAAATGCGATAAAATAACTAAATATCAAATTATATACAGACCAAATGTGAAAATCAAGAAAGCATAAAATGAATCAATATATACAGTCATCCAAAAATGTAGGGAGCACCCCCTCAAATAAAAGCTGGCATTGTCCCCAATGCCAACTAGTCCAAATAAGCATAAAAAATAATAGAAAAAGGGATATGAAAACTCCCTAAGCCCTGTCGGTCTGCATAGGATCATGGATGGTCCTTGGGTCCTCTGTGTGCTCGGGAACCTCAGACTGGTTCCCGGTGTCCTGCTACTCAGCTGCTGGGACTGGGCCTAGACCTCGACAGGCTTTAGAATTGGTACATCCTGTGGCTGATTGGAGGAAGCCTCCGGTGGGTCCGTCAACTGGATGATGGCATCATCTGCTCTAGGGATCTTCCTCCTCTTCGGAGGCCTCTAGGTCTGCTCCGGCTGTAGATGAGCTGCTGAGACTGGATCATTGGGCAACAGGTCCAAAGGCAGCTGGTCTGCCTTCAGTACATCTACCCGCAACTCCTTCACGGACTCCTTGGAGGCCCGTGTCTTCCTAATCTTCTTATGCTCCCGAGCAAGCTCCTTGAGAACCTTACTGTGTGAATCAACTGCCTTGGTCAATGTCTCCTGAGTAGTGAGGATTTTCTTCTGGTTCTCAAGTATCTCTTTCAAAGCATCCTCTATCGACTGGGGCACCTGTGGGGTTGGAGGAGCCGACTGAGCCTCTGCTGTGGTAGTCAATGTGGATAACTTGGATGAGACAGTCTGCATCCAGTTGTTTATACTCAGAAGGGCCTGGCTCAGCGGGGGTCTCTACCACAACTGGTTCTTCAGACTGGCCAATTAGGGCAGAAGCAGGGGCTTTGTAGTTCTTGTCCTTGGTGTTGTCATTCCCATTCAAGTTGTACCAGGAGAACGGGGCTATCGCCTTGACCTTGATGTCGTATGGCCTCTTGTCCACCTGCAAATCCTGGAAGTACATAGTAAGAGTGTTGGGGATGGGATAGTTCCGGTTGTTGTCATCACCTACTATAGAAATGATTCGGGACATCACATTCTCCATGTTGATGGGCTACCCCGCCATAATAGAAGCAACCAAAACAACCTGGTGGAGAGGAAGTGTCTGGTCATGGGTAGTAGGGTTTAACTGGATGCACACAAATGTCTCCCAACCCCTCACCTCAAAGTTTAGGGTCCTCCGTAGTATTTTGACCCCAACAGTCAACCACTCCGGAACGGTACCTGGGATTTCCAAGTATTGAGCTAACCATGGACGGACCTCCTTGCCCATCTCCAGCTTTGCCATATAAAGAGACTCATCTTCCTTATTGAAACCCAGGTATTCGTTGAGCGACTTCCCGTCAAACAACACATTGAGGTTCCGAACCTTGGTCACTTTGGAACCCTTTACGATGTGGGATACATTACAATAGAACTCTCTGACCAAGTGTTCATTGGCATCCACACAGTCATCGAAGAAGTGCTCCCAACTTACTCTCGTTCTGAATTGTCTATGCACATCAGGGTTGTGGGGTAAAAGATCTCTGTCAATGAAACTCCGCACCGGTATCAATTTTCTCACCAGCCACCACTCCCTAAATTTGTGGTACTCCACCTGGCTCACGAACCTATCCTCTTAAACTTCGGGTTTTCTTGTTCGGGCAATGCCCCCAACCTGAGGCTCACCACCCTCAGATGCCTCCTCATCCCTTTGCACTTCCTCCTCACCTCCGTCAGCACCCTCCCCAGATAATGAAGTTGTGGGGGAGGTGGAGTATTTACCATTACCGGCTGCTGAGCCCTCAGATGACTCAGTAGAAACATGCCCTGGTGCTTGGGCAGTGGGTGATGGTGGAGGAGTGTCATCTGTCAATCTGAAACTTGAGTAGAAATATGTTGGTGCTGAGTCTGAAGAGATATCTTGGGAGGGCAGATACTCACTCCCCAACTGATCACAGGCTCTATCATCTGCCTTAATTGCCTTTCTCATCTTCTTTATGTTTTGACGAGCTTGGGGAGTGAGTTTAACCAATCTCTGCTTCCCTCCCCGGGAGGAATCACCTCTGCTGGGTTGTTTGTAGCTTTTTCCTCTTTGTTTAACCATTATCTTCAAACACAATCATCTCACATTGTTAGTATCAATAGAAGCAGTGAGCAACATTTCTGCAGAAAGAATTGCAGACAGAATTGAAAAGTTGCAGCCAGATTGCAGAAACAGCCCAGTGCGGGCTGCACAAAATGGAGTGCGGCCGCACAGGGACCATCACGGACCGCACAATAACAACTGCGGTCTGCACAGGGATGGGGTTCAGACTACCCTTCCTCTGAATCTGACCAGTGCGGCCTGCACAAAATGGTACTGCGGCCGCATAGGGCAAGTGTGGACCGCACAAAATATAGTGTGGTCACACTGGGCAAGGGTCCCCTTGACACAAGATCATCAGTGCAGTCCGCACAAAGTGATACTGTTGACCGCACTAGGGCATCGCGGACTGCATAAAAACGACCGCGGTCCGTACAACGTGCCCAGAAGTGGCACTGAGTTAGGGTTTATTAGAATTGCCTTAAAGTATAATTTTCCACTAAATTATTGTCCCTAAACGACTTACCCAGTCCATAAAACTACTAAGCCCACAAAAATCAACCTTTAACTAATCTAATCCTAGAGTCGAACTAATTACGGGAGGAAGAAGAAGAAGTATAAGCTAAGAAAAGAAAATAAAAATAGAACAAAATTACAAAATTAAAATGGAAGAAATGAGTGCAATGTTACTAGATTATGAGGTGGAGTGAAGTTAATCAATGCTAAGCAAGTTTTCACGATCAATTTTAGGGAGTGAACAGAAATAATATGCTCTGAGATTCAATTTTGCGAAAAGAGTAAAAAAGGGGTCCCCAGGGTCTATTTATAGAAAAGCCTCTGGGCCCCAGCCTCACCTACCAGTTTGGACCGCACAAAGTGGACCGTGGTTCGCACTAGGCTGTTATGATCAAGCTTGGCCCAGTATCCCACTGCGGTCCGCACAAAACAGACGCGACCGCAGTGGCCCACCGTGGACCGCACAAAGTGTAGTGCGGCCACAGTGGCAAACTTCAGAGAGGTATCATTTTGGCCTTCACCAGTGCAGACCGCACAAAGTGTAGTGCGGCCGCACCGGCAACTTCAAAGACTGAACATTTTCTTCACTGTGAGCACGTGATTTTTGCCCTATATGAATTACTCCCATAAATTCAAAACAAAAAAATTTCTTTCAGTGTTTGCAATTTTGTGGATTTTCGTGGCATTTTCTGTTAATTGTTTGCATTTGTTTGTGCATTTTAATTAGTGAAAAATACAAAAAAATATGTTGCATTTACATTTAAAATTTAATTCTACATTTTAGGATTAATTAACAAATTAGTTGTTTTATAAAAATGGAAAAAATCACAAAAAATAGTTTATTTTGCACTTTTTAATTTTAATCTCGAATTTTGGTAATTTTTCCTTGAATTTGGTTATTAATTAGTTGTGGTAATTATTTAGAGTTAGTTAATTTAATTTGATAGGATAATTTGGTTTGGGATTTAATTTAGGTTTTATTTTTAATTTTTAATTTTGAAAAAAAAAGAAAAAGAAAACTTGAAATTGAAAAAAAAAAAGAAAAAAGGTTTTGAAACAAGAGAATTTGAATTTTGGGCTTATCAATTGAATTCCCCCCCCCCCAGGCCCAAACAATATTCCGCTAATACCTGGCCCAAACCCATTACTGCACCCAGTCCAAGCCAGCCTGACCAAAAGACATAGTATGGGGGCATTACTACGTCGTTTCGAGTCACCAATGTCGAATTAATCCTGGCCCTCCATCCCCGGCTCATCCAACGATTGGGAAGTTTGGTCGTTTGAGTATTTAAATGTCTGAACAGCCCCCTACCCCTAACTCATCGTCCCTCTCTCACCTCTCAGAGCCCCCTTATCCCTGATAAACCCTAGCGATGTCGCCCTAATTCCCACCGCCTTAGCCCGGCGGCGCCAATGCCATGCACCACCAAAATAACACCCCTGAACCCCCGCCACACCCTCATTCCAGAAATCCACTCTGTTTCCTTCGAATATTAGTGAAGCTCATCGAATCTGGATTTGAAGGGACAACCCTAAAAGTCCAAAGGCCAGAATCGGCGAGGGTTAAAAGATTTTAGGCCTAAATCGATGTTACTCGTGTGTTCTTGATATTAAGAACCTACAATTAACTTCGGATCGGGCCGTAATCGATGAGTTGAAGGTTGTTCCTTAGGCCCTTTTGTTCGGGTCCTCTTGGGTATGTCTCTTTTCTTCTCCTCAGTTCTTTTCCTTCTCTACTCCTTCATTTCTTCTATTATTTGTTGTCCCGTTAGGTCTTTTGTGCTCGTTTATGAGTTGTTTATTATGCATGTTATTTTAAAATATTAGGTCACTTAGCTTGATTAATGAGGTTGGTTTTTATCTCGTAATTTCTTTAATTTTAGCCCAGTACTTGATTTCTATTTTTGAAGTTGTTCAGACTCGTCTCTGTTATGAGCATTTGTTTCAATCAATTCGACTTGGTTTGGGTTTGGGTTTATGCCTCTGATCTTTTGATTTACTGGTTTGGGCCGAACCTGAATTAATTCAATTGGGTCGAATCGACCCATGCTCTGTCCGGTTCCTTCAGGTAATAACATGGTCATTAAGGGGTAATTTGGGTAGTCTAGGCTTGGGAATCTCTTTGTAACTGACTAGGGAAGCTTCTAGGAAGCTGGGGTGGGGGCTAATTGGTAAATCTGATTTATAAACTAAGGTTTCCTGAGCAAAAATGAAAATGTAAAAAGGGTTGAAGTGTAAAAATTGACTCCTGGAGTCTGCCCTAGTAGCTTGCCTATAAAGGCATCCAAAACTTGCCATTCAAGGCAGACCCAAGAGCCAAAGAGATAAGAAATCCCCAAAAAAACAAAAACGGCTAAAAAAAACTGGAGGAGAACACTGTTTCATAGAGCTTTTCCTTCTTAAATTTGGGATCCTCAATTTGCTGAAGCAATGTATGCTTTATTTGAGTGTGAAATGGTTTGAGATCGAGATTGGTTGAAAGATTTCTAGTTTATTATTCGACTGAAGTTAGTTTCTGGGCTATTGTACCTTATTACTGGGTTTCAAAATTGGATTTCTGGTTCATTTCTTGTTGCTAAGTTCTGCTGATGTTTTTGTTTCATGCTTTCACCCCTTTTCCTTTTGGCAATCTTCAGGTATGCCCTCAAAAACTTGCCATGGAACTGAATACTGACTAGCATGTATGAAGATCTAGAAATTCAAACTTAAAGGGAAACATTGAATTTTTGATGTAATTACTGTTGGCTACTACCATTATGTGCAATTAAATGCTTCAGTTTTGTGGTAGTCCAGTTTCTGGTTCATGTTGGTTTGTTTACTCATGATAGTAGCTTAGAATGGTTTAGTTGTTTAGATTAAATTTGTAATTTCAGAATAGGGGGTACTGTGATAGTGTTTGAATCCTATTTGTATGAACGAACTGTTAAACATTTTTGTAAGGGAAAACTGCTTGAAGGTGTCAGATAGTTGTCTTGGTTTGAAATCAAGGTTTGTTGTATTGAGTGGTGTCCATGACTCTGCTTTGCACTCTGAAAGGCATCATGTTATTGTATTTAGTTAAAGTAGTTTTTTGGTCTATGTCAGTTCCAATCCCATATATTTGTTTGTAGGATGTTAGTTTAAGAAAATTTAAAATGCAAGCATGAGCACTTCGTCAATTATGGTATCAGCATGATTTCAGTAAAGAGGGTAATATGTTACAGGTTCTCGGGCTTGTCTCATGAGCCTGATGACTTGGGTTGTTATCGTAAGGCCTTTCACTTAGTAATTTTGATCCAAAAATGCAGGCTGGGATAAAATTGCAAGTTCATGTCAGTTGACTTGTACTTGCATATTGGAATTTAGAGATGGAATCGTTAATATAATAGCGTGTCTCGATTAGATTTGCATTTTGATAATGTTTATGCCAGCAATTGCTTTTGTCTGAAATCAAGGCTTAAGTAAGTCCAGTAAGGAAATTAACATTTGTTTTGACTGCATGGCCTAAACCAGAAAGAAACAAAATTTTTACTTTTATTTGAAAATAATTAGGGTGATGCCATTCTTGTCAAAAATAGCTGAATGTCCCTAAAAGGGTGCCGGAAGGCTGCTTTTGCAAGAACAGTCGCATGTGGCCATTTTCAAGATTTTCACTGGTTAGCCAACACAGCCTTAAAATCCTCGTCTCCGAGGTGCTGAAAGGTCGTATTTGCAAACCCGAATTTTATTTAATTTGAAAAAAAAGTGTCAATTTGTTTTTGAGTCAATTGAATCGTGATTTTTGCTTAACCACCCTAATAAATGTGCAAAATGAGCACAAGTCAGAATTTGCCAATAACAATCATGAACAAGATCCCTTTAGAGTTGCATATGTGGTGGGATGATCTGGGTAAATCGGGACAAGACACGGTCAATCTATACTTGGAAGGCCTCACTGGGTTGCTGAAGATTAATCTTATGGGAGACATCATAAAGGCATTGGTTACATTTGGGGACCCGGCCCACAACGTATTACATTTCTTAGATTTTGAACTTACCCCAACATTGGAAGAAATAGCCAGATATATTGGGAATCCCAAAGTTCCCCTGAGACACCAGTACCTGATTGCTTTAAGGGCCGTAGCCGTACACAGGTTTTTAGACTTTTTAAAAATAAGCAGGAGGGTCCACAACCCAGACTTGGCAACTGGTTTTTGTACTTTGCAGTTTATATACAACAGATATGGTCATGTAAGAGGGTTCAACAAGCCGGAAATTAAAATCTGCAGCAAAGGAAACCGCCTTAAGTGGGAAGAACACAGGTGTTTCGCATTTATGGTGGTCTTTTGGGGACTTTTGGTGTTTCTTAGAAAAGATGGCAATATTGACATACGAGTAGCCGGAATTGTCAGCACTTTGCTTACTCAGGCCAACAACACCCTCGCACCCATGATAGTAGCTGAAATCTTCCGTGCTCTCACAGCCTGCAAAGCCGGAGGTGACTTTTTTGAGGGGTGCAACGTGTTGTTGCAGATGTGGATGATCGAACACTTATTCCATCATCCTCAGTTTATGAGCTATGGGTCGACAGAGAAAACATGCGTAGAAGAATTTTACACAAGGGTTAACGGGATCAGCCTGCCGAAGGGGGTCATAGAGTGGGTAGCACGCCTCTGTTCCATCACTGCAAACCAAATAGAGTGGACATTTGGATGACCGTCTGTGGATGACGTCATATATATGCCAGCCACCGGGCCTCATTTCCTCCTGATGGGACTCAGGAGTATCCAGCCTTATGCTTTATATCGGGTTTTGAGGTAGCTAGGGAGATGCCAGATAGTTCCGGGAGATGAAGATCTTAGTGCCCAAGTAGTCGAGATCAGACCTAACGGTCAGTTTCATGATATAGCAGTCCGCCAAATTTGGAGCGAATGTCAATACTTAATAGCCAATACTTGTGTACGTGATCGATCCAAAGGTGTGGTTTCACCAGGTTACCTTGCTTGGTATAGGAGAGAAATTGAGTTTGGGAGGCCGGCTAAAAGACCCCATCTTCAAGAATTCGTCAAGGCGTCACAGGAACAATGGGCTTGGTTGACTAAGGAGAATAAGTACAGGGCCACAATAGGAAGGTGGGAAAAACAAGTCAAAGAACTTCAATTCGAGAATAGCTTGCAAGCAGCGGCGGACGAAGGTGAAAAGAAAAGGCTAGCCAAAGAAAATGAGGCCCTTCGAACCCAAATTCAGAAAATGAAAATAGCAGCAGAAAACCCCGACTGAAGTGCCAAAGATGAAAAACTCATAAATAACCTGAGGCAGAAAGTAAGTGACTATAGTTTTGATTTGAACAAGGCAGAAAGTGAACTAGCCAAGGTTCGAAAGTAATTGGCTAGAAACGCAGATGAACGAGCATGCCTGGTTAAGCAGTTGAAATAGAAGTACGACAATGAGGTCGTGGGATTAAAGAAAATGGTCATCGCCACGGAAAACAAAATGATCAAACAGGTGAAAGACTTCAAGGTTGAAAGGGAACATTGTTGTACAGCATTGGCGCAATTAGAAATAGATTTGCAACAACTTCAAGAGCAGAATCATGCGACCGAGCAAACTTTGGAAGCCAGGACCCAGCAGATCGGGCGTTTGTTGTAAGAAAAAGGTGTCATAAGCGAAAGAATTAGAACCATCGCCAATTATATTGTTGTGAAGTGCCAAAACTGTGAGGATATGACTCGCACCACCTTCTTCGCAGCAGTGATGACATTTGTTAAACAAATAATGATTGACTTGGATTGACTTCAAAGGGATCTTGCTTATAGGCCCGCGGCGAGAACGAATGATGTCCCGCGGGCACCAGGAGCATTAATGTATTCATGATTTCTCATTTGAGTCTGTATTTCCTTTTTTGTTAGAGTCTGTCAGTTGTGTTGAGTTTGTATTTTTCTTTTGCTAGAGTCTGTCAAATGTGTTCGAGTCTGTATTTTCTTTTGTTGGAGTATGATAGTTTATTTTTGGAGTCTGTATTTCATCTCTTCATCCGCGTCTATTAGTTTCTCTTGGAGTCTGTTAGTTTGGAGTCTTTGTAATCAAAGCATTTGCTTTTATGAAAATTGAAAATCTCAGGAAATGTTTACTTTCACACTTATCTCCCAGAACTACGCTCGGTCTGATTCATGTGGGGTCATGATACGTAGGCAATCTCCATAGGATTCGACTATAACCAAAAAAAGAGAAGAAAGAAAAGAGAAAAAGAAGAAAAAATCAAGAGAGGAAAAGAAAGGAAAAAGAAGAAGAATAAAAAAATCAAGAGAAAGAAGCAATAGCAAAACAAGAGGGAAGTGAGAAAATAAAAACAAAGAGAAAGCAAGGGCAAGAGTGAAAACATGAAAAGAAAAAAAGAGAAGAAAAGACGGGATGACGCAAGCAGCCGATCAAATGCATAATAGAAACAGTTAACTGCTTAGGTGCATTCATTCCCCAAAATGTGCAGTTACCAATTTGTTAAAACTCTAATCACTAACAAGGTTGTTATTGATATATTGAGTTCAAGCAGGTGGTTAGTTGACTGGCATTTTGGCAACTCACTCATACAACACCCGATCAAAAGACAAGCAGAATATGGCCAACCAAGAATTGGAGGCAAGTATTGTTGATCCGTCAAAAGAGGTGGAAGAATTGGATGTTAATGCGATGAAGGAAGAGATGTATAAGTTAAAGCAACAAATGGCTGAAATGTACCAGGCCTGGGCAAAGGGTCATCCACCACCGGTTTATCCCGCCAACCCAGCTTACATCCCACCATCGACCCAACCTCAGGAGCCTCCCACTGCGAACTCATCTCCAACCTTTCCCCTCTACCAACAATGCTATGGCACCACTTCCCATACTTCCCAAGATCCACCACCCAAACAAGTCCCATATCCTCCTCCACTAGTCACTCCCATTTTTGTGGCACCTCCACCTGCTACATTATTCCGATCTTCCAGTGAACCTCTGTTCCAAACTCATGACAACCAGTATTATCCCCCATGAACCCACCTTCAAAGTCCCGGAACCATGTTCTTACACCCCTCATCTTGATCTCACGGCAGAGACCAAAAAGCCACCCAAAAATCCC
This sequence comes from Nicotiana sylvestris, assembly GCF_000393655.2. NCBI lineage: Eukaryota > Viridiplantae > Streptophyta > Magnoliopsida > Solanales > Solanaceae > Nicotiana > Nicotiana sylvestris. Next base: position 199,520,130 of record NC_091059.1, on the reverse strand, counting down.
GAACATGAGGAGATGATCAGAAAAGTCAAAAGCTTAGAACAATCATTCAGAGATATGAGGGGGTTGGGGGGTCAAGTAAGTGTGGCCTATAAAGATTTATGTTTGTTCCTAGATGTTCAGTTACCAGCAGGGTTCAAGATGCCTAAGTTTGATCTATACGACGGTCATGGCGACCTAGTAGCATACTTAAGAGGATTTTGTAGCAAGATGAGAGGAGCAGGCAGAAGAGATGAATTGCTGATGGCATATTTCAGCCAAAGTTTGAGTGGATCGACATTAGAATGGTATACCAGACAAGATCACAGCAGGTGGTACACATGGGACGATTTGGCCCAAGCCTTTGCTTACCATTTTTAGTACAATCTTGAAATTATCCCAGACCGTCTGTCATTAACAAAAATTGAGAAGAAGCCCGGTGAGAGTTTCAGGGAATATGGATTCCAGTGGAGAGAGCAAGCAGCGAGGGTTGACCCTCCGATGAAAGAAAGTGAGATAGTTGATTATTTCTTACAGGCTTTGGAACCCATTTATTTTGGTCACTTGGTATCAGCAGTGGGCAAGTCCTTTAATGAGGTTGTAAAAATGGGAGACATGGTTGAGGAGGGACTCAAGTCCAACAAGATCATTAGTTATTCAGCAATCAAAGCGACCACCCAGGCCATTCAAAATGGTACTGGAGGTGTACTCGGGAAGAAGAAGAAAGAGGACGTTGCGACAATTGAGTCGGGAGCTTGGGTCAGATCCAGGAACCTTCCACGTTACTACAACCCGCCTCGACCCTATTACCAAACTGACCCCCACACTCCATATAGCTTACCACAACACTACTACTCACCGCCAGATCCCCATTTTTCCGTCCATCACACACAAACCTATACCCAACCTTCTGCTCACGCACAATGGCGTGCCCCAACTCCACAAAGTCCATACCCAGCTCCACAAAATACCTATCCCCCCAAGAGCCTACAGAAATCCCCTTGGAACAGGTTTTCGGCCAAATCAAGCCTTTAAGAATGGGAGGTTGTAGAAGTAGAAGACTTTCACTTCGTTGGGAGAATCATATACTAGTCTATTCGATAGATTGAGACAGTTGGGTATGTTGAATCCGATTGAGGTTAAACTGCTAAATCCCTCTCCCAAAAATCTTGACCGCTCGGTGAGTTGTGAGTATTGTTCAGGGACCCCAGGTAATGACACAGAGAAATGCTAGAAATTGAAAATAGCTATTCAAGAGCTCATTGATACTAATCAGATTGAGGTCCAAGCCTCGGAGGCACCCAACATCAACCAGAACCCGTTGATGGTCCATCATGAGACAAATATGATTGAGATTGTGCATAAGGGAGGGGAGCCTAAGAAGCCTTCGCAAACCGTCATGATGATTCGGGCTAGTGAAGCCAAGCCATTTGAAAAGTCAACAAGTGAGAAGTCTGTGATCAAGTTGAACGGGGCAAATAATGAACCATCTGTGGAGGTCAAGAAGGGGTCTTCAAGTGACGTTGCAGGAAAACATGAAAGAGCAAAAGTGGTTGTGCCAGGAGTGACGAACAAGCCTGTGGTAATTGTGAAGGGCGCCCGCACGGATCCCATCATTATCAAACCGATAACTCAATTACCGATAGTCAACAGCAAGGCAGTCCCATGGAATTATGAATGAGTGACAATGACTTACAAGGGGAAAAAGGTTAAAGAAGAAGTGTGTGAGACCCATGGTTTGACTCGATCGGGGAGATGCTTTGCCCCCGAAGAGTTGAGAAAAGCTAAGATCTCCAAAGATAACCCAGTGTTGGTGAAGAAAGCTATGACCGAGGAAGAAGCAGAGGAATTTCTGAGAAAGATGAAAGTACATGACTATTCCATTGTGGAGCAGTTAAGGAAGACACCGGCTCAGATCTCGCTATTATCATTATTGATCCATTCAGACGAGCACCGTCGGGCTTTGATGAAGATCTTGAACGAAGCCTACATTCCTGACAAAATCTCAGTAAACCACTTGGAAAAGATAGCTAACAAGATATTTGAGGTAAACAAGTCACTTTTTCTGATAATGAGTTGCCCGTGGAGGGTACTGAGCACAATAGAGCCCTCTATCTGACGGTGAAATGTGAAGATTCCGTGGTTACTCGAGTACTGGTTGACAACAGTTCCAGTGCAAATATTAGCCCTCTTTCCACTCTGAACAAGTTGAAGGTAGATGATGAAAGAATTCACAAGAACTGTATCTGTGTTCGGGGATGCGACAGTGGAGGGAAAGATTCAGTCGGGGACATAGTGCTCGAACATACAATAGGGCCAGTTGAATTTACTATGAAATTCCAGGTGCTCGATGTGGCTATTTCTTACAATCTGTCCACTCTGCATCAAATGGTTAAGTTTGAATTGGATAGACAGGAAATTGTTGTGCATGGCAAAGACAATTTGTGTGTTCCCAGTGATACCGTTGTTCTATTCATAGAGTTTGAAGACGACAAGGGGCAATGGGTTTATCAGGTTTTTGACACGGTATCGGTAGAGAAAATTCCTGAAGGGAAGTGCGTGCCGACTCCAAGGGTAGCTGCTGCATCAGTCATGGTAGCCGTTGAAATGTTGAAAAATGGTTTTGTACCGGGCAAGGGTTTGGGTGCATCTCTGCAAGGTATCGTACAACTGGTTTCTCTTCCTAAAAACTTGGATACATTTGGTCTGGGGTTCAAGCCCACAGTCGCAGACGTGAGAAGAGCCAGAAAAATGAAACAAAGAGCATGAGACCTTCCGAAGCCAGTCTCGCATCTTTCCAGATCATTTGTCAGGCCTGGACCAGAAAACGCCCAGTGACGACGGTCCCCAGTTCGGTGGTTGATAAGGATGGAGATTTGATGGAAAATTTCAAGAGGATATTCGATGAAGTGAACACGGTGGAAGCTGGAGAGGGTTCTAGCAAGACGGATGTGCAATTTGTTGGGTCCAGTGCAAAGATTAACAATTGGGAAGCTACTCCTCTCCCCACCAGGAAGGAGTTTTGGTAGTTTACTTTGATTTTCTTTCAGCTTACCTGGATTATCCCAGGGTTGTAGTTCAAATTCTATGTTCCGTCCATTTGGATGTATAAGCCTTGTTATCCCTAATTTCAATGAAATGCAATTTTCCTTTTTCTCCCTTCCTGATAGTTTTATTTTTGTTTTTCTTTTCTTCCTTGTACAGTTCTTTTTATGCTGGCTTCAATGATATGACATGCATGCGGAATCTCTGGCCCAATCTTAAAAGCCAATCTAATTCTGAAATAGTAATTGAAGAAATAGAGTGTGATGTTGAATCGGAATATGACGAGGATGAAGCCTTTGAAGAGATCAGTAAAGAATTAAGCCATTTTGAAGAAAAACCCAAGCCTAACCTGAGTGATACAGAAGCCATCAATTTAAGGGACCAAGATAATGTCCAGAAAACTAAAATAAGTGTCCATCTTGAACCACAACTTAGAGAGGAGATAATTACAGCACTGTTCGAGTATAAAGATGTTTTTGCATGGTCTGATGACGATATGCCAGGTCTAAGCACTGACTTGGTGGTTCACAAATTGCCCACTGATCCGGCATTCCCTCCTGTCAAGTAGAAGCTGAGGAAATTTAAAACTGATATGAGTATGAAGATCAAGGAAGAGGTCACCAAGCAATTCAATGCAAAGGTCATTCGGGTCACTCGGTATCCCACTTGGTTAGCCAATGTAGTGCCTGTGCCGAAGAAGGATGGCAAGACCAGGGTGTGTGTTGATTATCGAGACCTCAACAAGGCGAGTCCCAAGGATAACTTCCCACTGCCGAACATCCATATATTGATCGATAATTATGCCAAACATGAGATTGGTTATTTTGTGTATTGTTATGTGGGCTACCACCGGATCTTAATGGATGAAGAAGACGCAGAAAAGACAGCATTCATCATGCCATGGGGAACGTAATGCTGTCGGGTCATGCCATTTGGTTTGAAAAATGCTGGGGCAACCTACATGAGTGCAATGACGACCATATTCCACGACATGATACCTAGGGAGATCGAGGTTTATGTGGATGATATAATTGTCAAGTCTAGAAAGCAGTCTGATCATGTCAGAGATCTGAGAAAATTCTTCCAAAGGCTTCGCAGGTACAATCTCAAGCTCAATCCTACAAAATGCGCATTCGGTGTTCCGTCGGGAAAGTTGTTGGGATTCATAGTTAGCCGACGAGGTATTGAATTAGACCCGTCAAAAATCAAAACTATCCAGGAACTGCCACCTCCAAAGAACAAGACTGAGGTGATGAGTCTGTTGGGGAGATTAAATTACATCAGCCGGTTTATTGCTCAGCTCACGACAACTTGTGAGCCAATCTTCAAACTGTTAAAGAAAGATGTTGTAGTCAAGTGGACAGATGAATGTCAGGAAGCATTTGATAAGATAAAGGGTTACTTGTCAAACCCACCTGTGTTGGACCCGCCAGAACCAGGGAGACCTTTGATTCTGTATTTGACGGTCCTGGACAATTCATTTGGTTATGTGTTGGGCCAACATGACATTACCAACACGAAGGAGTAGGCCATTTATTGTCTCAGCAAGAAGTTCACAACTTACGAGGTTAAGTACACTTATCTTGAGAGGACGTGTTGCGCCCTCACTTGGGTGGCACAGAAGTTGAAGCATTATTTGTTATCTTACACTACTTACCTCATCTCTCGTTTGGATCCATTAAAATATATCTTTCAGAAGCCTATGCCCATAGGGAGGCTCGCAAAGTGGCAAATATTGCTCACAGAATTTGACATCATCTATGTGACTAGGATTGCAATGAAAGCACAAGCATTGGACGATCATTTGGCTGAGAATCCTGTAGATGAAGAATATGAGCCTTTGAAGACTTACTTCCCTGATGAAGAGGTAATGCACATTGATGAATCGGAACAGATTGAAAATCCAAGATGGAAACTTTTCTTTGATGGGGCCGCAAACATAAAAGACGTCGAGATAGGAGCGGTACTTATTTCTGAAACAGGGCATCACTACCCTGTTACGGCTCAGCTTTGGTTTTATTGCACTAAAAACATGGCTGAGTATGAGGCATGCATTTTGGGTTTAAGGATGGCTGTGGATATGGGTGTCCACGAAGTTCAGTCATATTCCAAGGATTCATAATGAGGTCGTTAATGCTTTGGCTACTCTGGCGTCAATGTTACATCATACAAATAAGGCTTATGTAGACCCATTGCATATTCAAGTCCGCGATCAGCATTCTTATTGTAACTTGGTGGAAGAAGAACTCGATGGAAAACCGTGGTTCCACGATATCAAGGAATACATCCGGATGGGAGTATAAACAATACAAGCTACAGGTGATCAGAAGAGAACAATTCGTTGTTTGGCAAGCAGATTTTTCTTCAGTGGGGGAGTTTTGTACAAAAGGACTCCAGATCTAGGACTGCTGAGATACATAGATGCTAGGCAGGCCACAACTATTATGACCGAAGTACATTCTGGAGTCTGTGGAATGCACATGAGTGAGTACATGTTGGCAAAGAAGATTCTCCGAGCATGTTATTATTGGCTCACTATGGAGCGAGACTGTATCAGTTTCGTGCGTAAATGTCATCAGTGCCAAGTGCATGGAGATTTGATTCATTCTCCACCATCTGAATTACATACAATGTCTGCATTATGGCCTTTTGTTGCTTGGGGATTGGATGTCATTGGACCAATCGAGCCAGCAGCGTCCAACGGGCATAGGTTTATTCTGGTGGCCACTGATTATTTCACCAAGTGGGTAGAGGCTAAAACATTCAAGTCTGTAACCAAGAAGGCGGTGGTTGATTTTGTGCATTCAAATATCATTTGCCGGTTCAGGATACCGAAGGTGATCATTACAGACAATGGGGATAATCTCAATAGTCATCTAATGAAAGAGGTACGTCATCAGTTCAAGATTACACATCGCAATTCTACCCCATACTGCCCTAAGGCAAATAGAGCAGTTGAGGCGGACAACAAGAATATAAAGAAGATACTTCGAAAAATAGTGGAAGGTTCTAGGCAGTGGCATGAAAAGCTGTTGTTTGCATTGCTGGGTTATCGTGCTACTGTCTGTACTTCAGTAGGGGCGACTCCTTATTTGTTGGTGTATGGCACCGAAGCAGTGATACCCGCAGAAGTGGAAATTCCATCCCTTCGAATTGTCGCAGAGGTTGAGATCGATGATGATGAGTGGGTCAAAACCCGCTTGGAACAATTGAGTTTGATCGATGAGAAGATACTGACAACAGTGTGTCATAGCCAGTTGTATCAACAAAGAATGGCAAGAGCATACAATAAGAAGGTGCGTCCACGGAGGTTTGAAGTGGGTCAGTTAGTATTTAAACACATTCTTCCTCATCAGGTTGAAGCAAAAGGAAAATTTGCCCCAAATTGGCAGGGGCCATTCGTTGTAACTAGAGTGTTGTCCAATGGTGCATTGTATTTGACAGATGTAGAAGGCAAATGTGTAGAAATGTCTATCAATTCTGATGCAGTCAAGAGATACTATGTATGATTTCTTTCTTTGATTGTACTTGTTTGTATTTGGCATGTCTCGAATATTGAAATGACGAAGACATTTTGTTCTGCTATCTAAATACTTTATCCCTTGTCACCCCTCTTGAGCCTTATTTGTTTTCTTTCATACCCCTCTTTCGGAATCAGTAACAAATATCAGAAACACAAGCGTAAAAGATAAGTAAAGGAAGGAGAGAAAAATAGAAAGAAAATAAAAGAGAAAGAAAAGAATGAAAAGAGAAAAAGAATGAAAAGAGAAAGAAAATAATGAAAAGGAAAAAGAGAGGAAGAAAAAAAACAAAAGGGAAAAGCAAAGCAAAAGAGAGAGTAAAGAAAGAGAAAAAGAAAAATCACAACAGCAAAGTAATTTCTGTGACATGAACTACGTTCGACCTGATTCCTTTTAAGGATACGTAGGCAGCCTCACGGTTCGGTCTCATCAAAACAAAAATCCAAAAGTCCCCAAGCAAGAAACTGGGGCAGAAGTTGTGATTGCTGTAAGAAATCTGGTTCCGAAAGTTGTAATTTTGAACCCATAATGAGTTGTTTTGAGCCTTTTTATACCCTTTCTTTTTAACCCCATCCAAAAGCCCACATTACGGTCCAAAGAAAGACCTTCTGATCAGTCTTCAAGAAATGACAAGGCGAGCAGGTAGAGGCGATTCATATCAGGGGCAACACTTTGGTCCAAATAGGAAAAGAAATCAAAAATGAGAAAGTCTTATTAGTGAAAACCCTCACGGGCACCGTAAGGCGACGGGAGCAGAGAGAAATAAAAATGAGAGTCTTATTGGTGAAAACCCTCACAGGCACCGTAAGGCGACGGTAAGTTGACAGATGAATGAATGAGAGAGGTCCGCTGGTGAAAACTTTTTAAGGCACTGCAAGATAAACAAGGTCGGGATCTAGATGAAGAAATAAGTTATGGAAATTCTGGGGCAACAAAGTGTGGCAATTGGAAGTTGATTGGTTGGACAGATTGGGCCAATTAATCCAAAATGCATATCATGATCATTGGTGCCAGCTGCTCCACCCAGATAAGTCCTTTTTCTTTTTCCTCTTCAGATAGTCTTCCAGTTTTGGATTTTCTTATCCTTAACCTTGAAAGTCATTGCATTTCATTTCTTTCGGGTTTATTTCTCTAAGATGTTCCTAATGGCAGTTATGTTTAAGCAAATAAGAAGGAATTTCAAAGTTCACTACCAGCTTCAAGATTGCAAAGCACAATGTGGCCAGAGCATACCAAAGATAGCATGGTGTAAGGTGGGATAAAGTGCCGACAAAAGTTCCATCGGCAGAATGATTTAGTAATTTCATGGGAGATGCAGAGTTTCAGGTAAAGGGGTCAGAGGTGTGAAACAACGGTTTGGGTATAGAACACTCGGGTCATCCAAAGGTATGGGGTTTGGAAAGTCAGCCAGAAAGTCAAGTGGTTTAGGGCCAGTTCGGGGAAGCCAGTCAAAACAAAACAATGCAGCGGAGGGACCTTCAGCAAAGAATGTCATCAACTAACCACCACATTTTAAACTGACGAGTTTTTCTTTGATTAAACAGGGGCAGGAAATTTCGTTTGTTTCGGAGAAACCCTCCGTGGAGAAAGGCAGTCACCAAACAGGTTTGATTTTTGATTTTCAGGACCCTCCTGGAAAATGGGACCTAGTTTAAAGTTCAGAAATAGCATAATTTAGCATAAATGTATCCCAAAAGAGTATAAGTTAGCTTAACATTTGCATGTTTGAGACAGGATTCAATTAGAAATTTTCAGGACCCTCCTGAATAATGGGACTTAGCTTTAAGATTTCGATTAGATAACAACATGTAGCGTAAACTCTGCTGTAGGGTAGTATAATGCAGCCATGAAAGTTGTCACCCTTGAGATAAAATTTAACCTTTGATTTTCAGGACCCTCCTGGATAATGGGGAGTAGTTTAAAGATCCCCTTAGATAGCAAGATTTTGCAAAAGTCACACCTTTAGAAGATATAACTTAGATTAAAATTGTCGGTTAATTAAGGGTTTTTAGGACCCTCTTGGATAATGGGACCTAGCTTTCAAATTCTTAGTAATACTTGGTAATATGATTTAGTTACACTCACAACTGTGCCCAGCCACCAAACTGGGGTAGAAAATTTTCTTTGTTTTTGTCTATTTCGTTGAAGTCAGGAGCCCGCCTAGAGAGCAGGGAATACATTCAAGTATAGCAGTCATGAGCCCGCCTGGAGAGCAGAGAATTCATTCAAGTTTAACAGTCAGGAGCCCGCCTGGAGAGCAGGGAATACATTCAAAGTTAGCAATCAGGAGCCCGCCTGGAGAGCAGGGAATACATTTCAAGTTAGAAGTCAGGAGCCCGCCTGGAGAGCAGGGAATAAATTCAAAGTTTAGCAGTCAAGAGCCCGCCTGGAGAGCAGGGAATACATTTCAAGTCAGTTGTCAGGAGCCCGCCTGAAGAACAAGGGAGTACAATTCAAAGTTTTAGCTTTCAAGTTCTTATTGATATTTGGTAATGTGATCCGTCTTACACTTACATCTGTGTCCAACCTCCAAACTAGGGCAAAAAATTTTCTTTGTTTTGTCTATTTCGTTGAAGTCAGGAGCCCTCCTGGAGAGTAGGGAATACATTTCAAGACAGCAGTCAGGAGCCCGCCTGGAGAGCAGGGAATACATTCAAGTTTAGCAGTCAGGAGCCCGCCTGGAGAGCAGGGAATACATACAAGTTCAGCAATCAGGAGCCCACCTGGAGAGCAGGGAATACATTTCAAGTTCAGCAATCAGGATCCCGCCTGGAGAGCAGGGAATACATTCAAGTTCAACAGTCAAGCGTCCATTTGGAGAGAAGAAAAAACATCTCAAAGTGCAGTTGGCAGTCAGGCATCCACCTGGAGAAATGGAAAACATCTCAGATTACAATTCAAGGCGGCAACAAGGGGATTCCACCGGGAGAGTACAAGTCAACCAGGCAACAAGAACCACAAGAGCAAGTCTGAAGTTACAGATAGGATTTTGTAATGCATATATCATAGCATAGTTTAGCTTCTTTTTATTTTATCGTGGTGTAATAAGGGGATGCAGTAAGCAGTAGCAGCAACATCAGCAACAACAGTGAAATCACAGCTTCACGGTAGTCCCAGCTACCAAACATTCCTGAACTACACTGACCTGATTACTTTTTAGCCAAGGATATTTAGGTAACCTCGGAAGTAGGGTGCGGTCAAATCTTTCAAAAAATGCTTCCCACGGAGTATTCAAACGGGCAAAAATCGCTCGTATCCGCTCACTTTATCTTTGCACGAAAACTCTTCGTGCTTTCGAGCAAAGAGGGGAAGCTGTGAGCACGTGATTTTTGCCCTATATGAATTACTCCCATAAATTAAAAACAAAATAATTTCTTTCAGTATTTGCAATTTTGTGGATTTTTGTGGCATTTTCTGTTAATTGTTTGCATTTTGTTTGTGCATTTTAATTAGTGAAAAATACAAAACAATATGTTGCATTTACATTTAGGATTTAATTCTACATTTTAGGATTAATTAACAAATTAGTTGTTTTATAAAAATGGGAAAAATCACAAAAAAAATAGTTTATTTTGCTTTTAATTTTAATCTCGAATTTTGGTAATTTTTCCTTGAATTTGGTTTTTAATTAGTTGTGATAATTATTTAGAGTTAGTTAATTTAATTTGATAGGATAATTTGGTTTGGGATTTAATTTAGGTTTTATTTTTAATTTTTAATTTTTAAAAAAAAGAAAAAGAAAACATGAAATTGAAAAAAAGAGAAAAAAGTTTTTAAACAAGAGAATTTGAATTTTGGGCTTATCAATTGAATTCCCCCCAGGCCCAAACAATATTCCGCTAATACCCGACCTAAACCCGTTATTGCACCCAGTCCAAGCCAGCCTGACCAAACGACGTAGTATGGGGGCGTTACTACGTCATTTCGAGTTCACCAATGTCGAATTAATCCTGGCCCTCCATCCCTGGCTCATCTAATGGTTGGTAAGTGGGGTCGTTTGAGTATTTAAATGTCTGAACAGCCCCCCTACCCCTTACTCATCGTCCCTCTCTCACCTCTTAGAGCCCCCTTATCCCTGATAAACCCTAGCGATGCCGCCCTAATTCCCACCACCTTAGCCCGGCGGCGCCAATGCCATGCACCACCAAAATAACACCCCTGAACCCATGTCTCACCCTCATTCAAGAAACCCACTATGTTTCCTTCAAATATTAGTGAAGCTCCTCGAATCTGGATTTGAAGGGACAACCCTAAAAGTCCAAAGGTCAGAATCGGCGAGGGTTAAAAAATTTTAGGCCTAAATCGATGTTACTCGTGTGTTCTTGATATTAAGAACCTATAATTAACTTTGGATCGGGCCGGAATCAATGAGTTGAAGGTTGATCCTTAGGCCCTTTTGTCCGGGTCCTCTTGGGTATGTCTCTTTTCTTCTCCTCAGTTCTTTTCCTTCTTTACTCCTACGTTTCTTCTATTATTTGTTGTCCCATTAGGTCTTTTGTGCTCGTTTATGGGTTGTTTATTATGCATGTTATTTTAAAATATTAGGTCACTTAGCTTGATTAATGAGGTTGGTTTTTATCTCGTACTTTCTTTAATTTTAGCCCGGTACTTGATTTCTGTTTTTGAAGTTGTTCATACTCGTCTCTGTTATGAGCATTTGTTTCAATCAATTCGACTTGGTTTGGGTTTGGGTTTGGGTTTATGCCTCTGATATTTTGATTTACTAGTTTGGGCCGAACCTGAATTAATTCAGTTGGGTCGAATCGACCCATGCTCTGTCCGGTTCCTTCAGGTAATACAGGGTCATTAAGGGGTAATTTAGGTAGTCTAGGCTTGGGAATCTCTTTGTAACTGACTGGGAAGCTTCTAGGAAGCTGGGGTGGGGACTAATGGGTAAATCTGATTTATAAACTAAGGTTTCCTGAGCAAAAATGAAAATGTAAAAAGGGTTGAAGTGTAAAAATTGACTCCTGGAGTCTGCCCTAGTAGCTTGCCTATAAAGACGTATTTTAAATGACACTGCAATCTTCCTTAAAAGTAATTCAAAGCGGCATAAAGTTAAAATTTGCACATAGGTTCATAATTGTTTAAAATCAGATAATTAAGCTGAATATAACAGTTGAGCGACCGTGCTAGAACCACAGAACTCGGGAATGCCTAACACCTTCTCCCGCGTTAACAGAATTCCTTGCCCGAATTTCTGTGTTCGTAGACTGTAAAACAGAGTCAATCTTTACTCGATTCGGGATTTGAACCGGTGACTTGGGACACCATAAATCATCCCAAGTGGCAACTCTAAATTTTAAATAAAATAATCCTGTTTCGATTGTCACTTTAAGTTGGAAAAAACTCCCTTATACCCCCTTCGGGTGGTAGGAAAAAGGAGGTGTGACATTCACTATGTCTTGCACTACATCAATACAATCCCTGCAACATCTCACAACCAGTTAGCCCAAAACTCAATCCTAAACTACAAAGAAAATCAAAAAAAACAAGAAGAAAAACATATGGGTTGCCTCCCAAGAAGCTTCTGATTTAACGTCGCGGCACGACGCATGTTACCACCACATCACTTGAGATAAAGGAGCTCCACCACGTGGCTGTCATATAACTTTCCAAGATAATGCTTTACCCGATGCCCATTAACTCTAAAGACTTCACCATTTTTGTTTTTCAAATCAAGAGCACCAAAAGGGGTCACAAACACAACTTCAAACGGTCCACTCCATTTGGATTTGAGCTTTCTCGGAAACAGACGTAACTGGGAGTTGAACAAGAGAACCAAATTACCTACGTTGAACTTCTTTCCACGAGCATATTTGTCATGAAGGTACTTCATCTTGTCCTTATACAATGACGAACTGGAGTAGGTATGGAATATAAATTCATCAAGTTCATTGAGTTGTTCAACACGAAGATTAGCTGCAATATCCTATTCAAGATTCAACTTCCTCAAAGCCCATATGGCCTTGTGCTCTAACTCAACCGGAAGATGGCAGGATTTCCCAAACACCAACCGATACGGAGATATCCTAATTGGAGTTTTGTAAGCTGTCCAATAAGCCCATAGAGCGTTATCCAACTTCTTCGACCAATTGGTCCTATTTGCATTGACCGTCTTTGACAAGATACTTTTGATTTCTCTGTTATAGACTTCCACTTGACCACTAGCTTGAGGATGATAAGGGGTCGAAACCTTATGATTGACACCGTACTTGGAAAGCAATGTGTCGAAAGCTTTATTGCAAAAGTGAGACCCCCCATCACTAATAATCACACAAGGAGTGCCAAACTTTGCGAAAATGCTCTTTTTAAGAAATGCAACAATACTCCAGGCTTAATTGTTAGGCAAAGCCACGGCTTCAACCCATTTTGAGACATAGTCAACCGCCACGAGAATGGAAGTATTCTCACAAGAGCTAACAAATGGACCCATGAAATCGATGCCCCAAGCATCAAAGATATCTACTTCAAGAATGGTATTGAGAGGCATCTCATCCCTTTTTGAAATTCCACCCGCTCTTTGGCAATCGTCACACCTCTTCACAAAATCACCCGCATCTTTGAACAAGGTGGGCCAATAGAATCCACAACTAAGAACTTTCGAGGCGGTCCTCACCCCACCATGATGGCCACCATAGGGTGAAGAATGGCAAGCCTCTAAGACACTCAATTGTTCTTCCTCCGGGACATATCTACGAATCACACCATCCGTGCAAATATTGAACAAGTATGGCTCATCCCAATAGAAATCCAAACTATCCTGCTTGAGCTTCTTCCTTTGGTTAGAAGAGTACTTACACGGGATTACTCTACTTACAAGGTAGTTGGAAACATCGACAAACCATGGCATATTATTCATTGACACCGCGAGGAGTTGCTCGTCAAGAAATGAATCATTGATCTCAAGGCCATCACAAGGACTCCCCTCCTTCTCCAAACGGGACAAGTGGTCCGCCACTTGGTTCACACTACCTTTTTGGTCCATAATTTCTAGATCAAATTCTTGAAGTAGGAACACCCATCTCATCAATCTTGCCTTGGAGTCTTTCTTTTTCATCAAATACCTAAGGGCGGCATGATCGGTGTGCACTATAACCTTGGCCCCCATAAGATATGGCCGAAATTTTTCCATAAACACTATAGCCAACAACTCTTTCTCGGTGACTGTATAGTTCCTTTGAGCCTCATTTATGGTCTTGCTTGCATAGTATACTGGATGAAACATCTTATTAACCCTTTGACCCAGAACAGCCCCAATCGCAACGTCACTTGCGTCACACTTGAGCTCGAAAGGCAAGCTCCAATTTGGTGCGATAATGATTGGGGTAGTGGTCAACTTAAGCTTGAGAAGCTTGAATGCTTGAATACATCCCTCATCGAACACAAACTTTGCAGCCTTTTCTAGCAACTTGCACAAGAGGTGTACTACTTTTGAAAAATCTTTTATAAACCTCCGGTAAAAACCCGCGTGCCCAAGAAAACTCCTCACCCCTTTGACAGAAATGGGGGGAGGAAGCCTTGAAATCACCTCTATCTTGGCTTTGTCAACTTCAATTCCATGCTTTGAAATTTTGTGACCCAACACTATACCCTCTTCAACCATGAAATGGCATTTTTCCCAATTGAGTACGAGGTTTGTGTCTTCACATCGGGCCAATACTCTATCCAAATTTCTCAAACATTCTTCAAAGGAATCACCAACCACACTCAAATCATCCATGAAGACCTCCAATATATCTTCCATCATGTCGATGAAAATAGCCATCATGCATCTTTGGAATGTCGCCAGAGCATTACACAATCCGAACGGCATCCGAGAGAAAGCGAAGGTTCCATACGGATAAGTAAAGGTGGTCTTCTCTTGGTCCTCTGGGGCAATTAAGATTTGATTATACCCCGAGTACCCATCCAAAAAGCAATAAAAAAAAGCACGCCCCGCGAGACGATCAAGCATTTGGTCAAGGAATGGCAATGGGAAATGGTCCTTTTGGGTCACCTTGTTTAGCTTCTGGTAGTCCATACAAACCCTCCAGCCTATGACTGTCCGAGTAGGAATAAGTTCATTGATGTCATTGGTTACCACAGTCATACCGCCCTTCTTTGGTACACATTGCACCGGAGAAGTCCATGAGCTATCAGAAATGGGGTACACAACCCTGACATCCAACCATTTGATCACTTCTTTCTTCACCACTTCTTGCATAGCCTCGTTCAATATTCTTTGATGCTCCAAGGAAGGCTTTGCATCCTCCTCCAAGATAATTGTGTGCATACAAAATGCGGGGCTTATTCCCCGAATGTCAGCTAGAGTCCATCCAATTGCCCTTTTCCGCTTTTGAAACACCGCCAAAGTGGCCTCAACCTGCATGTTAGTAAGGCAAGAAGAAAGAATAACTAGTAAAGTAGAGTTTGAACCCAAGAATTCACACCTAAGGTGTGGAGGAAGTGGTTTCAACTCCAACACTAGTGGCTCCTCAATTGATGGTTTGTTGGTGGAGTTTTTCGATTTTCAAGATCCAACGACAATTTTCTAGGCTTATAAGAATAAGAGCCCATCCCATGTAAGGCATTCACGTACTCCACTCTACTTGTATCCTTATTGACATCAAGATTTAATAGCATGGCCTCAAGAGGATCCTCCACGTTGATCATAGCACTAGTATCATCCACAATTACAACTGTGACAAGGTCTACAAATGAGTACACCTCGGTGCTATTGGGTTGCTTCATAGACTTGCAAATATGGAAAACGACCTTTTCATCTCCCACTCGGAAAGTGAGCTCACCCGCTTCAACATCAACCAATGCCTTCCCCGTTGCAAGGAAATGTCTGCCCAAGATAATAGGAACCTCATAGTCCACTTCACAATCCAAAATGACAAAGTCGGCTAGCAAAATAAATTTGTCCACACGGACAAGCACATCATCAATAATGCCCAAAGGTCGCTTCATCGATCAATCCGCCATTTGAAGTCTCATTGAGTTGGCCTAGGTTGCCCGATACCCAAAGTTTTGAAAACCGAGTAGGGCATTAAATTGATACTAGCTCCCAAGTCACATAGAGCCTTGGGAAAATCCGCACTCCCAATGGTGCAAGAAATGGTTAAACCACCGGGATCTTCAAGCTTCGGGACCATTGAATGCACTATAGAACTAACTTGGTGAATCATCTTTATAGTTTCACAATCTATAGAACGCTTCTTTGTAACCAAGTCTTTCATGAATTTTGCATAACCCGACATTTGTTCAAGTGCCTCCACCAAAAGCACATTAATAGATAAGTTTTTCATCATGTCAATGAACTTTTTAAATTGATTATCATTCTTCTGCTTCGCGAGCCTTTGAGTATAAGGTGGAGGTGGCCTTGGCAAAGGAGCCTTGGCTTTTGGCACAACCGGCTCCGGCATGTCAATTATGTGTTCCCTAGATAGGTTCACATCATTTTGGGTTTCCACCTCGATTTCTTGAATATCAATCCTCACTTCATTGTTCATATTTTCATAAACCACATCTTCAACTACCAAAGGGACTTTGTCATCTTGCAACTCAACATCATCATCCACGACTTACTTTTGCTTAGAGGCATTCACATCACCGCCTCTCCCACTTCTTGTTGTGACCGCCATAACATGATTGTTCCCACGTTTTGGGTTCACTACTGTATCACTTGGTAGAGCACCCTTCGGGCGAGTATTCAATGACTGAGAGATTTGGCCTAATTGCACTTCCAAGTTTCGGATATAGGTGTTGTGAGAAGCTAACTGTGCATCAGAATCTACATTCCTCTTCATCATCTGCTCGAACATCATTTCAATTCTACCCATATCATTACCAGAATAACTAGGACCTTGAGAAGGGAAAAGGGGTGAATTGTTCGGTTGTTGGTATATTTGGGGCCTTTGAAAGCCTTGCCCCCGGTTGCCTTGGTTTCCATTGTTGTTCCACCCGCCTTAATTGTTGTTGTTGCCCCAATTATTGTTATTTCTATTCCATTTTCCTTGGTTATTGTTCTGACTACCCCAATTGTTGTTTTGGTTGTTGTTGTTCCAATTGCCACCGCCTTGTTGTTGATTGCCCCAATTTTCTTGGGGTCGCCATTGCTGGTTTGAAGAGTTGCCTCTATTACCTTAATAGTTGTTGACATATTGTACCTCTTCACTTTGGTCTTTATAACCATCATTTTGACACCCATCATATTCATCAACAAATTGCTCAGAATTTCCTTGATTTTGTTGCCTCATTTGCCTTCTCTTGTTGACAAGCATACTAACACCCTCCATGGCATTCACTTGGCGAGGATTTTGAACTTGTTGCAACTGCACCTTAGCCAATTGGTTCATAGTAGTAGTAAGCTCAGCTATCGCTTGCCCGTGGTCGTGCAATTCCTTGTGCAAATAGATAACCGTAGGGTCACCTTGAGGCACATTTGCTCTACTCTGCCATGCTGAAGAAGTGTCCGCCATTTCATCAAGTACATCACATGCCTCCTCATAAGAAAGCTTCATAAAATTGCCCCCGGCCAATTGGTTAACAATGCATTGATTTGTAGTATTTATGCCCCAATAGAAGGTTTGTTGGATCATGGCCTCGGTCATATCATTATTTGGGCACTCCTTCACCATTGTTCTATACCGCTCCCAAATCTCATGCAAAGGTTCCTTTGGCTCTTGCTTGAAGGCTAATATTTCAACTCAAAGTGCCTCCATATGACTAGGAGAGATGAATTTGGCAATAAAGTTATCCGCCAACTCATCCCAAGTTGTGATGGAATGGTTGGGGAGTCTCTCGAGCCAGTCTAATGCCTTCCCCCGAAGTGAGAACGGGAAAAGTCTCAATCTCAGCGCATCCTCGGATACATTCATCTGCTTGCTCCCCCAACATGTATCTACGAACTCCTTGAGATGTTTGTAGGCATTTTGATTTGCAGCGCCCGTGAAGTACCCACATTGCTCAAGTAAGGTCAACATCACATTGGTTATCTGAAAGTTGCCCACCCGGATTCGGGGTGGGACAATAGCACTTGCATAGCCCTGGTTCAGTAATACTCTGGGAGCCACTCTTGGAGGAACCGGGGGAGGGTCTGGAATATTGTCAATTGTATTAGCATTGGCATTCCGACTTCTGCATTGACCTTGAGGTGCAAGAGGCACCTCATCTTGCTCAAGATCATCTACCTCCTCCCCCGCTATCACGTTTCCAAGGGGGTCATTAGCGTTGTTTAAAGCCATGTTGGTACCTGAGTAGTGACACAAACAAGTAAGTAACAAAGAAGGAAAGAAGAACAATACACAAAAATAACTAAATAGATAGCCAAAACCGTTAGCTCCCCGACAACAGCGCCATAAAGTAATCACGGCCTACTCCACAGTACTAAAAAGTAGGAAGAGAGGGTTGCAATAGCTTTTACCCGATATGTGGGTCGGGATTGATTTCCATAGGGATCTAGGAATGGAGTCGAGTATCTATTTAGAGTGGAATTGTGTATTTGTTCCAAATATCGCTTCCAATCATTTTTTCTTTTTTTCTTTAATGCAACTAGATTATGCTAAACGAGAATTTCTAAAAGTTGCATCTAATGGATAAAAAGGCACTAGGGTAGTGACTTTCACCTAGGTGGCTAATTGACGGGTAATTGCTTTTAAGGCACGATTGACATGATTGGAGAAATATGCTATAACCGTTGCACGATTTTACCCACTCTCACACCTCTCGGTAGAGAGAGTGATTTTGCCCAATTGACTTTCTCAAGACCAAATAGGTAGGCAAATTTGCTCAAGCAACTAGGGTTAAGTCGGGTAATTACTCTCTCGAGGTTTAACCCTTTAATTGGGACTATCAATTCTCTTGAGTCCATCCCAATTCCTTGTTGGGTCAATTTTGAAGACTTAGGCTTTCTTTCTCAAGAAGAGCCAAGTCAACTTAGCACAAACCAATGTTTGCAACCACTAATTCATAAATTAAACCATAAAATTGACCCAAATAACAAACACCCATAGTCAATCTAGCCCTAAATCACAATACCCATCAATTACCCACACTAGGGTTGAGCCACAACCCTAGCTAATGGGTTTAGCTACTCATGCTTGAAGAGAAGAACAGAGAAATAGATGAATATAAAGGCATATTAATTAAACACTAAAGTAAATACAGAGATTTTATCGTTAAAACTAAGTTAAAATGCCCAAAATGGCTACAGATGGTCTTCTCACGAGCGCAGCTAATATATGATAATATTTGATACCCTAAAAATGGAAAAAGGTTCTATTTATACTAAGCTGGAAAAACTGGACAAAAATGCCCCTACGGGGTGAGTGCGGACCGCACAAAATGGTGTGCGACCACATTAGGCTCTTGACTCTGCAATTCCAACTCTCTTAACCCAGGCTCCACAGACCGCACAGAATGGACCACGGTCGCGGAGGCTTCCAATACAGTCCGCGCAGAATGGACTAGGGACCGCACAGGCTTGAACCCTGGCACTTGACATCTCTCTGAATATTGCTTTTGCGGACCGCATGAAATGGTGGTGCGGCCGCGGTGTCTTCAGTGCTGGCCGCACAATATCTACTATGGTTGCACTGCTTTGAAGCTTTCAATTCCAGGTCTCTGAATCTCCCTAGTGCGGATCGCACAAAGTGTATTGCGGCCGCACTAGTCCTGTTTGTCCTGAGTTTGTCTTGTCTTTGGTACTTGTGCAAGTTTCACTCCTTTTGAGTTGATCTTTGACATTTTGTCACTTTGTTGATCAAACCTGCAATCAAACACAACTTATGAGCCTTTTGAGACTATTTTGTATGAATTTATAATCAAAGCGCAAGCAAGAAGGAGCATAAAATGTGTCAAAATCCCTAGTTATCACCTTCGCTAGCTGGTTCATTGTTGTTGTCA
The DNA here is from genome assembly GCF_000393655.2 of Nicotiana sylvestris. NCBI lineage: Eukaryota > Viridiplantae > Streptophyta > Magnoliopsida > Solanales > Solanaceae > Nicotiana > Nicotiana sylvestris. The sequence goes on along the minus strand of NC_091059.1, from coordinate 199,500,697 downwards.
GCTCTTCTATAGCCTGCCCATGATCATGTAGCTCTTTTTGCAAGTGAGTGACCGTGGGGTCACCCTGTGGCACATTAGCTCTACTTTGCCAAGTGGAGGACGTGTCAGTCATCTCGTCAAGAATGTAACAAGCCTCATCATAAGACAGCTTCATGAAATTACCCCCAGCAAGTTGGTTCACTATGCACTGATTTTTTGTGTTAATGTCCCGATAAAAAGTCTGTTGTATCATTGTCTCAGTCATATCATTGTTGGGATATTTCTTTACCATGGTTCTATATCGATCCCAAATCTCATGTAATGGTTCGGTGGGCTCCTGCTTGAAAGCTAAGATCTTATCTCTCAATGATGTCATGTGCCCCAGCGAGAAAAGCTTTGCAATGAATTTATCCACCAACTCATCCCAAGTAGTGATGGAATGGTTGGGAAGTCGTTCAAGCCAATTCAATGCCTTCCCTCTAAGTGAGAAAGGGAATAGTCTCAACTGAAGTACATCCTCGGACACATTAGTTTGCTTGCTCCCCCAACAGGTATTCACGAAACCCTTGAGATGTTTGTATGTATTCTGATTGGCAGCGCTCGTGAAATACCCACGCTGCTCCAGCAATGTCAGCATCAAATTTGTAATTTGAAAATTGCCCGCCCGGATCCGGGGTGGGACAATTGCACTAGCATATCCTTGGTTGGGAAGCACCCGATGAGCCACTCTTGGAGGTGGCAGGGGAGGGTCTGGAATATTATCATTGGCCTGGCGGCCTCTCCTTTGTCCTTGAGGAACAATAGGAACCTCCTCATCAATATTGTCATCTACCTCCTCCCCCGGTGGAAGATCTCCAAGAGGTGCGTTGTTTGCTGCCATTTTGTACCTGAAGTTGTGACACACACAAATTAGTAACATAGAAGGAAAGAAGAACAATACACAAAACTATTTAGATAGATAGCCAAAACTATTAGCTCCCCAGCAACGGCGCCAAAAAGTGATCGGAGCCAACCCTGCACCACTACAAAGTAGCGAGAGTGGTCGAAGTAGCTTTTACCCGAGATGGTCGGGATCGAATTCCACAGAGAGCTAGAAATGGGAATTGGGTTCCTATCTAAACTAGAGATGTGTAATTGCTCTTAATTACTCTTCCAAACATCATTGGTTTTGATATTACTTCTAATCTTATGCTGATAAGATGCTAAATTAAGCTAAGAGTAAGATACTTGAAAGGATGTCTAAATAGTTAATGAGGCACTAGGGAAGTGACTTTCTCCTAGGTGGATACTTGACGGGTTCTCGAGTATAAGGCAAGATTATCATGTTGGGGATTACGATACAACTAATGCACGAAACTTCTCACTCTATACCTGTCGGTAGTTTGAGTGATTTTGCCCTAATTGACTTTCTCAAGACCAATTGGGTATGATAACTTGTGCAAGTAATTTAGGTTCAAGTCGGATATTACTATCTCTAGATTTAACCCTTTAATTGAGGCTATCAATCTCTTGAATACGCTACAATTCCGTGTTGGACTAATTTTCCTAGACTCAAGTTCTCTTTCTCAAGAAGAACCCAAGTCAAATAGGCACAAATTAGTGTTTGCAACCACTAATTCAACATGGAAAACACAAATTAGTCCAAATATCAAACACCTGTAGACATTCAAGCCTTAAAACTCAAGGCCCATCAAATAACAACACTAGGGTTGAGCCACAACCCTAGCTAATGGGTCTAGCTACTCATAATAATGGAAGAAAACAAAGAAATAGATGAAGAAAAACCCATAAGATTTAATTACAAACTAAGATAAAGAAACTTCATTGTTAAAGTAAGCTACAAATTACTCAAAATGGTCAAAAACTAATGTTCACGAGCGCAGTTCAAAGTCAAATTACAACTCATGACCTAAAAATGGGAAAAGAAAGTATTTATACTAGGCCGAATTTTCTGGACAAAAATATCCATGCAGGGGTAGTGCGATCCGCACAAAATCGAGTGCGGCCACGGTGAGGCTTCTTGGCATTAAATCTCTGCTCTCTGAACTTGGCCACTGCGGCCGCGGTGGCTTCTTCTGCGGTCCGCACAAAAAGGACCGCCGACCGCATTGGCTATTTCCTCAAAACTTCCAACTCTCTGAACTCCTTCTTTGCGGATCGCATAATCTCGATTGCGGTCGTGGTAAGGCCATCGGTCCGCACAAACTGCTTTGCGGCCGCATTACTTGAGTTTCCGAAATAAGCACCTCTCTGAATCTCCGCACTGCGGACCGCACTAAATGGAATTCGGCCGCAGTGGACCTGTTGCACTATGCTTGGACTTGTTTTTGGTACTTGTGCATGTTTCACTCCTTTTTGAGCTGGTTTTGACTAGTTGTCACTTTTTTGACCAAACCCTACAAACAAGTACAACACATAAGCCTTTGAAATTATTTTGTATATATTTTTAATCAAAACTCAAGTAAGAAGGAGTGTAAAATAAACTACAATCCCTAGTTATCACCCTCCACCCCGCCCCTTCTACCTCCTCCAATAAGAAGAAAAGTGGTGGAGGTAAAGATGGTAGAGGAAAGAATATAGTAAATGATTAATAGGCAAATAAATACTTATGTGGTAATTATATGATTGAGTTGGAGAAAATGAGTGTTATACACACCTTTTTTTAAAACTTTTATTACGTAACGGAAAGTGGACTATCACCTCTATATTATATATTATTGAAAGTTGAATTCATTAAAATTTAATCCAACTTCAATTTTGAATCGCAGTCATTTTATTACATGTTACATTGCTTATGTGAGATGAAAGTTGAATATGTTCACTGTCATTTTCCTTGTAGAATAGGTACGTTCTCCTGTGGCAGATCATCATCATCACTAACCTCTAACATTCTCTTAGTGATGTCAATGTTAGCACAAGGTCCATATGCCCAGCTACAAATCATAAAATAAAGCAGATTAAAAGATGTCATAATAGCAAGAAGCCAGTAGTAATATTCATAGTGACCCTTGTTGATACTGCTTGAAACCCAACTCTCTTTCCCATCTCCTTTGGTATACTTATCCACAGCACTCAGGATAACAATTGCTAATAGATTTGCCACTGCCATTCCTAGTCCTAAGAGTGCAGATGCGAGACTTGACATACTACTCGGGAGCTCAGAATAATAGAACTCTGTCTGGCCGATTGCACTGAATGCCTCTGCTATTCCATTTAAACTATTTTGCAGTATGAGCCACATAGCTGACATTTCCACCAACCCCTCGGGGTTGTTCAAGAGCCCTTGGCTTATTGCTCTTCTTCGTCGAACATGTTCCACGATACCAGAGACTAACATAGACATGCAAGAGACGAATATACCAATCCCCATTCTGACTATAGGTGTTAGACGAACTGCTCTTCCTCTGATTTTCGATGCCAATGGAAGGATCACACGGTCATAGAGAAAAACCCAAAGTGTTAATGCGATCATAAGAAAAATACCAAATGAGCCAGCTGGAATTTGAAATTTTTTCGTTAGATGTCTATCCATGGATTGAGCTTGTAGCAAAGGGAATGACACTTGGCTCAAGTTTATTGATATCATGATCCCCGTCGACCACAATGGCATGATCCTAATGAGGGCTTTTAGCTCCTCAACTTGCTCCACTGTACAAAGGTTCCATGAATTGACTGAAACTCCATTTGGCTTAACATCTTCAGGGCTGTTAATAATGCAAGCTTTGTTTAAGAATCTCAGTTTCTCCGTTGGCAATTGAAGTTCTGAACCATTCTTGTGATGGTAATCAGAATTCTGAGTAGGGTATGGGAGTTTCCTATTCTTGTAGGCAACCACCATTACTTGAATAAAGCTGCCAAACAAGTTTGAGCGAACCTTTTCCTTGATATAAAACGGAGAAGCAAGGAAGAAAAAGTGCGCGGATAAGAACATGAGAATTGCAGGAACTCCAAAACCTATTTTCCAGCCCATCTTATCTTGAAGGTAAACGATACCTGTCCGTGCAATCAGAACAAAGACTATGTATGAAGCATAATACCAGGCAAAGAAGCTTTCTAACACCCTTTGGTTGTTGGGATTATCTCTCTTGTCAAACTGGTTAGCACCAAAGGCTAAAGAACATGGTCTTATACCACCAGCACCAATTGACATGAGCAGAAATGAAAAGACCAAGAGCATGTATTGCGAAGCTGTTGCAGATTTACAAGCCTGCCCTAATTGATCGCCTGCAACAAAGAGTGCAAGCATAAGCGGAGGCAAATGCAGCCTAATAAAGTTGGTTTAACTGAACCCAGTATTTCCACCAAAGAACATAGATATATATGTGAAAAACTTATAGTTTCAATGAATATACTCAGATTTAAAAGTATAGTATATTCAAATGCTAAGGACTTGAACCATTATATCTAAATCTTGGATTAGCCTTTGGCATTAAGGTGTTGAAGTTGGTAAATTAACTATGATTGTCTTGTCTTATGGCTGACCCCATCTTTTACATTTTGCTAATATTGGGAAAACTAAAGGGGGAGAAAGAAAAAGGGAAACAAAAGCGAGAACATCTTGTTTGGATTATTGTTACATTTCGTTTCATAATATAACGTTTTGTATTGTATTGTTTGATGAATATAACGTTTGGATAGATTGTATCGTTTGTCGTGGTTTTATAATATCACACACCAATAATATGAAGAATAAACTTGCAACATTACTAAGAAAAAATAGGATACGGAGTAGAATTATTATATGAAAAAAGTAGAATAAATGATAAAATATGAAGGGCAAGATGAGAGAAAAAAGCAAGGAAACGACGCCACCACACCATATACGATGTTCCATAGAGTGACACTTTTCGTCGTTACATAACGATGGATTTAACGATACGATACAATAAAATTTAAGTAACAATCAAACAAATATTTTATTTAAAGTAATAATACGGTACAATACAACATGTAACAATCATCCAAACAAGCTCGAAGAAAGGACCACTGCTGCATGTGTAGTGTACAATTTGTGATTATGGCCTTGAGGGACCGTATACCCCTAGAAATTATTGGAACACTGTTTCCCTTTCAGTGGAAGGCCATGCAAGATTTAGAAAATAGTATAATATGTTGGTTGCTAAGAACCTTAAAGATTGAACTTATAATATAAGTTCACGTTCAAGACCGAAATGTAAATTACCAGGAAACTGAAGATGGAACCAAGGCCAATGGCAAGGAAACGACCCAGATATGAATCAGCAACAAAAGCACCAACTAAAGGCAAGAAATTTGTAGCTGCTGACCAGAAAAACAGTAAATTTTGAGCAGTAGTAACCTCCATCCTATAATCATTCATCAAATAGAATGTCATATTTGGTAAAAGCCCATAGCTTGCCACTTTCTCCAATGCCTCGTTTGCTATTAACATAAAACCAAGAAACAAAAGAAAATTAATAACATGCATATCCAGAAATAAGGAAGTAAAAAAATAAATAAAACAGAACAAGAAATAGCACCTATAATAAAAGGCATGGTAACGTGGCCACCCTTTGGTCTACTTTTAATTGGAATCATGAAGATGAATGAGAAGAAGTTTGCTTCTCCTGATCTAAAGAAAGCAGCTCTGTCAAATCCTGCTCCATTTAACTGTGAAGAGGAGCTGAGACTGTTTAATTGTATAAATGTGACTCTCACATATAGGTGTTAAATTCAATTATTAATATCCCTCTGTTTTCCTTCACTTCCAACATATGGAAATATTTCTAAAACTGGTTTTTCAATTTGGGATGAAGTGTTTCAAGTTGAAGTAGAAATAAATGACAAACACTTATAAAATAAATATCGATTTGCAAATAATATATATGCGTGTATACGGTTAAAATCGGACCTACCTGATTTTACTATTTGATCGAGACCAGGGAATTGCATCGAAGTCAGCCTCGTAGTGGATCAGACCAGAGCACGAAGACAAGGTATCGAGTTCGAGAATCGAGGTGCCTGTCGAGATCGAGGCCAGCAGCGATCGAGACCAAATATGGCAGACTTCAAGCAAAACGCAATAATGGAAAAGCGAGATATCCGTGGCCGGTCGAAGATCACGGCGGAAACCCCGGAACAAATCAAATCAAGGGCGATTGTTTAGGCTAATCATGAGATTTACTTCCGTAATTAGAATTGTATCATAAATAGGATGTCTCTACTATATAAAGAGGGTTCTGATCATTTTGTGAACATCGGACACTCTGAGATATCAAAGCAATATAACGTCTTTTCTTTAGTTCATATACTTGTTCATCAACTTGTTATATTTTAACTGTTCTTGCACAAATCAGTGCGAGGATACTCAAGTTCGAGGACTGAATTTTGTTCAAACAGTACTGGTTTGCTTTATCTTAGTGTTGATTTCTATTATTAATATTTACATTTATCAATTAGTATTTGTTGAAATTATGTGTCCTTAAAACTACATTATAAGTTTAATTGTTGTCCAGTTTTTAGAATGTCTGAACGCTTAAGTCTTCATTTGTTTCGGTAAATTTCAATTTAATAAATAATTAGAGTGGATTCACCATGAAAATTACACTTGCCGTCCTCGAAAAAAAAGGAATAGGGGATTAATATTTACAATATATCCAATGTGGGTTAGCCACGTGATTGAGGAATTACTACAATTCAATTAAGTCACCTTTCATTCATTTTTTTTTCTTATTAGAATTCAATTAAGTCAACTTAACCTTTCATTCATTTTTGCCATGTGAATGGCCCTATCTTATATTTAAAGGGTTTTTGTGTTATACACCATGTTGAGAAAGGTCGTTCTCCTATATAGAAATACTACATAAGGCCTCAGCTTCAAATACAATTTTATCCTACCTCATTTACTATCCCCTCACATCAAATTTTCGTGAAAGAAAAAAATAAGAATTGTTTGTCAAGAAACAAAGGGAAAAGAGTCCATTTTGCTCGTGAACTATTGGAAATAGAATAATTATGTGGATCGTTAGCTAAATAGGCCAATTGTGCCCCTCTCCACTAATGTTGATCCACCTTAGATAAAAATGAGAAACTTCCACAAACCATTATGTTTTAGTGGTTATTAGCTAGTTGTAACTATCATTTACTATATTACTTTCAATAGCTATGTTTTTAGATTTTTAGAGTATATTCAATGTATTTAAGCTACTGTATTCATGAATATAGTAGCATTTCTAGGCGTGAAAACGGGGAATTACAGCTAGACAGATTTTTGTATTCGAGTGTATTCGACTGTATTCATGACGTGAAACATGGGATTACAGCTGGACATATTATTGTATTCGACTGTATTCACGGCGTGAAACAAGGGATTACACTGTTTTTAAACGGAAAGTGAATCAATTAACATAATAGACTCCTAATATAACTCAACAAACTCAATTATAACACACAAATTTTGTATTTTCAGTTATAAAAAAGATTCTTAACGGAAAAACACCCTAAAAACATAGCAATCTTCAGATAAATTATATAATACATCTGAATACATAAATTATATTAATTAAAAAAAACATATGAACACATTCATGGAATATCGCGAGACAGTGAATACAATGAAATACATAGAATACAGCGGGATACATTGAAATACAAATGAAAAAAAAAGAGAATAAATACAATGAAATACATAGAATACAACGAGATACATTAAAATACAATGAAAAAAGACAATGAATACACACTACTAGAAATTCGGTAAAAAGCGACCAAAGTTGGTCGCTTATAGGCCAAAAAGCGACCAAACATGCCTGGTCGCAATATTGCTGGTCCCTTTAATTTTAGGGACCAAAGTTGGTAGCTAATTAGCGACCAACTTTGGTCTCTAAGGTAAAAAGACCAAATATTCTGGGTAAACACTATAGCGACCAACTTTGGTCGCTTTATTATTTTAATAATATAATTTTGGCGACCAAAGTTGGTCTCTAAATGTAAAATACATTTTTTTAATTATTATTAATTATAAAAAAGCGACCAACTTTGGTCTCTAATCCAAATATTATATTTTAAAATCTGAAAAATAGAGACCAAGGTTGGTCGCTCTTTTATTAATTTTTTTAATTTTTTTTTAAAATAAGTGACCAACTTTGGTCGCTAATTTCAAGAATTTAATTTTTTTTTTAAATTTAAGCGACCAAAGTTGGTCGCTATATTTCCGGAAATTATTTTTTTAATGGAATAGCGACCAAGGTTGGTCGCTTTCTGAGAAATCTGGGTTAATTAGCGACCAACTTTGGTCGCTATTTCCCAGAAAATTATTTTTTAATAGAAAAGTGATCAAAAAGCGACCAACTTTGGTCGCTTTTCTTGGTATTATATTGGCAGAAACTTCTTGTTTTGGCAGCTACACCACCTGTCAATCATACCAAATCTCTATTACAAGCAACAACAACAACAACAACATTAAAACCAACAAAGTATAAAGTTCAATAGAACTACCACATTAAGCTAACCAAACTAAGTTAACTCTTATTACAAACCCATTCGAAAATCGATTCTATGTGTCTAGTTCAAAGTGTATAAAAGTCAATAAGTGTTTTGTACATCATTATCATTACCGTTTGATGAACTTTCATTAGGAAGACGGTATCCAGAAGGGTCTACTTGTCTAGGACGGGAAGAACGATCACAGGGAGGACAGGAGGAACGAGCATTTGGAGGACGGGAGGAACGAGCACGTGGAAGGCGAGCCTCTTGCGATGAGTCACGAGATCGGGGAATCGGAAAACCTCCAGAATCTAGGAGAGATTTGAGCTGCTCTTGCATGCCCTGGCACTGAGCGACCACACCAATGTACTGAGCATTTCTAAGCTTTTCTCTTTCCTTGGCCGCTTCTAGCTCGGATGTGAGCTTTGTCACAGTCTCCCGTATAGCGGAGAGGCTCTCCCCATCAAGTTGCTCGGCTTGCGAGGAAGTCCTTATTCCTTGCATTCCACACTTATAGCGATGGAATTTCTTAGTAGGAAGCCCGTATACCTTCCCCAATTTTGGACCGCTTGCAGCCTCCGTCCACATTCTTTCAGCATCTTCGTCCGAAGGTTGGATTGGTCCGCCCGATTCATTAGGTGGCTGACTGCGTATGAATTCCTCTATTTCAGCTATGAAGCGACCCTATAAGAAAAATTACATTAAATTAGTATTTAAAAATTTATATAAAAGTAAATCAAAATACTTAATGAAAAGTGAAAACTTACATATACAGTCGAGGTTCGTCCCTCGACTCACCTTTCTTGATCCGTCTCTTTCTTTTTCTTCACAATATGAGTCTCCTTGAATAGCTCATCTTGGTTCATCGGATGCCCCAACTTCTTTTCCTAAAAACTCATAAATTTTAGTTAATAAATATAATAGATATACTTTAAAAATTAAAATAAATGAAGCAATTACATACCATTCTTTTTTTTATTGTCCCTAGGCTGATCGTACCTCCAGTGTGCAAGGATCCTCCCTTCTCAGATGCGCGAGCTTTCTTTCCTTTTCGCTTTTCTCTAAGAACTTTGTAGTAAGTCTTTTACTTTGCAAATCATCCTATAAATTCTGAAGCAACCAGCCAGGCTTCTGATTCAACTTTCTAGCTTTGGAGAAAGTATGTGACAACCGCTTGCGAGCTTTGAGATGAAAATTTGCAGCCACGTCCACGCTATAGCGGTGTTCTCATACACACTTGCTTTGTATTTCAAAAGTTAAATATTATATGGAAATATCATAAATATAAATAATTATACTTCTTAAAAGAACATTTGTACCTTAAATTCATTGAAAATTTGCTTCTTCAGCGAGAATGAGAATTCACTCCAAGACGCATAAGGGCCATCATAAAGCTTTATGGTTGCTTTTGTGATTATCCTCGTAGTAATATTACTCGGGATGAACCTGCAATTTAATAAAAAAAATACATTAATATCTTAGTAAGAACTGTACAAAACAATAAACGTAAAAATAACAAATAACTCTTACCCATCACTCTCAGGGACTATGATGATCCTGCCATATTAATCATAATGCACCTCCTCATCAGCATCAGCATCACCGTCCGAAACATGTATATCAGAGACATGTGTGGAAGGTGTAGGGGGGTCAGAGCTAGTATCTCGTAGTCGAAGGCCTAAAATAGATGGAGTCCTTGAAGAAGATGGTTGTGATCCCTGTGACTGCGACATAGCTGTATGGACCGCCAGTGGATGTGATACTGATTGTTGTGACCCGAGTAGATGTGACACTGATGGTTGTGATCCATGTGGATATGACATGGATCGATGCGATCCATGTGATGCTGATGGGTGTGATCCACGTGGTAGTGCAGCAGGTGGACTGTATGTCGGACGTGTAGTCCTATGGCCTTGTGATGAAAGACTTGGTGTTTGCACGAAGGTGTAGGGCACGTGATGCTGTGGCAGCTTAGAATAGCCCTGGGGTGGAGGCAAAGACATAGGCAGAAGTGACATTGCATGTCTAATAAAGTCATCAACCCCTTCTACAAAATCCTCCAGCAATCCCCACCGATTAGATAATTCCTATTGTACATCCAAGTACGATGTTCCATCTATACAAATAAAACAAGAACAAACTAATTTTAATTCATATCCTAATCTTTTTTTAGTTAATTAATTTCATATCCTAAAATTTCAATGCATATCCTAAATTTTAAATTTACAAACTAAAAGTTCAATTTATAAACTAAAAGTTCAATTCATAAACTAAAAGTTCAATTTATATTCTAAAAGTTCAATTCATATCCTAAAATTTCAATTTATAAACTAAAAGTCCAATTCATAAATTAAAAGTTCAAATCATATCCTAAAATTACAATTTATAAACTACAAGTCCAATTCATAAACTAAAAGTCTAATTCATATCTTAAAGGTTCAATTCATATCCTAAACCCTAGATTCTAACTAAACTATCAAGACAATACAAGTCAGAGCTAGTATCTCGTAGTCGAAGGCCTAAAATAGATGGAGTCCTTGAAGAAGATGGTTGTGATCCCTGTGACTGCGACATAGCTGTATGGACCGCCAGTGGATGTGATACTGATTGTTGTGACCCGAGTAGATGTGACACTGATGGTTGTGATCCATGTGGATATGACATGGATCGATGCGATCCATGTGATGCTGATGGGTGTGATCCACGTGGTAGTGCGGCAGGTGGACTGTATGTCGGACGTGTAGTCCTATGGCCTTGTGATGAAAGACTTGGTGTTTGCACGAAGGTGTAGGGCACGTGATGCTGTGGCAGCTAAGAATAGCCCTGGGGTGGAGGCAAAGACATAGGCAGAAGTGACATTGCATGTCTAATAAAGTCATCAACCCCTTCTACAAAATCCTCCAGCAATCCCCACCGATTAGATAATTCCTATTGCACATCCAAGTACGATGTTCTATCTATACAAATAAAACAAGAACAAACTAATTTTAATTCATATCCTAATCTTTTTTTAGTTAATTAATTTCATATCCTAAATTTCAATGCATATCCTAAATTTTCAATTTACAAACTAAAAGTTCAATTTATAAACTAAAAGTTCAATTCATAAACTAAAAGTTCAATTCATATTCTAAAAGTTCAATTCATATCCTAAAATTTCAATTTATAAACTAAAAGTCCAATTCATAAATTAAAAGTTCAAATCATATCCTAAAATTACAATTTATAAACTACAAGTCCAATTCATAAACTAAAAGTCTAATTCATATCTTAAAGGTTCAATTCATATCCTAAACCCTAGATTCTAACTAAACTATCAAGACAATACAAAGTATAATTAAAACAGAAACTAGAAATAACTAAGATTCAAGGTTATAATTCAACCTAAAAGTTAGGATTATATCCGAAAAATTCAACCCATACCCTAAAAGTTCGATTCACAAGCAGAAATCATAAACCCTAGATTCTAACTAGCAAAATTCAAGACAACACATAACAAATTTAATAAGAATTAGTAGGATTTAGGGTTTCTTCTCTTCAAACCATTTCTTCCCCAAATTAGTAGGTAAAACTAAATATTTTAGCTACTAACAATTATCATAGATTTAATTTAGCTAAGAACAATTAATTTTTACAAATCAAACTAGGAGGAATTAAACAAAATCGGTGTATTTCGAAAAAAACAAAGAAAGGAGAGAGAAACCTACCTGGGCAGTGGAGGACGCCGACGGTGGAGCTGCTGTCATCGGTGGGTGTCGGTGGCGCCGTTGCTGCTGGGAGTCAGAGGGGGGGGTTTGAGTGTGAGAGAGAAAAGAGAGGGTTTGGGGAAATGTTTTGAAGAAAATAAGAGAATGGGAGGGGAAACCCGATTTTGACACTGTTTTTAGAAATAGCGACCAACTTTGGTCGCTATTTTGGTAGCAAAATAAGTTTTGACTATTTTGACCAAAATAGCGAACAAAGTTGGTCACTAGTTTCTGACCGTTTGACCAGAATAATGACCAACGTTGGTCGCTATTTCTAAAAAAATTAAATTACTTTTAATTCAATTTAAAATTATGTACAGATGTAGTATAGTGTATATATATATATATATATATATATATATATATATATATATATATATATATAAAAGCTATATTCGATATAATATTAGCTAATGCACTAATACTTAGTGCATAGTATAGTGTAAGTATGTGTGTGTGTGTGTGTATGTGTGTGTGTGTGTGTGTATATATATATATATATATATAAGCTATATTCGATATGTATATAGTATAAATTTAGGATTTTAATTCAATTTAAGCTATATATATATATATATATATATATATAAGTGTTGATACCCAATTTTTCCCTATGCATTTTATATAGGAAAAATACTTTCAAAATGGCATATATATGCATATATAAGTATGCCCAAGTATTTTGGTATTTTTTTTCCTAATTTTTAAAAGATTTTTTAAATCAATTTATTGTCCATTTTAGTAGTACAAAAACTAATAATTATTCCCAAAATAATTATTTTGGTGAATAATTTATTTTATTCTCACAATCATACCAAAATATATCTAAGATAAATTTTGCACATTTTTTTATAAATTTATTTAGCATTTTAAAACTAAATTACATATACTTGTAATTTTAGCCTACTTTAAGATTTAATTGCGTTTATAGTTACAAAAATTTATTCCAATATTTTTAGTTTAATATTTATATATTATTAATTAATTTCGTACCTTTAACTTGTTTCAAAAATCATTTTACTTATTTTTATAAAATAAAAAGGGAAAAAGTGGCTATTTAAACACTAGCCCAAATCAACCCCCCCCCCCAATTAACCTAATTTCAAATCCCCAATTGATCGGCCAATTTCAATTTAACCCGCCCCTTACCCAAATAATCTAACCAGCCCGGCTTTCCCTTTTGATCCAGGTCGTTGATCATTTTGATCAACGACCACGATTTTTCCTTTCCTTTTTAACTCATAAACACCCCCAACCCTACTTCATTTCTCACCAACCGCTGCCTCTGAACTCTCAAACACTCTCGAACCTTCCCTAACCCTAGCCCCCTCTCACTATCTTCCACCTTAGACTCACCGAAATCCATGGTTTCTCAGGCCGTGGGAGTCTTAAACTCACCTCCCTTTGATCTTGTACACTTGGTACTTGAAGATTCGAGATCTGACCTCGAAGGTTCTCACTCAGATCTTTGCCGGCTCGAGGTTTCACGGCCATTTCCTGCTTTGCTCCGGCGTATCCTGGTCTTATGAGCCTGTTTTTTACTTCTCCGACTTAGATCAGAGACCTTTTCAAAGCCTTTCTCATTCTAGGGTTCTTCTAAAACTCTAACCCTTCGAGGTTATCTCCGATTTTTCTTAGATCTGTTATATATCTATGCTTTACTTGAGTTTTCAAACAATTTCCCCAATTTTTTCTTTCAAAAATTACTTTTTTTAAGGTCTTTCTTTTCCGATCTGGGGTTTTCTAAAATGTTTAAGTGATTTATGACTTTCCTTTTCCTTTACGTGTACTTGCTCCTACTGTGTTCTTGTATTCTTCCTTTTACCATGCTCTTCTATGTCTATCTTACTGTGTTCTTCTATATGTGCTTTTCTGCTATAATTTTCTGATGTTTTTGTGTTCTTCTATTGTATTTTCATACTAAGTTCTTAAAGTTCTTTGTTTGCCTTCTACTGAGCCATGTTTAAATTCCTTTTAGAAAACTCCTTAAGCATGTTTCTTCTACTATTCCTACCAGTATTTCCATTATGTTCTGTGAATCTCTCTACTGTATTTTTCTACCGTGTTCTTAAGTATGCTTACTAATTTTCTTCTACTGAACTTTGTTTCAGTTTTTTTAAGAGAGCCTCGTAAGCATGTTTCCTCTGCTATTCTTATCAGTATTTTCCATTCTATCCTCTGAATCCTGCTACTGTTTGCATGTTACTTTGCTATCATGTTCTCTCATGAGTTCTGAAAGAAGCATGTTAGAAGCTTCAATTCTCTTCTGAAACCTCTACACATGTCTCGACTTAACTTGCTTGCCTTCTCCTTTATATTTTCTGGTTTGTTCGAACTAGGGCTTTATTTCAAAGACCCTTTAACTCTTTTGAGACTGGTTTTGAACCTTTGAATGAGTTTGGATATCTTTGTTTTCATACAATGTTGAACCTTTTCTTTCTACTGATTTTACAAAGGCATGACAAGTTTATTTCATATTTAACGTGTCTGTATGCTTTTATATGTGATGAATCTTTCTTCAAAAAGGTTTTCAAACTTATGATTGATTCAGAATTTCTTTTTAATAGGTCTAATTGATTGTTTGCTGATTTTCCTTAAGTTAAAATCTTTCCCATCCTTCTGACTTGGTTCATTCATACCAAATCTCGGACCTTGTGATTTACTGGCTGTTAATTGATTCCCTTACCTTATTTGCACAACCGTGTATTTCAAAGACCTTGTCCTTAAATAACGTTTATGTATATGCCCCTAATTTGCTACTTTGCACAAAGAGTTTGATTAATTTCTTTCCTTAATTAGTTTATACCCGTTTGAATCTGAAACCCTTAATTAAGCGAGGTTTTGTGTAATTGATTAGCAATCAGTTTTCAAATTATTTCTTACCCTATTCTTGCCTGCTTTCTACACTATAAAAGGCACGACATCTTTTTCACAAGCAGACACTTTTCAATTCAGAACACTACATTTCACAATTCACAACTCTTTCTGAACTCTTACTCACACTTATAGTATTCTGTCTTCCTGCACTTTGGCTCTTACAAGACTATTGCTTTCTCTTTGTTTGTTTTCTCTGAAACTGGTATGTCCTACTTTAAGTTTTAGCATTACCCCAATGTGTTTACTTACAGTTTTATATCCATGGCTACCTTACTGTTTATGTAGAGTTCAATATTTAACTTAATATGCCCATGTTCTACTATCTGTTTCTACTATGAATCTTTGCTCCATGTCCCATTACCCCTATATGTTTGTAAGTGGTGACTTAGGGCATGGCAACATGAGTTGTTGCCCATGACCTAAGTTCTGAATCAGTGAGGTCCTAACCTCTAACAGGCTGGAGGGTGTGCCAGCATATCCCATTGTTGAGTATGCCAATCAGCCTGTTTTTCTTGTGTTCTTGCAAATTCCCTACTCCCTTATACCCCTATGAGCACTGATTTTAAGTTATTCCCCTCTTCCATTTCCCCTCTCAGAATTTCACTTCTGCACTCGCACTCTTTCTTAGCTTCTAAGTTCTGCCCCCCTCTTGTGAGCCTTGCCTTGGGACCTTGGGTTCCCTCTAAACTTGGACACTTGAGGGATGGCCCTTTCGCACTACACTATATCCTAATCTGGTTATACATTTGGGTGTGAGCACTGCCCGGAGTCCCTATGAGGCCTTTAGAAAACTCTGACACATCCAAATGAGAGAAAGGCTTTGGTTCATGATCTCTTGAAGCTGGTTCATCTCATACTTCAGATATGGAGTCTAAATTAGGCTCCCCTTGGTTGTACTTTAATTTCTGATGTAATTTTGGTTTTCTTATCCATTCTGGGCTGTAATAATTTGTAATAACTATTGGGGCTGTTAGTGAAAAAGGAAGGGTCAATCATGTATGCAAAGGGGTAGATACCATGTTCATAGGGGATTACTATTCTTCTGCATCCACGTATCCTGCTTTCAGCTTTCGCTTCTGCATTTCATATAGATATTATGTCTATAAGTTTTCTGCACTTCTGCATTACATAGAGACCATGTCTATAGGTTTCTGCACTAATGCATTATATAGATACCATGTCTATAGGTTCCGCACTTCTGCATTATCATATAGATAATATGCCTATAGGACTTCCTGCATTTTGTACCTGCATCTGTCACTAGGAAAATGAGTTTATAGGCTTAAACAATCGACTGCATACAGATGACCTACCTATAGGATTCATGTACGCTAATGGAAGCGTTTTAAATTAACAACTCTAGAAAATATGCATATAGGAACTATCAATCAAATCTGAATTGCCTTGCTCGTTTTAAGTTTAATCTGCAGAACTTGGTAAAAAACAGGCAACCTTCCTGTAATCAGTTTACTGCTTTATTTCTGAAACTAATAGATATCATGCCTATAGGTTTCGCCTAACACCTAGGCAAGTTTTAGGGTAAAAGCTATAATTGCGCTAGTCTTTGATAATTACAACCAGCGGGCAGGCCTAATTCGGACTTCTTATCTGAAAATATGTGATAAATCAGCCTGCTTTAACCTTTAAGTTTAATCAGACCCTAATTAGTACGTGTAAGACATGCTAAAACTATATGCTTTCTTTGGTTTAAGGAGGTTTATTTAAGTCGTATCTATTTACATGTTTTCCCAATACTTGATATATATGTTTTGATTGTCGCCTTAGAATTTTGTCCTTTAAAACTGCAAAACCTCATACCCCTTCCCTTTTAGGATTAGTAGTCTCAAGTACCTCCGGGACTGATTAGAATGGGGTGGGTAGTAGCATGCAATAAGTAACGAAAACATTCTGCGCTTTAATACCTTAAGGGGTGGGAAAGGGTAGATATGGATATGATGACCACACGATAACATCTCGTGTAGCCCCTCTTTGAGGAGTGATTACCGGATGTTATGTGGGGTAATCCATATTATTTGTAAACCTAGGACCTCCCTCTCCCTTTACTTGTTACTTAAAGTCATAATTGTAGCACGGCCGAGAACCACACTAGTGGATCCTGAGGGGTGTCTAACACCTTCCCCTCGGGATAATTTCTAGCCCTTACCCAATCTCTGGTTTCTAGATCAACTCCTTGCTAGTGTCCTAATGCACTTTAATCATTAGGTGGCAACTCTTCAATTTCAACCCAATTCCCAAAAGGGAACGAGTTGTCCTCCCAAATGTCATAAACCCGATTTCGCGAGAAAAAAGGGGCGCGACAATAAGCTATATTCGATATAATATTAGCTAACACATTGATACTTAGTGCATAGTATAGTGTAAGTATGTATGTGTATACATATATATATGTATGTATGTATATATATGTGTGTATATATATATATAATATATATATATATATATATATATATATATGCATATATATATATAAGCTATATGCGATATAATATTAGCTAATGCACTGATACTTAGTGCATAGTATAGTGTAAATATATATATATATATATATATATATATATATATATATATATATATATATATATATATGTGTGTGTGTGTGTGTGTGTGTGTGTGTGTGTGTGGCAGACTTCAAGCAAAACAGCGATCGAGACCAAATATGGCAGACTTCAAGCAAAACGCATTAATGGAAAAGCGAGATATCCGTGGCCGGTCGAAGATCACGGTGGAAACCCCGGAACAAATCAAATCAAGGGCGATTGTTTAGGCTAATCATGAGATTTACTTCCGTAATTAGAATTGTATCATAAATAGGATGTCTCTACTATATAAAGAGGGTTCTGATCATTTTGTGAACATCGGACACTCTGAGATATCAAAGCAATATAACGTCTTTTCTTTAGTTCATATACTTGTTCATCAACTTGTTATATTTTAACTATTCTTGCACAAATCAGCACGAGGATACTCAAGTTCGAGGACTGAATTTTGTTCAAACAGTACTGGTTTGCTTTATCTTAGTGTTGATTTCTATTATTAATATTTACATTTATCAATTTGTATTTGTTGAAATTATGTGTCCTTAAAACTACATTATAAGTTTAATTGTTGTCCAGTTTTTAGAATGTCTGAACGCTTAAGTCTTCATTTGTTTCGGTAAATTTCAATTTAATAAATAATTAGAGTGGATTCACAATGAAAATTACACTTGCCGTCCTCGAAAAAAAAAGGAATAGGGGATTAATGTTTACAATATATCCAATGTGGGTTAGCCACGTGATTGAGGAATTACTACAATTCAATTAAGTCACCTTTCATTCATTTTTTTTTCTTATTAGAATTCAATTAAGTCAACTTAACCTTTCATTCATTTTTGCCATGTGAATGGCCCTATCTTATATTTAAAGGGTTTTTGTGCTATACACCATGTTGAGAAAGGTCGTTCTCCTATATAGAAATACTACATAAGGCCTCAGCTTCAAATACAATTTTATCCTACCTCATTTACTATCCCCTCACATCAAATTTTCGTGAAAGAAAAAAATAAGAATTGTTTGTCAAGAAACAAAGGGAAAAGAGTCCATTTTGCTCGTGAACTATTGGAAATAGAATAATTATGTGGATCGTTAGCTAAATAGGCCAATTGTGCCCCTCTCCACTAATGTTGATCCACCTTAGATAAAAATGAGAAACTTCCACAAACCATTATGTTTTAGTGGTTATTAGCTAGTTGTAACTACCATTTACTGTATTACTTTCAATAGCTATGTTTTTAGATTTTTAGAGTATATTCAATGTATTTAAGCTACTATATTCATGAATATAGTAGCATTTCTAGGCGTGAAAACGGGGAATTACAGCTAGACAGATTTTTGTATTCGAGTGTATTCGACTGTATTCATGACGTGAAACATGGGATTACAGCTGGACATATTATTGTATTCGACTGTATTCACGGCGTGAAACAAGGGATTACACTGTTTTTAAACGGAAAGTGAATCAATTAACATAATAGACTCCTAATATAACTCAACAAACTCAATTATAACACACAAATTTTGTATTTTCAGTTATAAAAAAGATTCTTAACGGAAAAACACCCTAAAAACATAGCAATCTTCAGATAAATTATATAATACATCTGAATACATAAATTATATTAATTAAAAAAACATATGAACACATTCATGGAATATCGCGAGACAGTGAATACAATGAAATACATAGAATACAGCGGGATACATTGAAATACAAATGAAAAAAAAAGAGAATAAATACAATGAAATACATAGAATACAACGAGATACATTAAAATACAATGAAAAAAGACAATGAATACACACTACTAGAAATTCGGTAAAAAGCGACCAAAGTTGGTCGCTTATAGGCCAAAAAGCGACCAAACATGCCTGGTCGCAATATTGCTGGTCCCTTTAATTTTAGGGACCAAAGTTGGTAGCTAATTAGCGACCAACTTTGGTCTCTAAGGTAAAAAGACCAAATATTCTGGGTAAACACTATAGCGACCAACTTTGGTCGCTTTATTATTTTAATAATATAATTTTGGCGACCAAAGTTGGTCTCTAAATGTAAAATACATTTTTTTAATTATTATTAATCATAAAAAAGCGACCAACTTTGGTCTCTAATCCAAATATTATATTTTAAAATCTGAAAAATAGAGACCAAGGTTGGTCGCTCTTTTATTAATTTTTTTAATTTTTTTTTAAAATAAGTGACCAACTTTGGTCGCTAATTTCAAGAATTTAATTTTTTTTTTAAATTTAAGCGACCAAAGTTGGTCGCTATATTTCCGGAAATTATTTTTTTAATGGAATAGCGACCAAGGTTGGTCGCTTTCTGAGAAATCTGGGTTAATTAGCGACCAACTTTGGTCGCTATTTCCCAGAAAATTATTTTTTAATAGAAAAGTGATCAAAAAGCGACCAACTTTGGTCGCTTTTCTTGGTATTATATTGGCAGAAACTTCTTGTTTTGGCAGCTACACCACCTGTCAATCATACCAAATCTCTATTACAAGCAACAACAACAACAACAACATTAAAACCAACAAAGTATAAAGTTCAATAGAACTACCACATTAAGCTAACCAAACTAAGTTAACTCTTATTACAAACCCATTCGAAAATCGATTCTATGTGTCTAGTTCAAAGTGTATAAAAGTCAATAAGTGTTTTGTACATCATTATCATTACCGTTTGATGAACTTTCATTAGGAAGACGGTATCGAGAAGGGTCTACTTGTCTAGGACGGGAAGAACGATCACAGGGAGGACAGGAGGAACGAGCATTTGGAGGACGGGAGGAACGAGCACGGGGAAGGCGAGCCTCTTGCGATGAGTCACGAGATCAGGGAATCGGAAAACCTCCAGAATCTAGGAGAGATTTGAGCTGCTCTTGCATGCCCTGGCACTGAGCGACCACACCAATGTATTGAGCATCTCTAAGCTTTTCTCTTTCCTTGGCCGCTTCTAGCTCGGATGTGAGCTTTGTCACAGTCTCCCGTATAGCGGAGAGGCTCTCCCCATCAAGTTGCTCGGCTTGCGAGGAAGTCCTTATTCCTTGCATTCCACACTTATAGCGATGGAATTTCTTAGTAGGAAGCCCGTATACCTTCCCCAATTTTGGACCGCTTGCAGCCTCCGTCCACATTCTTTCAGCATCCTCGTCCGAAGGTTGGATTGGTCCGCCCGATTCATTAGGTGGCTGACTGCGTATGAATTCCTCCATTTCAGCTATGAAGCGACCCTATAAGAAAAATTACATTAAATTAGTATTTAAAAATTTATATAAAAGTAAATCAAAATACTTAATGAAAAGTGAAAACTTACATATACAGTCGAGGTTCGTCCCTCGACTCACCTTTCTTGATCCGTCTCTTTCTTTTTCTACACAATATGAGTCTCCTTGAATAGCTCATCTTGGTTCATCGGATGCCCCAACTTCTTTTCCTAAAAACTCATAAATTTTAGTTAATAAATATAATAGATATACTTTAAAAATTAAAATAAATGAAGCAATTACATACCATTCTTTTTTTTATTGTCCCTAGGCTGATCGTACCTCCAGTGTGCAAGGATCCTCCCTTCTCAGATGCGCGAGCTTTCTTTCCTTTTCGCTTTTCTCTAAGAACTTTGTAGTAAGTCTTTTACTTTGCAAATCATCCCATAAATTCTGAAGCAACCAGCCAGGCTTCTGATTCAACTTTCTAGCTTTGGAGAAAGTATGTGACAACCGCTTGCGAGCTTTGAGATGAAAATTTGCAGCCACGTCCACGCTATAGCGGTGTTCTGATACACACTTGCTTTGTATTTCAAAAGTTAAATATTATATGGAAATATCATAAATATAAATAATTATACTTCTTAAAAGAACATTTGTACCTTAAATTCATTGAAAATTTGCTTCTTCAGCGAGAATGAGAATTCACTCCAAGACGCATAAGGGCCATCATAAAGCTTTATGGTTGCTTTTGTGATTATCCTCATAGTAATATTACTCGGGATGAACCTGCAATTTAATAAAAAAAATACATTAATATCTTAGTAAGAACTGTACAAAACAATAAACGTAAAAATAACAAATAACTCTTACCCATCACTCTCAGGGACTATGATGATCCTGCCATATTAATCATAATGCACCTCCTCGTCAGCATCAGCATCACCGTCCGAAACATGTATATCAGAGACATGTGTGGAAGGTGTAGGGGGGTCAGAGCTAGTATCTCGTAGTTGAAGGCCTAAAATAGATGGAGTCCTTGAAGAAGATGGTTGTGATCCCTGTGACTGCGACATAGCTGTATGGACCGCCAGTGGATGTGATACTGATTGTTGTGACCCGAGTAGATGTGACACTGATGGTTGTGATCCATGTGGATATGACATGGATCGATGCGATCCATGTGATGTTGATGGGTGTGATCCACGTGGTAGTGCAGCAGGTGAACTGTATGTCGGACGTGTAGTCCTATGGCCTTGTGATGAAAGACTTGGTGTTTGCACGAAGGTGTAGGGCACGTGATGCTGTGGCAGCTCAGAATAGCCCTGGGGTGGAGGCAAAGACATAGGCAGAAGTGACATTGCATGTCTAATAAAGTCACCAACCCCTTCTACAAAATCCTCCAGCAATCCCCACCGATTAGATAATTCCTATTGCACATCCAAGTACGATGTTCCATCTATACAAATAAAACAAGAACAAACTAATTTTAATTCATATCCTAATCTTTTTTTAGTTAATTAATTTCATATCCTAAAATTTCAATGCATATCCTAAATTTTAAATTTACAAACTAAAAGTTCAATTTATAAATTAAAAGTTCAATTCATAAACTAAAAGTTCAATTCATATTCTAAAATTTCAATTCATATCCTAAAATTTCAATTTATAAACTAAAAGTCCAATTCATAAATTAAAAGTTCAAATCATATCCTAAAATTACAATTTATAAACTACAAGTCCAATTCATAAACTAAAAGTCTAATTCATATCTTAAAGGTTCAATTCATATCCTAAACCCTAGATTCTAACTAAACTATCAAGACAATACAAAGTATAATTAAAACAGAAACTAGAAATAACTAAGATTCAAGGTTATAATTCAACCTAAAAGTTAGGATTATATCCGAAAAATTCAACCCATACCCTAAAAGTTCGATTCACAAGCAGAAATCATAAACCCTAGATTCTAACTAGCAAAATTCAAGACAACACATAACAAATTTAATAAGAATTAGTAGGGTTTAGGGTTTCTTCTCTTCAAACCATTTCTTCCCCAAATTAGTAGGTAAAACTAAATATTTTAGCTACTAATAATTATCATAGATTTAATTTAGCTAAGAACAATTAATTTTTACAAATCAAACTAGGAGGAATTAAACAAAATCGGTGTATTTCGAAAAAAACAAAGAAAGGAGAGAGAAACCTACCTGGGCAGTGGAGGACGCCGACGGTGGAGCTGCTGTCATCGGTGGGTGTTGGTGGCGCCGTTGCTGCTTGGAGTCAGGGGGGGTTTGAGTGTGAGAGAGAAAAGAGAGGGTTTGGGGAAATGTTTTGAAGAAAATAAGAGAATGGGAGGGGAAACCCGATTTTGACACTGTTTTTAGAAATAGCGACCAACTTTGGTCGCTATTTTGGTAGCAAAATAAGTTTTGACTATTTTGGCCAAAATAGCGAACAAAGTTGGTCACTAGTTTCTGACCGTTTGACCAGAATAATGACCAACGTTGGTCGCTATTTCTAAAAAAATTAAATTACTTTTAATTCAATTTAAAATTATGTACATATGTAGTATAGTGTATATATATATATATATATATATATATATATATATATATATAAAAGCTATATTCGATATAATATTAGCTAATGCACTAATACTTAGTGCATAGTATAGTGTAAGTATGTGTGTGTGTGTGTGTGTATGTGTGTGTGTGTGTGTATATACATATATATAAGCTATATTCGATATGTATATAGTATAAATTTAGGATTTTAATTCAATTTAAGCTATATATATATATATATATATATATATATATATATATATATATATATATATATATATATATATATATAGTGTTGATACCCAATTTTTCCCTATGCATTTTATATAGGAAAAATACTTTCAAAATGGCATATATATGCATATATAAGTATGCCCAAGTATTTTAGTATTTTTTTCCTAATTTTTAAAAGATTTTTTAAATCAATTTATTGTCCATTTTAGTAGTACAAAAACTAATAATTATTCCCAAAATAATCATTTTGGTGAATAATTTATTTTATTCTCACAATCATACCAAAATATATCTAAGATAATTTTGCACATTTTTTTATAAATTTATTTAGCATTTTAAAACTAAATTACATATAATTGTAATTTTAGCCTACTTTAAGATTTAATTGCGTTTATAGTTACAAAAATTTATTCCAATATTTTTAGTTTAATATTTATATATTATTAATTAATTTCGTACCTTTAATTTGTTTCAAAAATCATTTTACTTATTTTTATAAAATAAAAAGGGAAAAAGTGGCTATTTAAACACTAGCCCAAATCAACCCCCCCCCCCCAATTAACCTAATTTCAAATCCCCAATTGATCGGCCAATTTCAATTTAACCCGCCCCTTACCCAAATAATCTAACCAGCCCGGCTTTCCCTTTTGATCCAGGTCGTTGATCATTTTGATCAACGACCACGATTTTTCCTTTCCTTTTTAACTCATAAACACCCCCAACCCTACTTCATTTCTCACCAACCGCTGCCTCTGAACTCTCAAACACTCTCGAACCTTCCCTAACCCTAGCCCCCTCTCACTATCTTCCACCTTAGACTCACCGAAATCCATGGTTTCTCAGGCCGTGGGAGTCTTAAACTCACCTCCCTTTGATCTTGTACACTTGGTACTTGAAGATTCGAGATCTGACCTCGAAGGTTCTCACTCAGATCTTTGCCGGCTCGAGGTTTCACGGCCATTTTCTGCTTTGCTCCGGCGTATCCTGGTCTTATGAGCCTGTTTTTTACTTCTCCGACTTAGATCAGAGACCTTTTCAAAGCCTTTCTCATTCTAGGGTTCTTCTAAAACTCTAACCCTTCGAGGTTATCTCCGATTTTTCTTAGATCTGTTATATATCTATGCTTTACTTGAGTTTTCAAACAATTTCCCCAATTTTTTCTTTCAAAAATTACTTTTTTTAAGGTCTTTCTTTTCCGATCTGGGGTTTTCTAAAATGTTTAAGTGATTTATGACTTTCCTTTTCCTTTACGTGTACTTGCTCCTACTGTGTTCTTGTATTCTTCCTTTTACCATGCTCTTCTATGTCTATCTTACTGTGTTCTTCTATATGTGCTTTTCTGCTATAATTTTCTGATGTTTTTGTGTTCTTCTACTGTATTTTCATACTAAGTTCTTAAAGTTCTTTGTTTGCCTTCTACTGAGCCATGTTTAAATTCCTTTTAGAAAACTCCTTAAGCATGTTTCTTCTACTATTCCTACCAGTATTTCCATTATGTTCTGTGAATCTCTCTACTGTATTTTTCTACCGCGTTCTTAAGTATGCTTACTAATTTTCTTCTACTGAACTTTGTTTGAGTTTTTTTAAGAGAGCCTCGTAAGCATGTTTCCTCTGCTATTCTTATCAGTATTTTCCATTCTATCCTCTGAATCCTGCTACTGTTTGCATGTTACTTTGCTATCATGTTCTCTCATGAGTTCTGAAAGAAGCATGTTAGAAGCTTCAATTCTCTTCTGAAACCTCTACACATGTCTCGACTTAACTTGCTTGCCTTCTCCTTTATATTTTCTGGTTTGTTCGAACTAGGGCTTTATTTCAAAGACCCCTTAACTCTTTTGAGACTGGTTTTGAACCTTTGAATGAGTTTGGATATCTTTGTTTTCATACAATGTTGAACCTTTTCTTTCTACTGATTTTACAAAGGCATGACAAGTTTATTTCATGTTTAACGTGTCTGTATGCTTTTATATGTGATGAATCTTTCTTCAAAAAGGTTTTCAAACTTATGATTGATTCAGAATTCCTTTTTAATAGGTCTAATTGATTGTTTGCTGATTTTCCTTAAGTTAAAATCTTTCCCATCCTTCTGACTTGGTTCATTCATACCAAATCTCGGACCTTGTGATTTATTGGCTGTTAATTGATTCCCTTACCTTATTTGCACAACCGTGTATTTCAAAGACCTTGTCCTTAAATAACGTTTATGTATATGCCCCTAATTTGCTACTTTGCACAAAGAGTTTGATTAATTTCTTTCCTTAATTAGTTTATACCCGTTTGAATCTGAAACCCTTAATTAAGGGAGGTTTTGTGTAATTGATTAGCAATCAGTTTTCAAATTATTTCTTACCCTATTCTTGCCTGCTTTCTACACTATAAAAGGCACGACATCTTTTTCACAAGCAGACACTTTTCAATTCAGAACACTACATTTCACAATTCACAACTCTTTCTGAACTCTTACTCACACTTATAGTATTCTGTCTTCCTGCACTTTGGCTCTTACAAGACTATTGCTTTCTCTTTGTTTGTTTTCTCTGAAACTGGTATGTCCTACTTTAAGTTTTAGCATTACCCCAATGTGTTTACTTACAGTTTTATATCCATGGCTACCTTACTGTTTATGTAGAGTTCAATATTTAACTTAATATGCCCATGTTCTACTATCTGTTTCTACTATGAATCTTTGCTCCATGTCCCATTACCCCTATATGTTTGTAAGTGGTGACTTAGGGCATGGCAACATGAGTTGTTGCCCATGACCTAAGTTCTGAATCAGTGAGGTCCTAACCTCTAACAGGCTGGAGGGTGTGCCAGCATATCCCATTGTTGAGTATGCCAATCAGCCTGTTTTTCTTGTGTTCTTGCAAATTCCCTACTCCCTTATACCCCTATGAGCACTGATTTTAAGTTATTCCCCTCTTCCATTTCCCCTCTCAGAATTTCACTTCTGCACTCGCACTCTTTCTTAGCTTCTAAGTTCTGCCCCCCTCTTGTGAGCCTTGCCTTGGGACCTTGGGTTCCCTCTAAACTTGGACACTTGAGGGATGGCCCTTTCGCACTACACTATATCCTAATCTGGTTATACATTTGGGTGTGAGCACTGCCCGGAGTCCCTATGAGGCCTTTAGAAAACTCTGACACATCCAAATGAGAGAAAGGCTTTGGTTCATGATCTCTTGAAGCTGGTTCATCTCATACTTCAGATATGGAGTCTAAATTAGGCTCCCTTTGGTTGTACTTTAATTTCTGATGTAATTTTGGTTTTCTTGTCCATTCTGGGCTGTAATAATTTGTAATAACTATTGGGGCTGTTAGTTAAAAAGGGAGGGTCAATCATGTATGCAAAGGGGTAGATACCATGTTCATAGGGGATTACTATACTTCTGCATCCACGTATCCTGCTTTCAGCTTTCGCTTCTGCATTTCATATAGATATTATGTCTATAAGTTTTCTGCACTTCTGCATTACATAGAGACCATGTCTATAGGTTTCTGCACTAATGCATTATATAGATACCATGTCTATAGGTTCCGCACTTCTGCATTATCATATAGATAATATGCCTATAGGACTTCCTGCATTTTGTACCTGCATCTGTCACTAGGAAAATGAGTTTATAGGCTTAAACAATCGACTGCATACAGATGACCTACCTATAGGATTCATGTACGCTAATGGAAGCGTTTTAAATTAACAACTCTAGAAAATATGCCTATAGGAATTATCAATCAAATCTGAATTGCCTTGCTCGTTTTAAGTTTAATCTGCAGAACTTGGTAAAACACAGGCAACCTTCCTGTAATCAGTTTACTGCTTTATTTCTGAAACTAATAGATATCATGCCTATAGGTTTCGCCTAACACCTAGGCAAGTTTTAGGGTAAAAGCTATAATTGCGCTAGTCTTTGATAATTACAACCAGCGGGCAGGCCTAATTCGGACTTCTTATCTGAAAATATGTGATAAATCAGCCTGCTTTAACCTTTAAGTTTAATCAGACCCTAATCAGTACGTGTAAGACATGCTAAAACTATATGCTTTCTTTGGTTTAAGGAGGTTTATTTAAGTCGTATCTATTTACATGTTTTCCCAATACTTGATATATATGTTTTGATTGTCGCCTTAGAATTTTGTCCTTTAAAACTGCAAAACCTCATACCCCTTCCCTTTTAGGATTAGTAGTCTCAAGTACCTCCGGGACTGATAAGAATGGGGTGGGTAGTAGCATGCAATAAGTAACGAAAACATTCTGCGCTTTAATACCTTAAGGGGTGGGAAAGGGTAGATATGGATATGATGACCACACGATAACATCTCGTGTAACCCCTCTTTGAGGAGTGATTACCGGATGTTATGTGGGGTAATCCATATTATTTGTAAACCTAGGACCTCCCTCTCCCTTTACTTGTTACTTAAAGTCATAATTGTAGCATGGCCGAGAACCACACTAGTGGATCCTGAGGGGTGTCTAACACCTTCCCCTCGGGATAATTTCTAGCCCTTACCCAATCTCTGGTTTCTAGATCAACTCCTTGCTAGTGTCCTAATGCACTTTAATCATTAGGTGGCGACTCTTCAATTTCAACCCAATTCCCAAAAGGGAACGAGTTGTCCTCCCAAATGTCATAAACCCGATTTCGCGAGAAAAAAGGGGCGCGACAATAAGCTATATTCGATATAATATTAGCTAACACATTGATACTTAGTGCATAGTATAGTGTAAGTATGTATGTGTATACATATATATATGTATGTATGTATATATATGTGTATATATATATATATATATATATATATATATATATATATAAGCTATATGCATATATATATATAAGCTATATGCGATATAATATTAGCTAATGCACTGATACTTAGTGCATAGTATAGTGTAAATGTGTGTGTGTGTGTGTGTGTGTGTGGCAGACTTCAAGCAAAACAGCGATCGAGACCAAATATGGCAGACTTCAAGCAAAACGCATTAATGGAAAAGCGAGATATCCGTGGCCGGTCGAAGATCACGGTGGAAACCCCGGAACAAATCAAATCAAGGGCGATTGTTTAGGCTAATCATGAGATTTACTTCCGTAATTAGAATTGTATCATAAATAGGATGTCTCTACTATATAAAGAGGGTTCTGATCATTTTGTGAACATCGGACACTCTGAGATATCAAAGCAATATAACGTCTTTTCTTTAGTTCATATACTTGTTCATCTACTTGTTATATTTTAACTGTTCTTGCACAAATCAGCGCGAGGATACTCAAGTTCGAGGACTGAATTTTGTTCAAACAGTACTGGTTTGCTTTATCTTAGTGTTGATTTCTATTATTAATATTTACATTTATCAATTAGTATTTGTTGAAATTATGTGTCCTTAAAACTACATTATAAGTTTAATTGTTGTCCAGTTTTTAGAATGTCTGAACGCTTAAGTCTTCATTTGTTTCGGTAAATTTCAATTTAATAAATAATTAGAGTGGATTCACCATGAAAATTACACTTTCCGTCCTCGAAAAAAAAGGAATAGGGGATTAATGTTTACAATATATCCAATGTGGGTTAGCCACGTGATTGAGGAATTACTACAATTCAATTAAGTCACCTTTCATTCATTTTTTTTTTTCTTATTAGAATTCAATTAAGTCGACTTAACCTTTCATTCATTTTTGCCATGTGAATGGCCCTATCTTATATTTAAAGGGTTTTTGTGCTATACACCATGTTGAGAAAGGTCGTTCTCCTATATAGAAATACTACATAAGGCCTCAGCTTCAAATACAATTTTATCCTACCTCATTTACTATCCCCTCACATCAAATTTTCGTGAAAGAAAAAAATAAGAATTGTTTGTCAAGAAACAAAGGGAAAAGAGTCCATTTTGCTCGTGAACTATTGGAAATAGAATAATTATGTGGATCGTTAGCTAAATAGGCCAATTGTGCCCCTCTCCACTAATGTTGATCCACCTTAGATAAAAATGAGAAACTTCCACAAACCATTATGTTTTAGTGGTTATTAGCTAGTTGTAACTACCATTTACTATATTACTTTCAATAGCTATGTTTTTAGATTTTTAGAGTATATTCAATGTATTTAAGCTACTGTATTCATGAATATAGTAGCATTTCTAGGCGTGAAAACGGGGAATTACAGCTAGACAGATTTTTGTATTCGAGTGTATTCGACTGTATTCATGACGTGAAACATGGGATTACAGCTGGACATATTATTGTATTCGACTGTATTCACGGCGTGAAACAAGGGATTACACTGTTTTTAAACGGAAAGTGAATCAATTAACATAATAGACTCCTAATATAACTCAACAAACTCAATTATAACACACAAATTTTGTATTTTCAGTTATAAAAAAGATTCTTAACGGAAAAACACCCTAAAAACATAGCAATCTTCAGATAAATTATATAATACATCTGAATACATAAATTATATTAATTAAAAAAAACATATGAACACATTCATGGAATATGCAAAACTGCATAGTATAGTGTAAGTATGTATGTGTATACATATATATATGTATGTATGTATATATATGTGTATATATATATATAAATGTCATAAACCCGATTTCGCGAGAAAAAAGGGGCGCGACAATAAGCTATATTCGATATAATATTAGCTAACACATTGATACTTAGTGCATAGTATAGTGTAAGTATGTATGTGTATACATATATATATGTATGTATGTATATATATGTGTATATATATATATATATATATATATATGCATATATATATAAGCTATATGCGATATAATATTAGTTAATGCACTGATACTTAGTGCATAGTATAGTGTAAATATATATATATATATATATATGTGTGTGTGTGTGTGTGTGTGTGTGTGTGTGTGTGTGTGTATGTGTGTGTGTATATAGACACACACACACGCTTCGTAGTACTACTTAACTGCATATATAGCATGTTAGAGTATATTTTAGTCTATTCACCCCTTGTATTACAAAAGTATTAACGGCTTACATTTATATTATTTAGATAGTAAACACAAAAGTGATTTTTAATTTTGACCATTGTTGACCTGAAAAGAGACCAACTTTGGTCGCTAATTATACATAAATTTTTAAATTAGCGACCAAAGTTGGTCGCTAAATTTAAATCAAATTTATTTATATTTTATATAATATTCAAAATAATAATATAATTGTTAAACGTTAGAACTGGGTCCCAGGTTAGCGACCAACTTTGGTCGCTAACTTTGAATTATATTTATTTATATTTTATAAAAAAATTTAAATAAAAATAAAATTATTAAAATTTTATAATTGGGTCCCATTTTAGCGGCCAAAGTTGGTCGCTATCTGCTTGCCCTTTAATTAGCGACCAACTTTGGTCACTAATTTTAAATTATATTTATTTATATTTTATAATTTTTTTAAATAATATTATAATTATTAAAAATTTATAAGTGGGTCCCTCTATAGAGACCAACGTTGGTCGCTAATCTCAGTATACCTTAAACCAAGCAAGTCAGAACAGTCCAGTCAATATTTTGACGAAATTAGCAACCAACCTTGGTCGCTAATGTATTTCAAATAATTATTTTATTATTTTCGCCAATTTAGCGACCAACGTTGGTGTGATGACCCAAAAGGTCATCATTTGTTTTAAAACAAAACTTCCGTGTTCTGAGGCCTTAAAAACCTTATTTAGAGTTACCT
This sequence comes from Nicotiana sylvestris, assembly GCF_000393655.2. Lineage (NCBI taxonomy): Eukaryota > Viridiplantae > Streptophyta > Magnoliopsida > Solanales > Solanaceae > Nicotiana > Nicotiana sylvestris. The sequence goes on along the minus strand of NC_091059.1, from coordinate 199,469,380 downwards.
CGATTTGTGTATGCAGTCCGGGCGCATAGCCGAAAAGCTTAAATATGAAATTTTGTGAAAAGTAATAAGTTTTGACTGTAAAATGAATAACTTTGACTTCGGTCAATATTTTGGGTAAACAGATCCGGATCCGTAATTTGATGATCCCGGAGGGTTCGTAGGAAAATATAGGACTTGGGCGTATGTCCGGAATCGAATTCCGAGGTCTCGAGCCTGAGAACTAAATTTTTAAAGGAAATTATTTTTCTGAAATTTTTTAAGGAAATTTGAAATGAAGTTTGATTAGAAAGAGATGGTATTGGGCCTGTATTTTGGTTCCGGCATCCGGTATAGGTCTTATATATGGGTTAAGTCATTTCTGTAAAGTTTGGTTGAAAACGAACGTCGTTTGACGTGATCCGGACCTAAATTGCTAAATTTGATACTTTATGAAGTTTGAGAAAAAGTTCTTGATTTTGAGGTTTGATTCATTGTTATTGAGGTTATTTTGGCGATTTGATTGCACGGATAAGTTCGTATGATGTTGTTGAGTTAGTACGTGTGTTTGGTTAGGAGCCCCGAGGGCTCGAGTGTGTTTCGGATGTGTTTCGGCAAGTTTTAAACTTAGGAAAAAGTTGCAGATTCAGAGAAGTTGCAGGTCTCTGAAGCCAGGTCTCGCGGTCTGCGGTGGAAACTTCGCAGCCACGGTGGGGACTCCGCGACCGCGGTGGGATTTGTGCGGTCCGCGGTGAGCAAGGCCAAGCCTCCGCGGCCGCGCTCGATTTCTTGCAGTTCGCGGTGGAGCTCCGCTGCCGCAGTCCTTTTTATGCGGTCCGTGGAGAGGGTCTGAGAGGAGTATATTTAAACGGACTTTTCAGTTATTTTTCACTTTTCAAAACTCCAAAAACATAAGAGGCAATTTTTCAAATAACCTTTCTTCTCCAAATCAATTATAAGTCATTTTTAACTAGTTTTTTTCAATCATTAACATCTTTTAACATGATTTCAACTAAAGCTGTTAAACGGGTGGTCCGGGCCGGGTCCGTTTTCTTTTACCCATCCGGGTTTCGGGCCGGACCGGTTCCGGGTTGGTACAGTAACGGGTTTAGCGGGCTGGGTTAATCCGGGTAAAAATTGAACCATAATGGTTACGGGTTGAGGGGTCGGGTTTAGTGTATTTTTAATTTTTTTTTGGAATTTTGTATAACTATTGTAAGTTATATTAATACTTTGTATTAATTAAAAGAATACAAGTAAGATGGGGAAAAACTGCACTTATTGCAAGTGCTACTTTATTTCTTAATTTCAAGTTTCAACTTTCAAACTTACAAAATGAAATGTTTACATTTTTTTCAACAAGTAAACTAGTGAAGTAGTAATTTCAAATGTTTTGCATCGCCCTAGCAAGTTCATCATAATCAATATGAAACGATTGACCTTCTTCTGGCGTGTTAAATTCGGATGGGTTTCCATGTGTTAATATATCTCTAAGTCCTCGTCTTCTGGGCTATCAACATCTTCCTTTCCTTGATTTCTTCGTTCCGATATAATCCAATCTCTGAAACATACTAAAACTTCCAAAACATTGCTTCCCAATGAGTGGCGGGTGTCTCCAAGTTGTTGTCTTGCTTGGCTAAATGCACTCTCCGATGCAACAGTAGAAATTGGCACATTCAGCACATCCCGAGCCATAGCGAAAAGAACAGGAAATTGCTTTCCATTTTCATGCCACCATCCCAACGGTGAAAATTCCTTTGTGCGAGGCTCCTTTTGCTTCTGCAAGTAGAATTGAAGTTCATCAATATTCCTGCTACTGGTTTGAGTGTTAGAAAATGTAGAAAAAATATTAAAACTATCAAGGCCTTCTTCATCATCCACAGTAGCAGAAGTGCTACATTGCATAGCGGGATTAACATTGCCAGAAGCACGAGCAGCATTATCACATTCATTTGCATAATAATTATATAGTTGTTGTAAATATTCATTTAGCTTGTTCATAGAAACATATAAATTTGGGGTTTCAGTTTCTCCAATCTCCATATAAGTATATAAAGCATTCATTAATTGGTGACAATCAGACATTTTAATAGAAGGATTTAAAACTGCACCAATTAAGTAAATCGGAGGAATTGGAAAGAAATATTTTTTGAATTTTGCTTGCATTTTTTCAACAACATCCTTATATTTTTCTTTCTTCTTAAATTCAGATAGTAGAAAAGAAATTTCAGCTATATGTACTAAAATCATAGTAACAGTGGGGTAATATGCTCCAGAAAACTCAACAGTAGTTGTATAAAATTTATGTAAAAATTTAACAACATCATTAATGACCCCCCAAGTATCACTTGTTAACATACGCCTTGGATCAGTATAATGTGCATTAGCAACTTCAGTTATTGGGAATCTATATTTGTAGCAACATTTTAAAAATATATATGTATAATTCCATCTAGTAACAATTTCGTCTGGCATGAATCTAGGTTTAAGATTATACTGGATACATTTAGTCTTAAATTCTTTTATTCTAGATTGTCTATTATTTCCTTGAATAACACCAACTGCTCTTCTAACATGAGTAATCTCAACTGAAAATAAATCAAGGCCACTTTTAACAATTAAATTATAAACATGACATGCACACCTAACATGAAAAATATCATCAAGAGGTGGTTGCAAATGCATTTTTAAAATTGAAATTGCGGCATTATTGTTAGAAGCATTATCAAAAGACATACACAATACTTTTTTGTTTAGATTATAAAATTCAACAACTTCAACAATAGTACTACTTATAAACGCAGCAGTATGACTCTGATCTTCATCATATTTAAAAGCGATAATACGTTTTAGCATACAAATACTATCATCTATCCAATGGCATGTAATTGTCAAATAATCATTTCCATTAACAGCATGGCCAATATCAGAACTTAGACATACTCTAGAAGGAAGGTGGCTAAACAAATAATGTAAGTATGTTTGATATTGTCCATGAAGTCTAAAGATATCTGCTCTACAAGTACTTCTAGGGATACCTTTAAATAAAGGATTGTAAATCCTTTGAATATACATAATAAGATACGATGAAGAAGCAAAAGAAAAATGTAGACAACCCAAAGCAATCATTTTTGCTAATTCCTCACGGTCCCTCATTTTATCATATTTTACTAGACCTCTAGTAGTAGGGTTAATAGTTGTTTGATTTTCATCCCCATCAGTGCCCCATTCTATGGGATGGTCAAATCTCATATGTCTACTAAGCGTCCCAGTCCCACCTAAATTTCCTCCAGTCAAATGTTTAAAAGTACGTTACAAATTTTGAACCTAACTCTATCAGTACCTTCTACTATTTCAAAAAAATTCCAAACCTTACTTATTTTTCTACGAGTAGAAGTCTGAGCCACAGGTGGTCTACTAGGAGTGGTGCCACGACCACCACCCCTTGTAGCACTAGCAACTTCAACTCCAATACTACCAACTCCACCACTAGTAGGTGTAGGTGGTATCTCATCTTCTATTCCAATTTCATTATCTTCTATTCCAAAATCTTCTTGTAATTGTTCATAATCTATACCTACATTATCATTAGGCGATGATTCAGAAACATGTGTTAATGGGTCATTACTATTACTATCAGAAGCTCCAGGACTATCTCTTTTTTTATTTCCACCCATACCAGTAACTTTTCTACACGCTCTTTTAGCGGCACTAAACATATTGTAAAAATTAAAGTATAAGCTAAAATTAAATATGCAATTAAAATATTAAATAAGAGAAAGAGTTGGAGGGAGTGCACCGAATTCGACAATAAATTGAGCACTTGATTACGCAATTCTGGTGTTACCACGAACAAACGTCAAGTAAGTATATCAATTTTGAACTTCAAACTTCAAATTTCCGAATGACAACTTCCGATAAATTAAATTCAAGAAAAGAGAGCCAGATAAAAATTATAAAATTAGAAGATGAAATCTTGCAAATTGAAGGGAAGAGAGAAATTGAGAATTGAGATTGAGATAAGAATTTTGAGTGAAAAAATGAAGAAGAGGGGGGGGGGTATTTATAGATTTTTAAAAGGGTTAATTTTGTAAAGTATTAAATACAAAAAATTTAAAAAAAAATGGCCATTTATGCAACAAATCCGTTGGCCAACGGATATGTGATGAAAAATCTGATTTTCCAACGGATAGTAGGCCCCACGCTGCAGGAAAATACAAAAAAAAAAAAAAAATCAGGCCGGTCCGGGTTAACCGGTTCGGGCACTGTTCATGCCAACCGGGTTACCCGGGCCCGGTTAACCGCTTGCCCAAATGAACCCCTTCGTCCCCGGCCTAACCCCCCTACCCAGCCCACTCGGCCCCCTATGAACCGGGCCAGTCCGGTTCCGGTTTAAACCGGTCTGGGCCGGGCCGGTTCCGGTCCAACCCAACCCGTTAGCCACCTTTAATTTCAACTTCAAATCAATTATTTTCATGGGGAAAATTAGGTGTTTTGGGTAGAACCTAGGTTTTTCACAAAAATGGGGATTTGGACCTCGATTTGAGGTCCGATTTCAAAATAAATTACATATTTGAGTTCGTGGGGGAATGGGTAATCGGGTTTAGGTCCGATTTCGGGTTTGGATCAAGCGGGTCCGGGGTCGATTTTTGACTTCTTGGGAAAATCTTTATAAAACTTATTTTCATGCATTAGAATTGATTCATTTAACATTTATTGATATCGTTAAGCAAATTGTGGCTAGATACAAGCGAGTTAGTGGTGGAAACAAGAGGTAAAGCGGTAGTTGAGGCTTGAATTGTGCTCGTTGCATCGAGATAAGTGTTTGGTCTAACCTTAGCTTGAGGGATTAGGAGTTGTGTCCTATTTGCTATTTGTTTCTTGTCGAGTACGACGTATAGGCGTGGTGACGAGTATCTATACGTTGGTGTCAAGCATGACTGTGAGTCTTATATTGTGATTTTCATGATTTCGTTGTATTATTCATGCCTTGGTGAAGATTTTTAATTGTTGTATAAAGCTTGTGGAAAGAATTGTGACCTGTGAACATTGAGGAGCGTTGGCTCAAGTTGTATAGTGAAAGTGTGAAAGTATAAGTGACAACTGAACTTCTAGAGCATTGGCTCGAGTTGTGAAATGAGTTGTGGAAGAATAAGTGATAATCGAACCTCTAGAGCATTGGCTCGAGTTGTAAAGGAAATTGTGAAGTAAAAATTGAGAAAGAGTTATTAAATAGTTCCTTTGCCGGGATATTGTTGCTTTGTTAATTATCTCCCTTGCCAGGATGTTGAGATTATTGATATTGTTCCCTTGCCAGGATTTAATTGTTTAATTGTGTTACCTTGCCGAGATTTCTATTATTATTTTGTTTATTCCCTTGCCCCTTTGTTTGGGATTGTTGTTTGGGTGATGAAGAGTGTTAAAGCATAAAGGGTGATGCCGTGCATTTTTTGTTATTGTGAAGAAAGAGTGTAAAGCACGAAGGATGATGTCGTGCCGCACAATGTACCATTCCGTACCTATTTTATTGATTATATGGTGAGGAAAGAGAGTAAAAGCACGAAGTGTGATGTCGTGCACATTTTTATCATATGATTACTTTGGTGAGGACGAGAGTAAAAGCACGAAGGGTGATGTCGTGCATTTGTTGATTTCTGATTCTTTGTTGATACCCGAGTTATGCTGTTTCTTTCATTACTTGTTGTTATTTGATTTACTTCGAGGTTATAGATTCCCTTACCCTATTTGCCTTGTGATTGTTGTTTGGGTGAGGAAGAGCGTAAAGCACGAAGGGTGATGTCGTGTATTGTTTTGGTGAGAGAGAGTTAAAGCACGAATGGTGATGTCGTGCACTTGTTTTTGATTTCCTAATTTTTATTGATAACCGTGTTACGGTTTTCTCTACACTAAATTGCTAATTTCCTGTTGATACTTGTTGTTTCCCCACAGCATGTTTCCCCCTCCCACATTGACTGGTTATTTCTGTACTATATATATATATATATATATATGAACTGCACAGGTTTATTTGGTAGTCTGGTCCTAGCATCGTCACTACTTCGCCGAGGTTAGGATAGACACTTACCAACACATATGGCTGGTTGTGCTGATACTACATTCTGCACTGTGTGCAGATCCAGGAGCAGCTTTCGGACAGTAGTTGGAGGGCTTCCTTCAGTCCACCCGGAAACCCAAGGTAGACCTGCAGGAGACCGCAGGCCCTGGCGTTTCCCTTTATCCCTTTTTCTCTGTTTCATTTTCTTTCGTACAGAAATAGTATATTGTATTTCTTCAGACCTTGTATGTAGTAACTCTTAGATAGTCTGTGTCACCGTGACACCAGGTTTTGGGATATTTGAGGTTTTAAAAGTTGTAATAGACGTAGCCTTAAGACATATAATTGTTGACTTCCGCTTATTTATTTAAAATTTCGCTTTTATCATATTATCGACTTGTGTTGTTAAAAAGAAGCAAAGATGAAAGTGTAACAAGTAGTTAATGGTTGGCTTGCCTAGCTCCCATTAGAGGCGCCATCACGACTACCGAGGGTGGGAAATCCTGATCGTGACAGTTGGTCGTTTTTCTTGACAGACCAACTTTGGTCGCTAAAATTTGGTCGCTTTTTTCCGGAATTCTAGTAAACATAATGAAATACAACGAGATACATTGAAATACATTGAAATACTTTAACAGAAAATACAAGTTCCATTACAGCGAGAAAATATCTGTCAAAATCTTTCCTTCTTCCATTGTTTTTTCAAGAGCAATCGTCTTTAAATGACGACAATTTCACTTTCTTTTGTTTGGCTGTGTCGACTTTGTGTACTTTTTTAGCAAATAAGAACATTAGACCTGAGAGAGAAATTTCACGACTTCTCCTTTTCCAGCGAGATTGAAATTCGACTGTTAATGAGATTGGGAGGCTGAGGGCGGCAGTATCAATGAATAACGGTCACGATCGTCCAGGTCCTCTTTCCGCTGGTGAAAAAGATGCATCTGGTGACTGTCATATGGAAATAGCACCTGTGATTGTTGATCAGAACATTTCTATTCAAGGTAATCCCGACACAGCAAGCCACGTTAATCAAGCAGCAATTGCTGAAGCAAATAGCGAGTGCTGTAGGCATGTGGAAGCATGTGCAATGAACAGCGGTTCAACCATCAAAGAGGATGATGGTGCTGAGGCAGCGGGTATTGCAAGGAATCAGGAAATAATTGTAGAAACAGTGGAATTGGGAAAAGTTGGAATAGGAGAAATTTTAAGGGATATGTGTTTTAATTAGAAAAATAATATAAAGCTTATTTTATGGCTTAAGGGTAGTATGTGACCATAAATATATATTTGGCTATAAAAATCAAAATGTAGCTATGAAATATAATTTTTTAAAAGAATATATATTTAAAATAAATAAGGTATCAATCTTTGTTATAGGAGTAACTAATCCGATAAAAATCACTTCAGAAGAAATTTGTTTGCCTAGATATATTTTTTGGGTGGTAAAGATGGTATAAATGGAAATAAAATGTTCAGAATTTACCTTTGTGGCGGTGACCTTGAAGTCAATAATGGATGAAAAAGATGGAGAAGACGAGTTCTTTTTGTTGATGAAGATAATGATGGCGTGGCAAGAATCTATTTGACAAGGATTTGATGTGTTATTCACGTCACATGTAAGATAGAGAGGTTTAAAATAGTAATCTTAAACATGTTCATGTGTCTACATGAGAACTCGTGAAGTTAGAAGCCTAGAATAAAATTCCGTACAAGTATGAGGTGCTTATTTTCCTATATATATGTATACCTATACTAAATGATAATTGAAGAATTAAATTGATACAACACGTTACATCAAAAGTGTAAAATTGAATGTTTATTTCTGTTGATCAATTTAGTTGACCTGTGTCTGATAGTTCAATTCAGACAAACTAAGAGAGATAGGTTTCTTCTTGATTCCTAAATAGAGAGAAAAAATAAAATTTCATTTCTTTCTAGGTAACTGTACAAACAACGATAATCCAACTTTGATTCAAGCAAATGATTTCTCTTCAAGATAACTATTATACATCAAAATCTCTTACACCAAAACTTCAGAGTAATAATCTCTTCTTATGAATAGTATTAGTAATTCAGGCTTCAGGCTTCCAAGAAGATGAAATATCCGCCACAGCTTCAGAAACTGTTAGATATAATCCGTCTAATCCAAAGGCCTCAAGAGCATGCGAGTTATGCAGCTTTTCCATAACGTTTCCAACCGGATTTGCCAGCACGAGCTGAAGCAGAATACATCAAAGCATAAACGAGCAAGAAAGGAAAGGATAACGCAATTCTGCAAATAAAAGCTTGACACAATATAATTGACAGTATATTTACCTTCAGTGATCTTTTCTCAAGTATCCTTCTGAGTTCACATATTGTATCAATGCCACTAGTGTCTATAGCTGTCACAGCTGCAGAAGGAAAACCCCATTATTTCGTTACTAGACGAGTAGATTACTAAGGAAAGAAAACATGAGAGGATGTTGTTTTCTTTTTCAACCAACCTGTCATGTCAAGAATTACACATTTGATTGCAGTTTCTCTTTTGACTTCTATCCTCTCTTCCTCTTCCCGAATCCATCTCAATGTCCTGTAATTACAATTGCTTGATACAACTCTGATGTAGCAAATATTTAAAAACTTTACAATTTCACTTGTTATCGATGAAAGTTAAACCTAACTTACCTTTCTTGTAGGTAGGTAGAATTTGCAAAATAGAAAGGAGCCTCAACAGCTATGATAAGGAAAGAAGGAATCCTAACAGCTGTGCTATATCTGCTTAGGCTTTGAAATGATTGAGTACCAGGAATGTAGCCCAAGACATTAGTATTTGGCCGTGTAACGTGCAATAGGATCTTGAAAACTGAAACACCAACCTGAAATTTTTTCATGAACAACAAAATATTAGAATATATTAGACATGAGAAGTAGATATTTCAAGGCATGAGAGGATTGAGATTTATGAGGAGAAGCTTACTGCAATTGCTAGGCCAAGAGGCACTGAGATGAAAAGGACACCAAAAAAGGAAGACAAGCAAGCCACAAAATCTAGTTTGTCAACTTTCCATAAACGGAATGCAGCTTGATAATCAATTAGGCCGATCACTGCTGTTATGATAATTGCTGCCAAGATGAGGTTAGGGGTGTAATGGAACAACGGCATGAGAAACAGCAGGGTGATAAGCACAGTTGCCGCCATTATTATATTTGAAACGACAGTTTTTGCTCCAGCATTGTAATTTACAGCAGATCGAGAAAATGACCCTGCAAAATTGAATTTCACATGGAATAAGAGAAAGAGGAAACTTAGCAAGCTTTAGTTACAACTAAGAATAAGAGTATTGCTTAGGTCGTACCTGTAGTGACAAAGCAGGAAGCACAAGAGCCAGCCATGTTCATAAGTCCGATAGCTATCATTTCTTTGTTACCGTCAACTTGGTAATTTTGCATAGCAGCAAATGTCCTTCCTACCGCTATCCCTTCCTGCAGAGCTATGTCGATCACAAATCTCCTCCTTTTCTTTCTTTGAGGAATAAAATGCTGGTAGTAGTAGTTAGTATTCACTTACTGTGAGAGATAAGACTCCAGTTATAATGCCAATTTTGATAGCAAGAGCGATATGAGGGCCACTAAAATGTAACATGTTCAATGATGGTGGATTAATCCCCTTTGGTAGGTGTCCAATCTACAATAAAAGAATCTTTAGTCTTTTCCGTCTAAATTTAAGGGATGAAACTAGAAACGATGCATGTTACTCACAGTCTGAATAGTCTTGGATTTAAGTAGGAAAACTATGATAGTTGAGAGAATAACGGATACTAACGGAGCTGCTGCTGAAATCCAGAAAAGTTTCGGTTTCCTAGTACTCTGACATTAATTAGAAAATGATCAATAAGGAGATGAACATGAAGAAAAAACTTTCTCATCCACATAAACCAAAAACTTACGATTTGCCTTGTCGCCAGCAAGAAGATGAGAAAACTAACACCCATAACAATGGTTTGCCAAGACCACTGCGAAAAGATGTTGCAGAGTTACAACGGCAATTTTATGCCTTCAATATTACCTCAAAAGAGCACAACATTGGAGGAAACTTCTAACCTCATCTTTGTGCGTGAAAACAGAAGACAAAACAGGAACTATTTGCATCTGGTTTGTGAAGTGAGATATCCCTAGCAATCCTTTCAGTTGTTGCAAAGAGACAATGACCGCTGCACCAGCCATGAACCCTAGTAGAGTCGCCTTTGAGAGAAAATCAATGATGAATCCTAACCTGCAAGTCATGGAATTTAAGTCAATTTCCTTGCGATTAAACTGCTGAAATTCAGCAGAAGCCAATAATTTGTAAATCATAAGAGCAGATCAGTTTGAGCATGTTGATCTAATCTTATGTGTGACAATCAAGTAATTACTTTACACATATAGATTGTTATGACAAACAAAAATGAGTTTCGTGACCTCCTCAGATGGAATTCAAATCTCTTGAATTATGAATTAATTAATAACTTGAATTTTTTTACCACCAAGGCTATATGACATTAGTGCATAGGTTTCATATGCTGATAATTCTTGGTGAGGTAAAATTTGAGGAAAATATTTTTCAAAATATACTTACTGCTTTAACCATAAGATTCTGAAAAGTGTAGGTAAATATCTTTAGTTTCAGTTTGTCTACCTTGGAGTGAACAACCTTTTCCTTTCTATTCTTTTCTTTTTCGATAAAGCACCATTTTTTTCAGCAAAAGGTCTCAGTGTTTCTAAATGAATTTGTTGGTATATCTTTTTCTAAAAGTTTGTTTCCACTTTGCTATATGCTACATTACAGCATTAACTTTAATTAACAGAAACATTGATAGTGGAATGAAAAATTTGCTGGAATAATTCTATTCTATTCTTTATGAATAATGAGAAAAAGAAGTTGAAAAAAATGTAAGTAATACAAAAAAGTTCATGAACAGAGTATTATACCTGAAAAACCCCAATGAAGCTTGCAACAATCCAGCAAAAAGTGTTGCTGTGAAAGCAAGTTGAAGGTATAGAATTGGCTCTTGGCTGTATGAAACTGCTTGGCTTAACATTGTTCCCATCACTAGTGAGGCTATAGATACTGGACCAACTGCTAAGTGTCTTGAACTTCCCAAAATTGAATAGATTAATGGTGGCACAAAGCTTGAATCTGTGTCACAAAAATCCATATCACCTTTAATTAATTACTACTCCATAATTTAGTTAACTCTACAAAATGAAATTTTTAGTGATGACTCTACGTGTCAATAACCTTAGTTGCCACAAAAAGTACACGAGCAAAAGAAGGAATTCCACTAACCTTAGTTGCCACAAAAAGTACACGAGCAAAAGAAGGAATTCCACTAAAGGTAATCAAGATTTTATATATACATATATAAATAGTCATCTTTGACATATATATATACAATATAATTTTTCAGTGAATTTACTACCTAATGGTTGCAAATAGTGATAGATTTAGTGGCAATCATTTGCGGTAACACTACTAGAAATGAGAACTTTTCATGGTGACTTTATGCGACCATCACCTTAGTCGTCACAAAAAGTAAGGGTTGGCGAACCAAAGGAATTTCGTTAAGGGTGAACGTACAAGAAGTAATATTTGGCATATATATATATATACCGTGTAACTTTGGAGAGAAGGCTGTTTAATTGACACCCCTCGACGGTTTTAGTGGCGACCATCACAGGGAAAGAAGAAAAAGAAAGATAAAAAGAGTGGCACTTACATAACCCAATAATGGGAGGCAAATTGGCAAGTTTAGCATAACTAATTCCTTGAGGGATAGCAAGGCTAGCAATGGTGAGGCCAGAGATTATATCAGACCTTAAAAGTTTGAAACTGTACAGAGGACCCCATTCAAAAACAGGGAAGAAAAACTGAAGACCCAAAACAAATTTCCTCAACCCTGTTTGCTTCTTGAACTTATGAAGTGGATCGTCGGGAAAGAAAATCTCCGACAACCGTTGCCGGAGTTTCTGAAAAGTGGTTCTGTACGGCGGCAAACAAACCTTATGTACACCTGAGGATTGCATTGACGACGACGTTGCCGACTCTCCTTCTGTTGCATTGCATGACGAATCTTCCACTTTAATTGAATTTAATGTCATTTTTTTTACAGGATATTTGGTTCAAGAACGATAAGAAGTTGGGGTATGTTTTTGGCGTAGTTTCTGATTTGGATCAGAAACGAAGGAATCAGTTAATAACAAGCAGTTTATGTTTGGTTGTTTGAATGGAAAAGGACACACTCCCCTTTTTATAGGAGAAAAGTTTAATCTCACGCAAACACTAGAGAAAATATACACTACTGTAGTGAAAATAGTGGGGATAATTAAAATAATTGGATAAAATGGGAAGTGATAATTTTCTTTAGCACTTTTATTTATTAATAATAAAACGACAATTATCTAGAGCTAATAACATAATGGGTTAACCCTCTATTTTTATCCACTTAAATACTATAGAATTTTATCTGCAACAGAGTTCGAACATATAACGTGTACCTATAGATGGTGTTTAACGATCTTACATTATGATTTGAGATTCTATGACTTCAATTTCTTAACTTTTACCTAGCATTTATTTATTAAAAAAAAATAAAAAAGGATAACGTTTCAGATTTAGTTGAGATTATTTTTCTCTTCAAAATGGAAAGTAGCAAATGTAGGTTCAGGCATGTAGCATACCAACGTAATTATTTTGGGTATTATGATTTTACTATATATAATATATATATACATGCACACTTCCTTTGTTCACTTTTAGTTGTCCAGTTTGGACTTTTCACGCCCTTTAAGAATAAATAAAATATATATTTTTTATAATTTTACCCATAATAATAATAGTATTTTTAAAAGTCTTAGAAGAATGATTTGGAGAATGAGTAATTAATAATTAGGGTAAAACAAGAAGAAAAAAAAAATTGTCTTTCTCTCGATTTAATAATGAATAAGTAAAAGTAAAAATATATTTTAAGTATAATGGACAAATAAAGTAAACGGAGAGAGTATTTATATAGGAGTAATTAAACAGGGAACATGTTAATGAGTGGAGACTTGAATGGTTATTGAGCAATTTAGGTAATTGTATCATTATCATATGAGCGTGAGGCTTTTTTCTTATTAGCATTTTGTGAGGCAAAGCGTAGCTAGTCCCAAACTAAACCTAAATAAAAGATAGTAACAATTATAGCGATGCAGATTCGTATAGCCAATTTCACCTAAATAAAAGATAGTACTAACAATTATAGGAGTAGTAGATTAGAATTTTCTATGATGAAAATTCTAATCTAGATTAGAATTTTTTTTTTTTTTTGAGTAGTAAAAAGGATTTATATATTACGTACTAGATAGAGTTTTGCATATTACATGGCAATAGGGCTGTGTATCCCCTTAGACAAACAACTATTGTCACTCACAATATTTTAATTTCCTAGAGTCCTAAGTATATTACATAAAGAGATAGGTAATTGTTTTGACGAGTTGCATTTCCCGCTCATGTCGTTGATTAGAAGTTGTTGCACAAAAGTCGGTGGTTGAGCAAACAATTTTGTTCTTCTAAGATTATATTGATTGTCTTTTTGGTTTTTGCTTCCTTGGCTAGTGCATCAACTACTGCATTCCCTTGCCTGAAATTATGTCGTAGTAGAAGGGCCCTCTCCTGGTGCATTAATGACCTACAAGAGTAGATCAAATTAGCTAGTATTGTATGGCCATTGTTAATAGCGTTGATCACTTCTGTTGAGTCTATTTCCACTTCCAATTGGTATAGATCAAACCTTGAAGCCAATTATAGCCCCTTTTGGAGAGCCTGCAATTCAATGTGTAACGAAAATAGAGCATTACAGTATTTGTGGAAACCTAAAATCCATTTTCCCGTACTGTCCCTAAACACTCCTCCTATACCTCCTTTTGCATTATCAGATGCTCCATCTATATTAAGTTTTGTCCATCGTTTTTGTTGGGCATGCCATTTAATTTGAATGGTTTCGCTCGTCTGTAAGGGAGTGTTTCTAGATGTCATGAAGTGAAATTTTAGTGCATGACTAAAGAAAAATTTCAAGGATGGGTGAAGATTGGTATTGTTGGTGTTATTATAATTTCTGTTGATCCAGATTCCCCAAATTAAAAAGGGTAGGAGATCAGACCATTCGATGAATTGTTTGAATATAGCTTGAGCATAACAAAATTTATAGCGACGCGGATTCGTATAGCCAATTCCACCTTATTTAGAATTGAGACATTTTTATATTTTGAGTTGTGGCATTCGTGTATTGAATTGGGATCTTTTTTTTAAGCTATCGTTTGGATATAGATTTGATTGAAATTTGAAAAAAAGAGTTTTTGAAGTTATGTTGAAAAATTTATATTTGTATATCTGTATCTATCTGTCTATCTATATTTATATCTATATTATTTTAAAAGCACGAAGGCCTCTAGCGAAATGTCGTTCGCTTTTTTTACCCTTTTAAAATAAGTTTCACATTGGACAAATATATAATTTAAGTTACTTTTCTAATATGTAGCACTTTAAAATCAAGTAAAAATTTAATTATTACCTAATATTTAGGAGTTCAAAATCAACTAAATGAGGATAAAATATATTAAGAAAAAAGAAGAGAATATAAAAAGTAAAAGGTAAGTTTCTTTTCAACCATGGACAAATTTTTTTTATGTATTAAGGTCTTTAACGTAGATATTATTTGGGAAAATAGGAGCAATATTAACTTTTTTTTCCTTGTATATCTGACGAATTTCATTAATGGAAATATGTTTTACATTCATGCTTCTTGGCGGGGAACTTACAATTCTAACGAGATGTACTATTAAAAGTAAGAGATTTTGTACCTAATTAAATATATATTTTAATTATTAAATGTAGTTTTTAAATATTACACGAATAATATATTGTTTGAGTAGGAAAAAATTTCAAAATAATTTGTATTTTCTATACTATCACAAAAGCATGAAATCTCAATAAATAATTAATTTTTTGAATTAATAATTTAGTAAAAAAATTAATTCATTTTTTTTAAAAAAATCATTAGGTAAGTAAAATTATTTATCAAGTTGACAAAACTCTTAAAATACATAAATTTATTCACAAAAAGAGCATCAGCCATGAAAGAAATAAAAAAAATAGAGAAAACATTTATTATAATATTAAAAGTTAAATTGCTAAAAATGCTAAGTTTGAAGCATTAAGGATGTAACATAAGATAAAAGGTATTCAAAAGAAGTTATCATTATTATTTTTCTTTAAATGATAGCTTTCTATAATTTTTAGTATAGTATTACATTGTTTTTTATAATTCAATATTAGTTATTTAAAAATTTATATTGTTATTTATCAATATTTTTCTAGGAGCTATAGTTCTACCTCATCACTCACAAATTTCTAAAACATCAAAAGATTCAAAAATTTTATTTATGCTATTATGTTTAAATAATTATGGTAAAATTAAATATTTTTTTATGTGTTATTTGTTTATATTATTTGGTAATAAAGATAATAATAATTTTTAGAAGATATTTCACTCCTCATAAATCATAGTAAGATATATAAACACTTACGTGGAGTAGGATTTCTTTGTTTTATTAATTTTAGGAACTTATATTTTTTAATATTTAACTCAAACACATTATTTAATAATATTTACATAATTATTAAAATTTATATATTTATTGATATAGGTACACGTGCAAAGCGCGTACCCTAAGACTAGTTATTAAAAGAAGATAAAAACTCTCTCCTTAAGCCAAGTAGCATCCTAGAAAAAGCCACATGGCATTAGTAGTTAATAATTAGTTATTTAGTTAATAATTAGTTATTGGTTATTATTTTTGAATTTAAATATCTATAAAATAATAAAATAAAATATTTACAATAAAAAATTAAAAAAATGTTCATTCAAAATTGGATAATATTTTCAAGTTGGAGTTTTTAATTTATTTTAAAATAAAAAACTAAAATTATAAATAATAAAAAACCGCCATTTCAATTTTTTTGTTTTTTAAAATAATTTTTCTTTTTCTTTTTAAAAATCAAAAGTTTATTTATTCAAAATAAAATCATGTACGAGATATGAGAAACAGTTTCATATCCTGCTTCTTTATTGATATTTAATGATTATATGTAATTTTTATCTAGAAGGTTTAAATTTTAAGGTAATTGATATATAATCCGAATACCACAAATTATAATTTGATTTTTGTGTCCACGCATCCCGCGGGTACTAATACTAGTATTTTTTAAAGATTGAAGTTGTGTTTGGACATGCATTTTATTAGAAGAAAAGTTGAAGTTTTGTGAGTGGAAGAAAAAATTTCACTCAAAAAACTGAACTTGGAAATTTTCGAATTTTTTTCCCCAAAACATGATCATATTTCATAAACAAACAATGTTTTCAAAATTATTTTGAAAAAATGATGCGAAAATCTATGGCCAAACGGGGGCTTATTTTGAGTTGATACAATATTTTGACATTTTTGCCTCGTACTTAGTGAAATAGGTGAGAACCATGAGAGACTAGGATTCAAATTTGAGTGGAGACAAAAAATACTAGTCAGATGATTCTTCTTGTCTGATAAGCTTTAGTGGATAATAGGTGCCTAAAGAATAGTTCAGGTGCGAGTTCAAGTAGCCACGCCACTATTTTTATATGCACGTAATGTACGTACCCAAGTGTTTCGGTAAAGTTGAACGACCGTTTACCTTCCAATCAAATGTTGCTCCTATGATACTTTTGTATAATGAAGCAAGTACTAGAACAAACGTAAGAAAAAAATTACTAGAGTAGATCTACTCCCTTAAAATTATTAAAACGATTATCATTTTCGAACTTGAAATTAATTTTTGTAGTTTTTATATCGTAGCGCAAACATATTTTTGTATAATACTTATGTTATTTTTAAAAATTTGTTCTCCTTAATACGAGAGACACGTGCAACACGCGTACACTAAGTCTAGTAATAATAAAAAAAAAAAGGGAAATAACATTGCAGCATTCATGTATGGTTTGAGATTCGCATGCAGTCATGACATCCCTTTCAAGTCTCACCAATTAAAAAAAATAAATCTAATGTGCATATTTATTGAAAAAATCGCTATAATTTTAACAAATATTAAATTCTGAATTCATAATTTCTTATATGAAATAAATTCTTAAAATTCAATCTTATCAAGTTTAAATTTTGAAGTTGGCTCTATTCCTTCACATCTTGACGAAGTTTCTCAAACCGACCATTCTTTTTGTTGAAATATATTCTCATAAGATTTTCTTTTGGTTCTCAACTTCTAGAAACTACGTCGGCCATACAAAAATCAGATGCTTTTGCAATGTTTAAGTTGTGGAAAAGTTTATATTTTAAGCCTTTTCTGCTAAAAATATGAACTTCAGTCCCAACTGGAGCGGCATGCGTTTGAAGTTTGAACAACGTTAGTACAAATCTGGAATCAGCACTTATTCTGTTCACAGATATATAGTAATGCAATCAAATTTGTATTCCTATTATAGGTGATGCTACTCTCATGTGCACCTATTCTTTTTGTGCCTTTACTATAAATGATATAATAAAGATCTCGACAAAAAGGGAGAGAAAAGATACGTGAAGATTTAATTTACGCTTTAACGCTTGATTAAAATAGCGTAGGATCCTGTATACGGTCAAAATCGTATGCCTCCGATTTATAGGCCCGAGTCCGGGCGAGGTCGAGTTCGAGATCGGTTGACTAGACTCGAGCTCGAAGACAGAGTGTGATGCCCGGAGATAGGAGTGCGAGGAATACTGGGGCCAAGGGTACTCGACCCCGAAATAGTACCATTATGGATTTGTACCAGAACGAGCTAGATTCCTGCCACGTGCCCAAAGTCATGGCGCAAATCCCGAAATAAGATTATACGATTCCGTACTAGGTGGTTAGACAGCTGTACCAAGAATATTCCTCACTGTAAATAGAAATATACCTTATTTGGGGGCTCCCCTATTATATAAAGGGGATCCCAATCATTTGTAACATCATCTAATCATTGAGCAAAGAATATACTCTCTACATTTTCATCTACTGTTCATCGACATTGTCCTTTAGCTCTACTGTTTCTACTTTGCTTTTATTACTTAATTGTTCTTATTGTTCTAAGCCTACCACAAGGTCGCTAAGCTCGAGGTCACTGCTGCTGAGTAACATTGGTTTGATTCACTTGTCTTTTTCATTTATACTTCATACTTCTTAATTATTAATTGGTATTGAACTAAATTACATATCTTTAAAACCACAAGTCAAATTTAATTGTTACTCCTATTTTTGAGGTAAACAGTTTGGCGCTCACAGTGGGGCTATAGATAATAATGATTATTTCTTTAATAATTCTCGTTACACACGTTGCTTTTACACTTTTTCTTGTCAAGATTTTTTTATTCTCATGCTGAAGCATGTCTAGCTTGCAAAACACACTCATTCATGACAACGAAGGTCTTGGAGAAAACAGCAACGCAGGACTCGGGGTACCACCGATAAACCCAGGGGAAGTGCCAAATGTGGAACCTATTGACGTTAGTTCGCACATTGCTTTATATGCAGATCTAGGCGCGAACCCTGAAGGAAATATATGCAGGGAAGCCCGATCTGGTGGCCAAAGAATGCAAGGAATGGGAGATGGGGGAATCAGCCTCCAGGTGATATTTGAGATGCTGCAAGCTCAGCAAGTGGCCATCACTCAGCTTCAGAGTCAGAATAAGACTCTGAATACAGCCGAACCAGTAAACACTGGGCGTACTGAACCAGCGCTAGAAAGGCCTGATGAAAGTGGCTCGGGGACTGACCCCATGATTATGAGAATGCTCGAGGAAATAACTAAGAGGATCGAGTCCGGAGAAAAGAAAATTGAAGACAATGATAAGAAGGTAGAAACTTATTACTCCTGGGTGACCAGATACTGGGGGCACCTCCAGTTTTAAAAGGTCTAGACACCAAAAACGTTCATACAAAAATCATTCCCCCCGAGTGCGGCTCCGATGCCCATTCCCAAGAAATTTCACATGCCCGATATACACAAATATAACGGGACAACTGACCCTAACGAGCATATTACTTCATACACTTGTGGAATCAAAAGAAATGACTTGAATGACGATAAAATCGAGTCAGTTTTGTTGAAATTTTTTGGGAAACACTATCAAAGGGAGCCATGATTTGGTATCACAACTTAGCTCCTAACTCTATTGATTCATTTGCTATGTTAGCAGATGCCTTCGTGAAAGCACACGCCGGGGCCATAAAGGTGGCCATAAGAAAATCGGACATCTTCAAAATAAAGAAAAGGAACGATGAGATGCTAAGGGAGTTCGTGTCCCGGTTTCATATGGAAAGAATGGAATTACCACTGGTCTCCGATGAATGGGCAGTATAGGCCTTTATGCAGGGTTTGAATGAAAGGAGCTCGATCGTGTCTCGACAGTTGAATCAGAACCTTATCATATATCTAGTTGTGACATGGTCGGATGTGCACAATCATTACCAGTCAAAATTCAGGGTCGATGACGACCAGTTAGGGGCCCCCTCGAGTTCAGTTCATCCTAACAGATTCACAGCCAAGCCCTGAGGGACACAGACCGAGAATCGAGATTCAACAAAGAACGATATCAGCCATATGCCAATCGAAGGAACAGTGGCCCGAGCCGCAACACTACTCGGAGCGATCAAAGAAATGATCGAGGTTAAAGTTCTCGGGGACTCATGAGTAAAAGCGGGTTCGATAAGCAGACCGACCCCACGAGGCCCCTCGATTATTAGAGTACAACTTCAGCATAGATGCATCAGGGATTATCTCAGCTATTGGGATAATCAAAGGCACCAAGTGGCTCAGGCCAATACAGACCGATCCTTCTCAAAAGAACGCAAACTTGATATGCAAGTATCACGGCACACATGGTCCTAGAACAGAAGATTGTCAGAAGCTAAGGGAAGAAGTGTCTCAGTTGTTCAATGAGGGCCACCTTCGAGAATTTCTAAGTGATCGAGCCAAGAATCACTTTAGGGAAAAGGATGCAAGGAAAACTGAGCAAGAAGAATCACAACATGTAATCCACATAATCATTGGTGGAGTCGATATCCCTCAATGATTTGTGTTCAAGCGCACCAAAGTATCAATCACCAGAGAAAAACAGACTCGGAGCTATGTGCCCGAGGACATCTTATCTTTCTGTGATGAAGAAGTCGAAGGCATATCTCAGCCTCACAACGACGCCCTGGTAATCTCTATCCTTTTGAATAAAATTCAAGTTAAACATGTTTTAGTGGATCTAGGTAGCTCAACAAACATAATCAGATCAAGGGTCGTGGAATTACTCGGCCTACAAGATCAAATTGTACCTACATCCTGGGTCCTGAATGGCTTCAACATGCCAAGCGAAACAACAAAGGGAGAAATTATCTTGCCAGTAAACGTAGTCTGGACCATACAAGATACGAAGTTTCATGTCATCGAAGGTGATATAAGGTATAACGCACTCCTCGGGAGACCATGGATACACAGCATGAGGGCAGTGCCTTCAACTCTTCACCAGATGATGAAGTTCCCAATAGAGGAAGGAATGAAAACAGTCTACGGAGAGCAACATGATGCAAAGGAGATGTTTGCAATCGAGGAAGTGGTGCCAATACCAGAGCCTTCGACCTCGGAGAAATTGAGTATTGGTGGTAAACAGGCGGCCAAATAGCAATCACTGCCTCCGGCCTCGATGGAATCGGAGCAACAGGTAATCGGAGACGAAGATGAGAATTCCTTACTCCTCGAACCTTTGTCGTTCCCGATAAATTAGATGCAACCAAATAAACTATCGAGGAGCTGAAGCAGGTCAATTTGATCGAATACATGCCCAAGAAAAAGGTATACCTAGGCGGGATTGACCCCCGAACTCAGCAAAAAACTCATTCAATTTCTTATAGATAATATGAATTTCAGTGTTTGGTCCCATTTAGATATGACAGGGATTCCACCGGAGATCACCACGCATCGGCTAAGCACCGATCTCAGGTTCAAATCGGTGAAGCAAAAAAGGAGGCCTCAGGCCGAGGTAAAGCATACTTTTATAAAGGACGAGGTAACCAAACTCTTTAAAATAGGATCTATTCAGGAGGTAAAGTACCCCGAGTGGCTAGCCAACATAGTTGTAGTTCCTAAAAAAGAAACAAACTTAGAATGTGCGTAGATTATAAGGACTTGAACAAATCATGTCCAAAAGATTCTTTCCAACTGCCCAACATCGATCGTATGATCGATGCCATAGCTTGCCCCGAGATCCTAACTTATTTCGACGCCTACTCCAGGTACATCAGATGAACCCGGGGGACCAGTGAAAGACTTTGTTTATTACAAAATTTGAGACTTATTGTTATAATGTAATGCCCTTCGGGCTAAAAAATGTAGGAGCCACATATCAACGCCTAGTTAACAAAATGTTTGAAGCACAAATAGGTAAAACAATGGAAGTTTACATTGATGATATATTGGCTAAGTCCCTATGCGCAGAGGACCATTTGACTCATTTGCAAGAAACATTCAAAATCTTGAGGAAATACAACATAAAACTTAACCCGGAGAAATGTGCCTTCGAAGTTGGCTCGGGTAAGTTCCTCGGCTTCATGGTGTTAAATCGAGGTATCGAAATTAACCCCGATAAAATCAAAGATATCGAGGATATCACAATCGTCGATAGTGTAAAGGCCGTACAAAGGCTAACATGGTGAATAGCCACCTTGGGTCGATTCATTTTAAGGTCGTTGAATCGGAGTCATCAGTTCTTTTCCTTTCTCAAAAAGAAAAAAGGATTTCTCATGGACCCAGGAATGTCAGCAAGCCATGGAAGAATTAAAGTGATATCTGTCGAGCCCCCCTTTGCTTCACACCCCGAAGGTAGATGAAAAAATTTACCTATATTTGGCAGTATCCGAGATAGCGGTAAGTGAGGTACTAGTTCGAGAAGAGCAAGGTACGTAATTTCATGTTTATTACGTAAGTCGAACTCTAGGGGATGCTGAAACTAGGTGCCCTCACTTAGAAAAATTAGCATTTGCATTGATAAGTGTATCTCGAAAGTTAAAACCATATTTTCAATGCCATCCTATATGTGTACTAACCACCTACCCCTTTCGAAATGTTTTGCATAAGCCCGAGTTGGCGGGTCGATTGGCCAAATGGGTCGTCGAACTTAGCGGGTACGATATCGAATATCAACCCCGAACGGCCATCAAGTCTCAAATTCTAGCTGACTTCGTGACTGATTTTACACCGACCCTTGTACCCGAAGTGAAGAAAGAACTCTTGCTAAGCTCGGGTACAACATTGGGGGTATGGACCCTTTTTACGGACGGAGCCTCGAATGTGAAGGGGTCGGGGTTCGGCATTGTCTTAAAACCACCCACGGGTGATACCATTGGAAAATCTATGAAAACTGCAAGATTAAATAACAATGAGGCCTAGTATAAGGTCATGATTACAGGTCTCGAGCTAGCTAAAAGCTTGGGAGCAAAACTCATCTAGGCCAAGTGCGATTCTCTATTGGTAGTAAACCAAGTAAATAAAAGTTTGAGAATATAGAATGCAACGGTACTTGGATAAGGTACAGGTAACTTTGCACCGGTTCAAGGAGTGGACTCTAGATTATGTGCCTCGAGAACAAATAGCGAGGATGATGCTCTTGCTAATCTGGAATCCTCGATCGAAGAAGGTGACATCGTCCCGGGGACTGTTGTCCAATTATTGAGGTCTGTGGTTGAAGAGGGTCATGCCGAGATAAATTCAACAAGTTTAACATGGGACTGGAGGAACAAGTATATCGACTATTTGAAGAGTGGAAAACTCCCATCGGACCACAAAGAATCGAGGGACTTACGAGCCAAGGCTGCTAGGTTTCCGTTAGATGAAGGTGGAACGTTGTACCAAAGAACATTCAATGGACCATTGGCGGTATGCTTAAGGCCAGGGGACACTAATTATGTCCTTCGAGAAATCCACGAAGGCACTTGCGGGAACCATTCCTGTGCCGAGTCTTTGGTCCACAAAATTATCAGAGCAGGTTACTATTGGGATAACATAGAAAAAGATACTAAGGAATTTGTTAGAAAATGTGATAAGTGTCAACGATTTGCACCAATGATCTATTAGCCCGCAGAACAACTCCATTCAATCCTATCCCTGTGGCCTTTCATGAAATAGGGGAATGGACATAGTTAAACCCTTACCAACGGCCCCAGAAAAAGCTATGTTTATTTTATTTCTGACTGGTTATCTTTCTAAGTGGGTGGAAGCACAGGCCTTCGAGAAGGTCCGAGAAAAAGAAGTTATTAACTTTATCTGGTACCATATCATATGTCGATTCGAGATACCTGCCGAGAATGTATGTGACAATGGGAAGCAATTCATCGGTAGCAAGGTAGCGGAGTTCCTCGAAGCACATAAAATAAAGAGGATCTTATTAACACCATACCATCCAACTAGAAATGTGCAGGCCGAGTCAACAAACAAAACTATTATTCAAAACCTGAAGAAAAGGTTATACGATGCAAAGGGAAAATGGAGAGAAGTTTTACCCGAGGTTCTTTGGGCATATCGGACAACATTGAAGTCTAGCACGGGGACCACCCCATTTTCTCTATTTACGGTTATGAGGCCCTCATCCCTGTCGAGGTTGGAGAACCCAGCGCCAGGTTTCGACATGCCTCGGAGGAGTCCAATTACGAGGCCATGAATGCCAGCCTCGAGTTGTTAGATTAAAGGCGAGAAGCGGCGCTCGCTTGGATGGCCGCACAAAAGCAAAGGATTGAAAGATACTACAATAGAAGAACCAACCTTCGACATTTTGGAATCGAGGATTTAGTTCTACGAAAGGTCACCCTCAATACTCGAGACCCAAATGAAAGGAAACTAGGCCTGAATTGGGAAGGACCATACCGAGTCCTCGAAATTGTCATATTTTACAAACTTAGCACAATGGAAGGTGAACAACTGCCAAACAATTGGAACATATTATTGCTCAAACGATACAAATGCTAAGGTATGACTTTATCATTTTGTACATTTGAGTTTAAAACTAACTTGTTACAGATTTTCGATTGAAGCTATCGAAGGCACGCAATCTCGAAGACACCCTTTTTATACGAAGGCCTTAGGTTTTAAAGCATGTGTTGCACTCTTTTTCCCTTGGATCAGATTTTGTCCCAAATGGGTTTTACCGGCAAGGTTTTTAATGAGGCAACAACTATGTGCTACCTAAGGAGAACTTAACATTATCCAAGGCTTCTTTTCAATCAACCTCAAATACTGGGGGGCATCACCCTCGGAGGTAATATTTTTGAGGAAAATAGTTCATGCCAAAGAGGGACTCGATAGGAAAACTTTGTAATGGGCCAAACGGTCAGATGAACCGTGTCCATATAGAATAGTCGAGCCCCGGCGACAAAACTTGTAACGCATGTATCAATCAGTTGAAGAAGAATTCTACTTATTTAAACACTTTGTGTCTCAAAGAAGTTTACTATTATACAAGTTCTACATTTACAATCCTACGGGAAGCGGCTCAAGAGACAAAACACAAATGCACCCCGAAATACTCGGGGACTGTCATCGACAGTCAGCACATTTGAGTCATCACAAACTCGAACTGATAAGACCTCGAAGACACACCCCCTCGAAACAAAGTCCAAGACCAAGACCAATATACTCGGGGACAAACTTTTCGGACAAGTTCGAAAGGTTATCGGGAAACAAGTCCAAGTGACATACCCTAAGGCTATGGCCATATTAAAGACTACGGTCATATAAAAAGGCTACGGCCAAAATAATGTGGCTCGGAAATGTCCAACTTCCGCTATAAATTAAAGGCCTTCAAACATTGAAAAATCGATTAAATAAGGCTACCCTCGGCAAAAGCAAAATATAAAGGGCTTCGATAAATTCAGCCTTCGAAAAATCTAAGGGCTTCGATAAATATAGCCCTTGAATAATCCAAAGGTTTCGATAACATCAACCTTCAGAAAACCTCAAGAGGTATTTTGTTATGTTTACAAAAACAAATTGCTAATAAGGTTCTGATATGTCGAACCTTCAAAAAACCCAAACGGGTACAAAAAATACATGCTAAGGCATACAAAATTTTTTACTAAGTCTTTTAGCCGGAAAGAGGGGAAAATTATAGCCATTTTAGAGGCCAAAACGGCCTAACCCAAAGAGCCTAAAGGACGACTTAAAGATCCTAAGGGTCGATATATAAGAGCCTAAGGGCCAACTTAAAAGAGCTTAAGGGCCAAAATATAGAGAGTTCGAGACCTCGCTCTCGCTCAATTCGAACTCAAGAGTCCCATTATTCCGAGCTCACATCGAATTGATTTAAACTTAGCTCGAGGATTAACAAAATCTTAAGGGGTATTATATTGATCAATAAAAACCTAAGGGTTTATTATGTTCTGAGTCCGAATCATTACTCAGACGGATTGTTTGAATTATCGAAATCTGCCACAAATGAAAACAAAATAAAATCCAACACAAGTTAAGAATAGAGCAAATAGATACTTTATATTCATGAGGGGTGTTTTACAAAACATATTTACAACGCCCACAAAGGGCCCTTGCACAGAAAAGAAAACCTAATCTATTTTCGGGGTCACATCCCCGGAAGCGTAATCTTCAGGAACTACACCTTCAGCAGCTCTATCTTCCGGGACCTCCTCTCCCTCGGGAACATCTTATTCACCTTCCCCATCCCCAGAGCCACTCGCTACATCCTCATCATCGGAAGAGATAAGAAACCTGGCATCAATTTCCAGCACATTTGCCTCGGCTATCTCCTCGGCAAGGTCGAACCCTCGGGCATGGATTTCTTTGAGAGTCTCCCTCCGGGCCCTGCACTTGGCCAAATCATTGCTCGGTTTCTCCCGGTCGGAGGACTCCCTCAACTCAGCTTGAACGGCCGCGGCGTCCCTTAAGTATACGGCAATGGATCTATCGGCCACAGCCTTCATCTTCTCAGCTTCAGCCTTAGCCTGTACAACTTCGGCCCGGGATCTAGCTAGCTCTGCCTCTAACTCCTCAATTTTCTTGGCCTGGGACAGACCCTTCGTTTTAATGCCTCGGAGTTGAGTTTCAGAAGAGGCCAATTGGGCTGTAACGGCTTCCTTATCGGCAGCAAGTTGATCCATACTCTCCTTCCATCGATGACAATCAACTTTAACTTGATCAACCTCACCTCGGAGCTACCCAATCATCTCTAACTTTTGCTGAAGCTGAGATATCAAAGTGTTAGCCTCTGAATTAGGGCCAAGAAGGTCATACTCTGTTAAAATCACAGTTACTTGCTCATCTAGCTCGGACTTGTTTTTCCGAGCTTTGTCCAATTCGGCCCGGAGATCCTTAAGCTCCTCTTCTTTTTTTGGTATAGAGGAGCCTCAGGGCCTTCTCTTTGCCCGAAACTTTCTTGAGCTCAGCCTCACATTAGCTCAGCTCAGCTCTAAACTGTATGATGGCCTGTACGTGAAATGAAGATATATCAGTCAAAAGAAAGGAGAGAAAAAGGAAATTACAATAATGAAAGTAAGTATTTACCCGAGAGAGGAGATATTGAGCCTCTTCGAAGATGGTGGATGCATCATTAAGGTCAGTGGCATCCTCGACCCCAGCAAAGCAACCATGAAAGGGATCTTCCTCGAGAATCTTGCTTGGATCGGGCAATACGCAAAGTGTTAGCTTCTTTGATTGCCCCCTCGGAATAAATTGGCAAAGAAAGGGAATGACCTATTGTCGTGGCCCCGAGCTCTTCACTCGGGGATTTCTCATTGGCTTCGGGGGTCTCTGCATTTTCCCCCTCCGGTACATTTGTTGAAATCGGAGGAACGATCTCAACCTCTAGGGACACGGGGGCCTTGCCCGCATCTTTCTTTGGGGTTCCCTCACCATGGGATGAGGTCTCTAGTTCGGAGGGTGTGGCGGCCTCGATTTGGTTTCCTGGTTTGAGGCACCAATGCCGACTCTTCACCATCATTTTCTTCGTCATCCGGGGAATCGTAGGCCGAATCTGAGCCCGCTTGAGCAAATCTCTTCTGCAGCCTCCGAGTAGGGGTTTTCTTGTCTCGACGGTCTTCAGGCTTCGAAACCTTTTTTCTTTTGTTGTCCTTCTCAAACTTCGGGATTGAAGACTTGGTCCCTTCCCCATGCCGGCCCGGCCTCATCTCGGATACATCTCCGAGGCCTGCACATGTAAACATGAATACGTTGACGCCTCCAACATATGAAAAGTATTTGAAACTTGGGAAAAGCAGTTACCATGATTCTTGGCCTCCCACTAGCCCTTCGATAATTCACACCATTTGCGCTCATTGTAAGAGGTGGTGGCAGCTAAACTTTTGACCTAATCCTCGAGATCGGGCACCGTGTAGGGCGCCCAGGCGGTCGCTGCCAAAAAAGGGTAAAGGCATTATGAAACGTGAAAGAAGAATATGAATAGATACCGAGAAAAAGAACACTTACGATTAAAGTTCCACCTCTCCGGGAATGGCATTTTATCTATGGGGATGACATCCGAAGTTCTTACTCTAACAAACCGGCTCATCCAACCTCGATCTTTGGTTTCATCATTATTGGCAAAGAAGGCTTTCGTTGTTCGACGGTGCAGCTTGATAAGCCCTTGAAACAGTTGGGGTCGATACAATCGAATCAGGTGGCTGAGGGTGAATTCCAACCCCTCAGCCTTTTCGAAAAAATAGCGCAGCATGATCACGATGCGCCAAAAAGATGGGTGAATCTGGACGAGAGTGACTTCGTATGTTTTGCAAAAGTTAATCACTACCGGATCAAGAGGACCCAGTATGAAGGGTAAGTGTAAACACTTAAAAATACCTCCACGTGGGTAGTTATGCTTTCCCCGAGGCTCGGGATCTGAACCACGATCTCATCGCCCCAACCGCAGGCTTTCTTCACATTTTTGAGATGCTTCTCCAATATCAAACTAAGATATCGAGATGCGTGCTCGCATTGGCCTGGGACATTGGGGGATTTTCAATGCTAAAGTCCTTCTTTATCACACAAGATCCGGGGGTGATTTCCTCAAGAGTCGGCGGCGTCACCGGTTTGGACGGCCGGGAGGTAGAAGAAGACGTCGCTTTATCCTTTTTGGGGATAGTTTTGGAAGTTTTATCCATGATTTTAAGCTAAAGAATGCAGGTTATATCGAGATGTGGTGTTTTTTACAAGAACTTGGCATTTTCTGGCGCTTAAAGAAGCGGTGGAAACAGGTGATTAGAGAAAGAGATAAAGAAGGGAAAGATGTAGAAAAAGAGTAAAGTTCTTTACTCAAAGGAATAACCTCATATTTATAGAAGGGCAACGACGGTTCGACTGCGCTAGTGACCGACCAATACTAGCGTGCATTCAATGTTTTGGGGAAGTGGACCAACTGGATGTTTCAGTCACTTCGAACGCCTGTGTCACGGAAATGACGTCATCACTAAAGACTTCGGGAAAACAAGGATCAAATCGTTTCTTATCATCTTACTCTAATAAACGCGGGGACTATCTGTATACGGTCAAAATCATATGCCTCCGATTTATAGGCTCGAGTCCGGTCGAGGTCGAGTTCGATACCGGTTGACCAGACTCGAGCTCGAAGACAGAGTGCGATGCTCGGAAATAGGAGTGCGAGGAATATCGGGGCCAAGTGTGCTCGACCCCGAAATAGTACCGTTATGGATTTATACCAGAATGAGCTAGATTCCTGCCACATCCCCAAAGTCATGGCGCAAATCCCGAAATAAGATTGTACGATTCCATACTAGGCGGTTAGACAGCTGTTTCAAGAATATTCCTCACTGTAAATAGAAATATACCTTATTTGGGGTTCCCCTATTATATAAAGGGGATCCCAATCATTTGTAACACAATCTAATCATTGAGCAAAGAATATACTCTCTACCTTTTCGTCTATTGTTCATCAGCATTGTCTTTTAGCTCTAGGGTTCTTACTTTGCTTTTATTACTTAATTGTTCTTATTGTTCTAAGCCTACCTCGAGGTCGCTAAGCTCAAGGTCACTGCTGCTGAGTAACATTGGTTTGATTCACTTGTCTTTTTCATTTCTACTTTATACTTCTTAATTATTAATTGGTATTGAACTATATCACATATCTTTAAAACCACAAATCAAATTTAATTGTTACTCCTATTTTCGAGGTAAACAAATCTGTTCACATTTATCTGTACTATAACATGTTAATTTCATATAACAATTCAAAGACCGTAAAAGGAAAGAAGAAAGATGGAAAAGAAGCCGTTGAGCAAATGAATCTAGGGCCTAACTCATACCTCAAATTAGTGATGATTAATTATTTTTCAAGATTATGTAAGTAGAGATAATATCTCATTCTCTCACGCCTAGGACTGAAGGACGATTTAACCTGGAAATCTAACTTCGGGTTAATCAACCCTGTTTACTCATGGGGTGAAACCGTGAAAATCGGCTAAGACCATATATAAAAAGATAACAACTCATTCCGTCGACCAATGTTGCACGCTGAACAATACCTAAAATTAGATTGAGAAGTGGCCATAGAGGCCATACTTTAATTTGGTCCATCCATTGTGGATTCTTGAAATTTATAACTGTCTTGTCTTCTTAAAAAAATTGAGGATTTTACATAGAGATTGGGAGCATCTACAACCATTCGCCCGGGGGTTGAGCCAGGATTTAGAATTTATGGGTTCAAAGTTTTAATCCTTTTAAATTATTGGGTTCTAAATTAATATTTGTACATATTTAATAAAGGAATTTCTTTAGACAAATATATGGATTGGATTAAAATGACTGGGCTCGGCCGAACCCATACTCAATGGGCTAGCTCCGCCCCGAGTACCGAGTGCGGGTTCGGCCGAACTTAATAGCTTTGGTTCGAATTTTGTATTTATCTTAAAAAATTCGTTGAATATGTATAAATTATTAATGTAGAATCCAATAACTTAAAAAAATTAGAACCCCGAACCCATAAGCTTGAAATCCTGACTCTGCTTCTGTGATTCGTTGCATATAAATTGTTAAAGACTACTAGTCGTTGTCCCTATTATTTATGGTACAAGGAAATCTTTCTATAACAGTCTTATTTATATAGCAAAACGCTATTATATATTCATGAAAATTGGTTTCATAACAAACTTGTCTTTTATAGTGAATGGTTATTACTTATTATATGACGATATTGTTATATAGAGGTATGACTGTACTTCGAAATGATAAAGAGACAAGTATACAAAGTATTCAATTAATAACATATAGTACCAAAGATTAAAAGAATCAGCCGATGCAAAGATCTATTCTTCTGTCAATCAAATTAATGTGGCTTAATTCTACTTTATTTTATCAAGAGGAGAATCATCTGCATTGTGCGATGAAAGCTTTTGACCTCCAAATTCCAATATTATTCTCCACTACTTACAAGAAGAAAAGATAGGTATTTAACACATGACTACTCAAATATTAAATGTATCTACCTTTAAATTTGACATGGAATAGAATTCTTAATTAAGAATAATAAAAGACTCTACTGCTTATAATTTAAATTTGAAATGAATATTTTATTAGGCGGTATGATTGAATTGTTAAGCTCATAAAGTGATTTGATGATCAGTAATAACAATAACATACCCAGTAAAATTTATTAGTGGGGTTTAGGAAGGATAGGATGTACGCAGACCTTACCCCTACCCCAAAAGACTCTATTGCTTATAATTTAAATTTGAAATGAATATTTTATTAGGCGGTATGATTGAATTGTTAAGCTCATAAAATGACTTGATGATCAGTAAGATTATGGATTTACAGGGGGAATCTATTGTGCTTATAATTTTTGCCCAAATTCTATATATAACTAAGAAATTTAAAAAATATTTATAAATATTTGACTATAAACCTAATTATAATTATAGTATAAACTTAACGCCACTGATGAACCAATAAACTTCAGATTATGAATCTGTCTCTCTGCATTTATAAGTTACTCCTACATGTTATAGAAAGAAAGAAAGATACTAAGGAAGCCAAAAACTTTCAGTTGCAATTGTTGAAGAATTAGTGATATATATCTCAAAAGGTAATGTCCATCTTGGTTTGGAAAAACTTTTCTCTTTGAAATATTAAATATATATACTTATTATTTAGTAAGTTATTTTACAATTAATAGAGTCAAACTAGTCGTTACTACCCGTTATCTAGCTGTTGGAGCAACACCTATATAAACATGGTCTTTGAAAAGCTAAAGACACACTTTCTAATACAACTTTCTGAATCATCTTTTTCCTTCTATGTGTTGGGTTTCTTTCTTGAGTTTTCTGCTAGTTTTGTTCCCAGTTTAATAATTGGAAGAGCTTGTTGAATCTTGGGGGATACGCCTAATTTTATTTATCATTGTGTGGGCGAAATATCCTTAAGGACAGTGTCCTTGACACGCCTCAAGCTAAATCTTATTCTCCATAATCATCAATACTTTTACAACAACAATTAATTAGAAGATCATTGTGTTAGGTGTTTGTCCTAATTTTCTTACCATCTTTAGTTTTTCTATTGCTTGAAGGAAAGCGCAACGCATATTTGTCATAATTGGGTTTCTTATCTTTTAGAAGAAAATTATAAATATCTCATATTTGTCTAGTCCTTTTTCTTCGAGGAAAAGATTGGACTTCTATAATTGAGGATCCTTCCTTCTCATTTAGTAGCATCCACAATATAGCCATAAGGGGTTTGAGAGTCTTGTTTAGGGGGAAAAATTTTCAGGACAAGTATTAATGTGTCGCTTGTGTTTGCCTCTTTGTGAGGTTGTTCTTTACATATTTTATACTTTCTTTTATATAGTGGATTATTATAGATCAACTAACCGAATCACGTTGAATGTTTGTGTCTCTTTTAATGATTTATCTTGGTTCAAAATTTACTTTATTAGCTTTCGCATGATACCTAGTAATTTCGACCCTAACATATTGAAACTAAAATTGTGGTTTGCACAGAAAAGTAGGTAAGTAGGGCTTATAGCTAGCAACATATTTTTCTTTGAAGAAAAGGAAGCGAATTAAGAGAAATGGAATTTTACCTAATTGATAGTTGCGCACGGTACTATTAGAAATTCGGCAAAAATTGATAAAAAAAAAACGATCAAAGTTGATCGGTAATGGCCAATATCCGTCCAAAACGCGACCATTTACGTGTGAACGATATTTTGAAGGCCGGAAGGGCATACCGAACAAAGTTGGTCGGAAATTACCGACTAACTTTGGTCGGTCAATTAAATTCAAAAAGAATATTGCAAAAAAAAAACCCGACCAAAGTTGATCAGTATTTTAATTATGTAATCAAAAGATTCACCATCTGAGAATCGAACCGGGGTTTGTACTGTGACAGGATACTATTCTACCACTAAACCATTTGTGCATTTTGTTTTAAGACTGTCTTTTATTTGATTTATACTCTTTAATTATATTTTTGCACTAAAATAACCGGCCAAAGTTGGTCGGTTTATTAAAAAATAAAATTACCGATCAAAGTTGGTCGATTTTTTAAAATGACATGCCGAATAATTGGTCGGTTTTTAATATTAATTTTAATTTATTTTAATTAAAAAACCGACCAAAGTTGGTCGGTTTCTTGAAAAATAAATTTCACGGGACTCAAAAATAGTTTCCCACATTTTTGCGCCAAAGAAACCCGACCAAAGTTGGTCGGTTTCGTAAAAAACAAAATTAAAAAATAAAATATTTTGAAAAATCGACCAACTTTGGTCGGTTTTTTGGCCGATCAAAGTTGGTCGGTTGACCTTGATCGGTTTTTGCCGAATTTCTAGTAGTGCGGGATCTATTTTAGTGGCCTAAAGTTAGCCGCATTAATTTGGCCAATTGCGATATCTCACTAATTAAGAGTCGTTTATTCCTTTCCTCAAGTGGCAACTGGAAAATCATAAATTTCATGTCCAAGGTAGAAGTTACATCACACAGACTGAATTAGTAGTTATTCAACGAATTAGTAACGCATGAACTGCCTGTTTTGCACGTACATACATTGGATGTGATCAAACTACTACTTTAGTGAACATTAAAAGTAAGCTAAAAGGTTTACATATAACATGCTATTTTAGTACTACTTTTTACTGATTCAAGAAAAAATAACATGAATATTGATTTATCATGAAGAACAAATAAACAATCTTTTGAGAAAAAAATCAGAGGGGAATTAAGTGGGCGTTTGGACCTAAGAATTGTAAAATTTCAAAAAAAAAAAAGTAAATTTTTTTTTCAAGTAAAAATAGTATTTGAAAATTAGAATTGTGTTGGACATGAATATAATTTTGGGTTGTTTTTGAAGTTTTGTGAGTGGTCTGGATGAAAATTTTGAAAAACAGCTTGTTGGAGTTTTTCAAATTTTCGAAAAATTCCAAATTCATCTTCAAGTGAAAGTTAAAAAATTTATGGCCAAACACTTGATTTTAAAAAAAAAAATCTTACGTACAAATGGGCTCTAAGTTAATTACATCGAAAACAATACTTATCAGCGTAAAGGGGAAAAGTACAAGTAAAGAGATTAAACTTTAAAACTCAAGTTTGATTATCTAATTATCTTTAATTTGTTATATAACAAAACTTTTGTTGATCAATGAGTCAAAAGGATTCCAAGGGAAAAGACTGATAATTTGAAGTTATGAACGTCATAACTCGAAGTTATATTAACATTCAACTCTATCCCATGGAACTTTTTCTTCTTCTTTTTTCTGGGTTGCATTTGACAAGTTTAAGTTTTTCCACTTAATAACCTTTAAAAAAAATCTACGTAATCTAACCATTCAAAAGCCAAGTCCTGTACTCCTCTGTCTGAAATTATCTGTCGTATTTTTTTTTACACGCTCCTTAAGAAAATATATTACTATTAGAAGGAGCTTTTGACTAATTTACCTTTATTTACGTCTTAGGATATAATCGCTCGCCATTGAATACTTATTCTATAATTGAGGAGTAATCGTCAAATACAACTACTAATACTATACATAGTAAAATAGAAAAAAAAAATTAATTTTATCGTGAACTTCGAAAACAACAAATAATTTGAGATATCCATTTTAGAAAAACACGACAGATACTTTGAAACGGAGAGAATATTTTCTAAGCATGAACGATAGCCTACAAAAGTATATGTAATAAACTTGTCGGATGACAATAAAACACTGTTGATTGGGTGCAAAGACAGAGTGTTTTCTAATACCAAAAAGTACGTACTACTATTAGTAGTGTTTGGACATAAGAATTGTAAAATTCTAAAAATAAGTAGAAAAAAATTCAAGTGAAAATAGCCTTTGAAAATTAGAGTTGTGTTTGGGCATGAATATAATTTTGGGTTGTTTTTTGAATTTTTGTGAATGATCTCAGTGAAAATTAAAAAATAGTCTTTTGGAGTTTTTCAAATTTACGAAAAATTCCAAAATTTACTTTCAAATGAAAATTGAAAATTTTATGGTCAAACAATGATTTTGTAAACAAATGAAAAAATTCTTATGTCCAAATTGGGTTCACTGATGGGGAAAAATAAAACACAGTAGCTATAATTTAGCTTTTTGAGAAATTCCACGCAGCAAAATAAAAGCTTTTTTGGCAGTCCAAATTAGAACAAAATATAACTGCTGTTGCACCAACTTGCTCGAGTCTGTTTCTTATGCGTTTGACTCAATAAAGGTATACGAAAGTCTCTGAGTCTGAGTTCTATTGAGAGTCAAACACTTAAAAAAAAAAAAAAAGTGCTTTGAGATATATGGAGATCTTCATACAGAAGACTAGTGCCCTTGGTATTGGCCGGCCACCATGAATAGTATAGTACCATAAGGAAAGTCGAATACAGAATTTAAAGTTTGTGGATTCAAAATTTAGCCATTATTTTAAGTTATTGAATTTTAAATTTTCGCCAAAATTACAGGATTCGATTGAATCTATACCCGGAACTGTACATCCGGCCCACAGGTCCAGACATAAGCACTAGATTATCAAACTTGTTTTCTCAACTCAGCGTTTCCCCAATTTAATTAACCAACTAAAGGAGAATAAACAAGAAAAGCAACGTGCACTTTTCTTTAAAATGCACCTTTAGAGTTTATTTATTTGGAAAGAATCACATCACGGAGAAAAAGGTGTCCTTTGAACCCTAAAAACCTACTGAATAAGTTGGATGATCAGTTGAAGTTAGCATGATCTAACAAATTAAAAAAGCCCCACTTCTTGATCTGAGGTGGGAAAAAGTGGACTTGTGGTTGTTAGCACTTTAGTGGACTAGTTTATTCCCAGAATATACCATTCTACTCGATCATTTTCATTTTGCTCTTTGAAAATGAAGTCAATTTTACTTGGAAATGGATGGATCTTTATCAATTAGTCTACACGTTCTCCACTCTTGATAGTTGTGGGAATTGAGTGTTTTTATGATACTCAATAGCCCTATTCTATGAACCATGATGAAGCAATAACCATAGGAGCAGAGACGGATCTAAGGACAGAGGCAATCCGCATTCACGCGGGTTCAAAAGAAGCAATGCACCTTAAAATGTGTGATGTAGACATCATATCCTAATGCAATTATTAGTGGACGCTTCCATTAGCAGCAAAGACGGATCTAGAATTTAATTAAATTTGATAGGTCCCGCATTTATGTTCTTATCACTTAACTGATTACACTTTTTAAAATGTGGGGTTAATTTTGCATAAGATCTCTAAACTTGTAGAGTAGTATATAAATTACCAAGATGAAACTAAGGGCAAAGTGAATATCATTATTTTGCCGCGAGCAATTTGGCTGGTTGTAGTTATTGCCTCGCGTGTAGTGGTTAATGCGATTAAGAGTTTAATAAAGACTAGCTTAGCTTTGTAGCATTGCACCATCAATTGGCGAAAACCAACCAGCCTAAATGGCCTAATGAATGTGGGATTGTTATACAAATAGCCGGTCAGATTTAATGTTTATTTTTTCTAGCCGGTATACATAAATTATTTACATATTATACATGAATTATAATTTGGTCAAAAAAGAAATTGAGAAAGTTTTTAAAGAGAGCTTAGAGTTTTTAGCACGTAAAGTGGTATCTGAAATCATCACCATAAATCAACAAGAATATTTAAAATTGAAAGTGATAGGAAGCCTAGTAGAAAGAGTTTAGTGTATTTCTTTCAAGAATTATAGTAATGATTAGTGGAATGTTTTTGTGTCCTTATGGAGGATTATCAAAAGTGACTTGTTTGGATGTGTGTTCCTCGCTTTTGGAAGGGAAGTCGGCATTTTCTCTAAATCTTTAAGTTATTATTTGGCTATAGTCTAATTCTTCTTTTTGCCATTTTAAAAAAACAAATTAGAAAACACGAGTGGTCTTGTTGCCTCTTTTTGGATAATTTCCGTTGCTTTTGTCCCCCATAATAATGATTCAAATTCCTCATTAGGTTAGATTTAGTTGACGGAACAGATAGTCGGTGGCTGGTGGCTGAGCCATGAATTTTACTACGAGATATCAAAATATAAAAAGATAAAAGCATAAAAGAAATTTAAAAAAGTCAATATATAGTGTGGGTATATATATATATATATATATATATATATATATATATAGTTAATTTTGATCTAGCTAAATTGATATAATTTTCGAGCGAAAGAACATCAATTAGCAAAGGTGGCTCTGCCACTAGTGATGCCGTAACTTTTGCATCACTACTACAACATACTAACACTTGGGAACATAATATTATTAGTCATTTTAATAAAAATATAGATTAAGAATTAGAAAAAACAGGAGGATATAGAAGAGTGGAGTAATGGCATAACTCTTACCTTAACGTGCACACAAAAATAGGTGAAGATTTCCATATCTTTTCAACGGTTTATCACCGTTAATTTTTTGGTGGTGATAACATCAACCCTTTAGAAGTTATTCCACTAGTTGCTTTACAAGAAAAGAATAACTATATCGAGGTTATTTGTTTTAATTTTTTTTAAAGGATATATATTATCACACATTGTTCTAAGAAAAAATATTACTCAAGAAATTGTATGTTACAATATTTCATCTGAATGTTTTCTCTCTATTTTCTTCTAAAACCAAATTATGTTGAAACAAAATTAGCAAAAGACGAGTTTCATGGATTTGGGGCATTTGCATCTATACCCGCTTTTTAGGTCACGTTTTTAACCTGTGTCCATTTTGCTAAAAAAATTACAAGTGTACCCACTTTTTCGCGTAACTTCAGCATACAGGTCTGAAGTAGCAAAGGCAATCACGCAAACTTCAGCATTCTAGTAGACGAGTCTGAAGTAGCAAAAATTGTTGAACCAAGTGTGCTGAAGTTTTTGTTTGTAATTGTTGAACTTAAGCATAGTAGCTGAAGTTTTGTTCTCTATTTGCTGAAATTTTTGTTTGTAATTGTTGAACTTAAGCATAATAGCTGCTAAAGTTTTGTTCTCTATTTGCTGAACTTTAGCATGTTTTAGCTGAAG
Organism: Nicotiana sylvestris; assembly: GCF_000393655.2. Classification (NCBI taxonomy): domain Eukaryota; kingdom Viridiplantae; phylum Streptophyta; class Magnoliopsida; order Solanales; family Solanaceae; genus Nicotiana; species Nicotiana sylvestris. The sequence continues at coordinate 199,431,802 of NC_091059.1, read as the reverse complement.
TTTTGTTATATATTTGCTGAACTTCAACATGTTTTATGCTATCATGTAATTAATTTTTTGTACAGATAATAAGTTTATCATAAGTAGAATTAGTAACTTAAAAAACTAGATAATGATTTAGCACAACAGGTTAAAATGCATTGATAATCTACAAAGCTGAATTTAAAAAAATAGAATGTGAATTAAAGGAAATGGACTTACATTTACATACATGTACGTGCTTACTTTAGAAAGTTATTTATAATTTACTTTTAAATAATCTGATAAACATACTTATGGCAATCTTCCCCATGAACTGAAGTTTCATAGCAGCACCAACTTTTAAATAATCTGATAAACATACTTATGGCAATCTTCCCCATGAACTAAAGTTTCATAGCAGCACCAATAGCAGCAGCATCAGCAATAGAAGAAGAAGAAGGAGGAGGAGGAGGAGGGGGGAGAAAGGGGGCTGAAATCGTTTAAAAAGTGAGTACAAGTTAAAACTTTTTAAAAAAATGGATATAGGTTAAATAGGGGCGACCAACGTGCAACTTTTAGGGAGAAATTCAAAAATAGCCAGATTTACAACTGATCGTTCAAAAATAGCCCAATTTCAAAAGTAATCAAAATTCAGTCACTTTTCATGTAAAGATAAATCTGAGCGAAAACACTATTCAAAACCCGTAAAATACGCCAGTATATTATACTGGAGTTCCAACATAAGTATGCTTGAACTCCAGCATATTATACTGGAGTTCCAGGATAAGTATGCTGGAACTCCAGCATAATATGATGGAGTTCCAGCATAAGTACACTAGAACTCCAGCATAATATACTGGAGTTCCAACAAGTATAATTGTCCAGTATAATATACTGGAGTTTGGAGCACCGGTGCTCAAGTCTCCAGTATATTATATTGAAGTCAGCAAAGTATATCGGTCCAGCATAATATGCTGGAGTTCATACACAGGTGCACCGAACTCCAGTATATTATGCTGGACCGGTCTCTGTTGCGGCAAAATAGTGGCTATTTTTTATTGACTTCGTAAACGTTGGCTATTTTTGAATAATCAGTCCGAAAACTGGCTATATTGTACTATTTTTACCAATGTTTACCATGAATTTGTGGTTCTTAGCCCACTTTAATCTAGGTCTGATCTACAATTCAGCCCTCTCATGGATCATGGGCCTTGTGGCGTCCAATTACGATTTGGATTATGCCACCTGAAAGTGGGCCCAAGTCAAAATAAGCAGTCACTAATATGATAAGCGACCTACTGTTAAATACTATTTATCGATAGAGAAATTTTCATAAAGCACTATCTTTTAGTAGTAATTAGTCATCTATAGATACCATTTGGTATATATTACGAATTATGGATACCTTGTGTGTGGTTATAAGATGTATTTGATATATTTAAGCTATTGTATTCATGAATACAATAGCAAAAATAGGCGTGAATCAGGGAAGTCCAGTTAAATTCATGGAGTGAAACATGGGATTATAGCTACACAGATTATTATATTCAACTGTATTTGACTGTATTCACGGCGTGAAATAGGGGATTCCACTGTTTTTAAAATGGAAAGTGAATCAATTAACATAATAGACTCCTAATATAACTTAACAAACTCAATTATAACACACAAATTTTGTATTTTCAGTTATAAAAAAGATTCTCAACCGAAAAATACCCCAAAAACATAGCAATCTTCAGAGAAATTATATAATACATCTGAATACATAAATTATAATTAATTAAAAAATATATATATATGAATACATTCATGGCATATATCGAGACAGTGAATACAATAAAATACATAGAATACAGCGGAATACATTGAAATACAATGAAAAAAAGATAGTGAATACAATAAAATACATAAAATACAGCGAGATACATTGAAATACAATGAAAAAAAAGACAATGAATACAATGAAATACAGCGAGATACATTGAAATACATTGAAATATATTAACAGAAAATTCAAGTTGCTTAGCCCCCAACGTCGTCTTTGTTCAAGAACAACCCTAATGACGTCCGGTTGAAACAGCATCAGTATCCAGTCGTCGCTCGCCATCACTGTTGTCTCCGGTTGCCGACGATTAGCACGTAATTACTGGCGAAATAACGGAGACTTCTCCAAAACCTTTGCATTCTTTAACAGAAATTCTCAAAGTTTGAAAAGCTTGTCAAAGCAGCATTCTAAATGATCCTTCAAGAGTGTTAAAGAGATGACAATCTTAACATTCTGCAAATCAATAGATTCTCCTTTGGCCAAATATCTTAACCCAAAGTTGTAACGGGCTATATTAAACTAGAGACAAAGAATATAATCAAGCTAAAAATGCAGGCGAGCCGAATAAAATTGCAGAAAGCTAACAAAATATTATTTCACAGTAGAAAGGTCCGGCGGAGGAGAAGACATGGGAAGTATAGAGAGAGAGAGGGAGAATAGATATGGGGTAGGGTTAGGAGAAATTTGAGGGGATATGAGAGAGAAAAACAATACAAAGCTTATTTTATAGCTTAAGGTTAGGATGTGACCATAAATAGATATTTGGCTATAAAAAATCAAAACGTAGCTATGGAATATAATTTTTTAAAAGAATATTTATTTAAAATAAATAAGGTATCAACATTTGTTATAGGAGGTAACTAATCCTTGTTTTAACGTATACTAATTGTTTGGGTACTCATGTTTTTCTTCTATGGGCCTAATTTTGTTGCTAATAAATAGTCTTCCTTCACTTAGTTATTTTACATATCCTCATTAATTTCACCATGTCGTCTTTTGGAATGAAATTTACGGTTCATCGCTATAGCATGGCACGCTACACTTCCTTTTCTTCGTTATTCCTCTATCATTTTGCTTTTGGCCATAGGGAGCAAGTATGTTTGGAATACCCATACATTTGTAACATTTTTCCTTTGCTTATTTATGGAAAAATCAAATCAAGCATCACAAGGGACGCAAAGTGTTATAACATCAATAGATAGCATATGTGTCGAATTGAAAATATTCACTTAGTTTTATCTCACCTGACAACTGCTTTTTGTTTATCGTCATTTTTCCTCTGTCATTTGTCCCTGTTGGACCAAATATCTAGGGGTCAACAGCGTTTTGTAATCGAATTTGAGGTACTACTGCACTAAATAGACCTTCATCAGTTTTTCTGCCTCATTTGAATCATGACATATTACAACTGAAATTACACTAACAATAATATTTTTTCCCACCGAAAAAATACATCCAGAAATAAAAACGGTCAAGTGCTTGGAGTTTCCCCAACAGAGCATGGTAAGAACAAAAGGATCAATCTGCTTTTACAAGAAGGGTGATATGGAGTGACAAAAGTAAAATTTTCAAGAAACATGATTAGCCTTGTTAAACTGTATGACTCGCCTAATTGTGTTCTCCTATAAGATTTAAGTAAGCTTGTACTTGGGAACTGTACAAATATAAAATTATCAGTCTCAAATAATCAACCATGCTTCTAGGTGATAGCCGCTTCAATCTTCCGGTGACTCGATTAGTGAAAATCTAAATTGCAATCTCTCCATTTCATAGAAAAATTACAATCTCTCCATTTCATAGTAAATATCTGGAAACTACATGGCACATCATTGTCTAAAACACAATTTTTTTCCTTTTACTTTCTACGCAATATGATAGTTGTTCCGAACATTAAACTATTTTATCGTAATGATTGGCACATCTTAAGCTACTAAACCACTTAGCAAATGTAATAGAAATATGTAATACCCCTTATTAAAATAAGAGCATGTATCTAATTACTATAAAAGTAAATTAAAAAAAAAGTACAAGTGGATCTTAACCCATCAGAAATGTAAATAGCATTAGGGGAAGGAAATAGGTTAAAGAGATTTGGGAAAAAAGTTTTATCCAGCCACTTTTGGAGACCAAAAAAATTAATGTGAGACTGGTGCCTCTCTTTCGAGTGAAGGAACGAAAAGAACAATAGGAAAAAAGAAGAGAAGAACCAAAGATTTAAAAAGCTATGAAGATCATCTTTTCACAAGCTTTCACAAGCCTTCTCTGGCAATTAGAGGAGATGTGATTGAAGGGAGTTTGAAAAGGGAATTTTGGCAGCAAGATCGTAAGAATAAAGAAAAAAGGGAAATTCTTGGCTCTTCTTCAGTAACGCCTCACGCAGGGGAACAAATATATAGAGAAACAAGATTTGAAAGGTAGTTCTCTAACTCATGACCATGAATTTGACTTTTATATAATATGGGTAAGCTAAATTATGGATTAGTTGAATTTCTCATAGCACATATAAATAAAATTTGACGAATTGATTTTCAAATATGAACTCTAGAGGTTTTAGTATTCTAATCTAGTTATGAATTAGCATGCACAAGGAAATTAACACGAGGTCGATATGATGTGATTATAGATTGATTGAAAGGAGTCTCATGGACTACTCGAGGTGGCAGGCATGGTATTTAGACAGGATTACTGTGAGTAGTAATCTTACCGCAATTTGTGTTTTCATAACCTGCATGGTTTATACCTTATTTTGAAAATAAAATGTGTTACCGAATATTTGAAACTTGCATGTGGGATAAGTCCTTTACTTGATATGGTACCGAACAGTTTACTTGAGATGTTTACTAATTAATCTAAACATTTTTTCCGTTACTAGATATGTTTTACCGTTACTTGAGATGTTACAGTTATTTGAATTATTCTCACTGTTACTAGACATATTTTACTGTTACTTGAGATATGATTATCGTTACTGAAATAAAATTACAAGATTTGATAAGAAATGATATGCCCTTTATTATTTTGAAAATACTTTTGTACGAGTATTTACTGTTTACAAGAAAGAGTATAAATGGGAGGAGACTTTGAAGGATTCTGTAGCTAACGATGAGTTCGTTAGAGCTGGTGCACCTTGTATTTACCGATTACCGAGTACAGTTATAGCCTTCGCTAATGGGAAGGTAGAACTAGCATACAGTTACAGTTTTTCCTCGAGTAGGGACCTACCGTTAAAGTTGACTCCTTTTACGAAGGGGTCCACATAGTGACACATATTACATGATCCTTTCTTGGAAACCTCCCAAACATAGAGAATTGATATGACACAGTGCTTACCGAGTTTATTACCGAATTATTAAATTAATTTTTTTGCTACATGAAACACATGGTGAGAGTGACTATTGTTTATTATCTATGAAAAAGGGCATTTATTCATGATATTTTCTGATTACTACACAAACATGTTTTCTGACTTGTCCTCTATTAAAAACGGTTGTGGTTAAATATTATTACTCACTGAGCTAGAGACTCACTCCCCGCTATTATTTTTACAGAGGCAGCAGTAGACGCAGGCGAGGATTCCGTTAATTAGAGTACACGAGTTGACAGTTCCTGGTGCCCCACATTTACTCGCGTGGGCAAAGATTGTTATTTATTTGTTATAGTCTCTTTCTTGAAACTATTAGAGTCGCTCCATAGTCATTTTCATGAGTGTCATAAGTATTCTTTTATTGATATAGACTTGTGACTCGTATTAGACTTTCCTATCGTATACTTGGAGATGAAGTTAGTACTATTGTGTTGGAAATACTTTGTGGATGAGGATTATAACTTGTTTGGTCGATATAGGTTGTTGTATTGTTGATTTCTAAGACAGGTTTATTTTTGGATAGTCCTAAAACAAGAGAAACTCTGTCCAATTTTCTGTAAATTACCGATGAGGCTTACTTGGGGGCACTTGCTCCTGAGCGCCAGTCATGATCCTAAATTGTGTCGTGACAAAATAGCTGACACATTTTACTAAGAACAAAGGTAAGTGTCACATACTACAAGTTCCTCAGATAATATATTGTGTCATCTATCGACTAGGTATCATGGGTGGCTCTAAGGTAAGGCCACCAAAGCTTCTGCATTACGGCCCCGAGAGTCAAAGACCCCTCAAAACTTTTTCTATTCCTTAAAATTATTTATACTAGTAAAAAAAAATTAAATTAACAAAACATTAACATTTTATTTTAATACACTACATTGATTTTAGGATGAAATTCAAAAATAGCCAGATTTACAACTAGTCATTCAAAGATAGCCCAGTTTCAAAAGTAATCAAAATTTAGCAACTTTTCATGTAAAGATAAATCTGAGAGAAAATACTATTCAAAACCCGGAAAATACGCCAGTATATTATGCTGGAGTTCCAGCATAAGTGTACTTGAACTCCAACATATTATAATGGAGTTCCAGGATAAGTATGCTGGAACTTCAGCATAATATGATGGAGTTCCAACATAAATACACTAGAACTCCAGCATAATATATTGGAGTTCCAGCAAGTATATCGGTCCAGCATAATATACTGGAGCCAGCAAAGTATACCGGTCCAGCATAATATGCTGGAGTTCATACACAGGTGCACTGAACTCCAGTATATTATGCTGGACCGGTCTCTGTTGCAGCAAAATTATGGCTATTTTTATTGACTTGGTAAACGCTGGCTATTTTTGAATGACCCGTCCGAAAACTGGCTATACCGTGCTATTTTTACTTGATTTTAGTTATTAAATATTTTATTAGTAGATATGAATATTTGAATAATTTAACTCAAAATTTTAAAATATTAGACAATGTTATACTGTGAAATACTTAAAAGAAAACTTGAAATCTTGAAAGAAAATTTGTTAAGACCATACAATTTTTCTTGGTTATAAAATTAATCGTATCTATTTGTCCAACCGTTGTCACATTACTAATGCTATTTTCGTACATCTTCTTAAGTTTTTGCTTTAGGCCTTCGATTTTATTAAACCGTCCTGCTAAGTACTTTGTCACTTCGTTGATTATGAAGACTATGGAGAAGAATTATCATATCTCAGAGTCACTAGGTATATATTATATTGAATAAATTATTTATTCAAATCTTCTAAGCTGTTATAAGAAACAGCCATATGGACTGGACAAGGTTTTAATACTATATATCTCTGGTTTTTTCAGTCAGGTCAGCCAAGTTCATTGCCCGTGAACAAAGTATTGTTGCTGGAGTTAGGGCGGAGTCAGAATTTTTTCTAAGGGGAGTCAAAATATAAATAAGTAAGCTTATAAAAAAATGAAAGGGAGTCAACATATAGTATATATACATAAAAATAAAATATTTAACTTATTTACGCGGTAAAATTTTCCGACGAAGGAGTGCCAATTGACTCCCCTTGCCAATGAGTGGCTCCGCCACCGAGCAGATGATCACTTCATTCGAGTATACGACTACACAACAGAGGAAAAGACTAAAGAATTTAAGGCACATGCACGACGATTTTATCAGATCATTAGCAGTGCATCCTACCTCTTCCTTATGTGTTGTCTGGTTCCGATGACGCGGTAATAACACTTTGGGACTGGGATTGGGACTGTACCCAGGTTTGTAAGGGGCATAACCATTATGTAATGCAAGTGGTCTTCTATCCAAAAGAAAATCTGGAGTTTACGAGTGTATCACTTGACTGCATTGTAAAGGTATATTCAAAAAATAACACATTGTGGTTTGCAAGTTTTGAATATTGATTCACCTTTCATGAGGAGAACATTTCCTTTTCTAACATTTAAGTCTCTATTCCCACTAATTAATTCTCTTATGGTTTTGCAAATTCTATTTTAGCTAGTTCGACTCTTTGTAAATTCACCGTTCAACTATTATATATTACTACTTAACTGCTAATTTTTACTTTTCTTGTTAATTTTCCGTGCCCTAATAAAAGTTATCATTTTTCTTGATAGGTTCGTAGTTGGCTGATTACGCCTAACTATGCCTTATAAAAAGAACTAAGCGGTCGATGCAAATATATTCTGGTTAACAAGTCCGGAGTCGAATCCCACAGGGAATTAACCTATCAGTCACAGCTATTGAACTTACACAAATTCACGTATTCAATCTTCAGAGATATTTAAGTAATAGGTTGGATGTTTATTAACTAAATATTACGTAGTGAAAATGCAGTAATTAAGAACTAACTATAAATGGTTTGTAAGCAAGAATGAGAATGGTCTAAGGTTCTGATTTCCCTTATTGTCGGAATCCTTTCCGCTATGTTTGCTATAAAGTTGCCTAAGACTTCTCTATCGATCATGAGCACTCTGACTGTCGTAACTCTCTCCCGAGTAATTACAACAATATACTAGACATATTCTCCTGAATTACGCTAGCTAGTTTTAAGTACAGCTCATTTAGATCGCACCCAACGTTTCGTTATCCCTAATCCCACTTGTAAACCCTTCGTATTGATCCCTCATATACGTTAGGAATGATGATGTTCAACAACTACCTAAATATGCACTCTCTCCCGAGTAATGCACACTAAATTGGAACAGCTAATTGAGGACCCTTCAATCAACAACAATAAGCATATAGTTGAACACATAGAGATAATACTATGACAAATCTATATTAACATAACGAGAATATCATCCTTTAACATGTTCCATCAAAACCCTAGATTACGAGTTTAGATACTCATGCTCATAGTACGAATATCCAAAGTAATTTGCATAATTAAATTACAGAGTAAGGATAAAGAGATGTAGAAATCAATGAATCCAACCCCAAAATAGTGTTCCTGTCATGACCCAAGTTCGCCCTCCGTGAACTGTCGTGATGGCACCTAGTCTCTATGACTAGGTAAGCCTAACAAATTGCGAAAAACGAAAATAAAAGATAAAACTAGCCAAAAACTATGGATAAAACATAAATAAAACGTTTAAGATGTCGCTCGGCATATACAAATATAACTCTCAAACTGAATCACCTCCCAAAATCCTGAATCTCATGAAATCACAAGCTGTGGAATAACTACAAGTGTTCTAACTCCAGAATATCTAAACAAAAATAAATACAGTAGAGCTAAAGCTAGAGAGGAGAATAGAGAGTGACTCCTTGGTCTGCGGACGCGATAGATATACCTCGAAGTCTCAGAAGATCACCTCGCCTCACTGATAGTATGGCTGAGCCGAAGAACCTGGATCTGCACATGAAAAATATGTGCAGGAAAGGGCGTGAGTACACCACAGCAGTACCCAGTAAGTTCCAAGCCTAACCTCGATCGAGTAGTGATGAGAAAGGTCAGGGCCCTACTGGTTATAGATGAAAACAAATAAGGTAAAGTAGTATAGAATACGACAATATAATTAAAGTGCTAACAGTCTAACACAAATAAAATCACAGAAAGAATCTAACTCGGTACACAGAAATAGCAACAGGAGATCTCCCGGGATTGCGTCCCGTAGTCCCAAACGCAAATATCTAGAGGATCTCCCGGGATATCGTCCCGTAGTCCAAATCATAAATATGCAAGGGAAACTCCCAGAATACCAATCCGTAGTCCCAAAGTAAATATCCAGTACGGGAAATCTACCGGGTGTTGTCCCGTAGTTCCAATCATAAATGTGCAGGGGGATCTACCGGAATACCGATCTGTAGTCCCAAAGTAAACACATAACCATATTAGAAGAATATACAGTTCTATTCAAGAGTTAAACAGGAATTTATACTCCAACATGCGACACATAGTGCAAGTAGGTAATTAAGACAAGTAAGACAATTAAGTCACGTAAGCATGCTTTTCCTAATCTAAATAAGAGGTTTCAAGTACAAGTATTTGCCAAATTACAAGAAAACATAGGTATTAGCTTAATGAAAACGGGATTTTCAACAACTAGCACATGTACGCACTCGTCGCCTCACGTACACGACACTCATATAACAACAATACCAAATCCTAAGGGGAGTTCCCCCACACAAGGTTAGACAAGCCACTTACCTCGAACCAGCTCAATCAACTCGAAATCACGTTCTTGCCACAAGTACCCAACTCCATATAGCTCAAATCTATACAAATTAATTGCATAACGTAAATATAACTTCAAGTAACTAATTTAACTAATAAATTCGAAGTTAACACGCGAAATTAAGAAAATCACGCAAAAAGTCCCCCGGGCCCACGTCTCAGAATCGGATAAAATTTGCAAAACTAGAATCTTTACACTCTCACAAGTTCATACATACCAAATACATCAAAATCGGACCACAAACAACCCCTCAAATCCCTAAATCGAAGTTTCTAATTTCAAACCCTAAACCCCCAAATTTTAACCCTCATTTTCCATAAATTTCTTGCCAAATCATTAGAATAATACCATATAAACGAGTTTTGGTTCAAAAAATCTAACCTCCTTGAAGCTCCCTTGAATTCTCTCTCAAAAATTTCCCAAAAAGCTTCAATCCCGAGTGAAAATGGTGAAAGATAGAGCTGAAATCGCAAAGGAACCTTTATATAGGTTCTGGTCTACGGTTTCTGCACCTGCGGTCTTTTCCTCGTACTTGCGGACCTGCACCTAGGGTCTCGCAGGTGCACTCAACCTCTCGCACCTATGATTTCTGGTCCTCTAGCGCATGGCCGCATCTGCGGCTTCTCCCACGCTTCTGCGATCATGCACTTGCGGTCCCCAATCCGCAGGTGCGGTTATGACAAAAGTTCAGCAGCTAAAGCTGCTCCACAAACTCCCAATTCTTCTGACAATCTTCCGAAATCATCGCGAGGCCCCCGGGACCTCAACCAAAAATACGAACAAGTCATATACCACTATTCAAACTTGTACCAATCTTCAGAATACTCAAAACAACATCGAATCATCAAAACACCCTCGGATTCAAGCCTAAGGATTCCCTACTCAACCATTCATTGAGCCTTAAGGAAAGAAATAACCCTACTGGGAGTGATATCTAAAGTACCCCTCTACTCTACTCGCGGTACATATGGCATAGCTAGCGTCACGGGTTTGGCGTGACAATCAAGAATAGCATAATGGGGCGACAACCAGTCCATGCCAAAGATAACATCAAAATCTACCATGCTGAGCAATAATAAATCGTCTCTGGTCTCAAAACCACTAAGAGCAACTAAACACGACCGATAAAGGCAGTCCACAACAAGATAATCTCCCACAGAAGTAGAAACATAAACAGAAAAACTCAAATAATCCCGAGATACTCCCAAATAGGGGGAAAAATAAGAGGACATATAAGAATAAGTGGAGCCTGGATAGAATAGAACCGATGCATCTCTATGACAAACCAAGACAATACCTGTGATGACAGAATCGGAGGTGATAGCCTCGGTACGGGCAGGAAGGGCATAATATCTGGCTTGGCCTCCCCCTCTAGGGAGACCTATACCTCCCCGACCTCCACCTCTATCTAGTTGAGCCGGTGGGGTAGCAACTAGTGTTGGAACCATAGCCTGGGAACTCTGCGGGGCACGTTGTGGCTGGGGAGTCTGTGGAGGTGCACCCCTCCTAAGTCTGGGGCAATCCCTCACCATATGGCATGTGTCACCACACTCAAAATAAGCTCTGGGAGGACGTGGTGGCTGTGATTGGCTCGGTCCAGATCTGCTGGACTGATCACTGAAAGCACCCCGCGTATGAGGCACACTAGATACTGGAGGTGCATAATAAGGCTCCTGAGGTCTAGGAGGAGCTGAAATACCACTGGCTGCTGGAAGAGCTGAATGAACGCGGCGACTAATATAACCCCTACCATGACGAACTGTAGCTGGAGCACGGGCACTAGAATAATGGCCCGACTCTCGAGACCTCTTGGCCTCCCTCTCATCTCTATCCCGAGCATGCATACCTTCTACTCTCTAGGGCATCATCTAATGCTAGACCACTGAATACATGAGGCTTGTACTTCTTGAACCTCTCAAGCCTCCGTTGTTCATCCTCGGAAGCCGTTGCCCTGTCCTCAGGCTCAACTAGGGCTACAGGCGGTACCGGTATAACCTCTGGGATCTGATCAACCTAGACCCACTGCTCAAGAGTGTTGGCGGCGGGAGTCTGTGCTTCTCCCCCGGCCTGGGATGTGGCTGCAGCAAGGGGAATCAACCCTACCTGAGCTAGAGTGGTGTACATACTCACGAACTGTGCAAGAGTCTCCTGAAGAGCTAGAATAGTAGTAGCAGTAGGTGTGTCAGGAGTCTGTACTCCGGCTGGAGCTGTTGGTGGCTCCTTTGTGGCAGCTCGCGCGGGGTTTTCTGGCTGCACCACGTGCGCGTCCTCGGCCTCTACCCCGGTCCCCGACCTCTGATGGCTCTAGCAGGGGGCGCGTGTGCCTAGTCATCTTTGGTAGCACGTGTCTTCACCATCTATGAGAGAATAGAAGACAAAAGTTTAGAATTGTGATATCAAAAATCTCACACGACAAGGAAATCAAATGAAGTGAAATTTTTCTAACGGTTACATAGCCTATCGTAGATAAGTACAGACGTCTCTGTACCGATCTGTGAGACTCTAATAAACTGGCTTGTGATTCATGACTCCTATAAACTTAGAGCTTTGTACCAACTTGTCACGACCCAAGTTCGCCCTTCGTGAACTGTCGTGATGGCACCCAGTCTTAAGCCTAACAAATTGCAAAAAATGAAAACAAAAGATAAAACTAACCAAAAACTGCGGATAAAACATAAATAAAATGTTTAAGATGCCACTCCGCATATACAAATATAACTCTCAAATTGAATCAACTCCCAAAATCTGGAATCTCATGAAATCACAAGCTGTTGAATAACTACAAGTGTTCTAACTCCATAATGTCTAAACAAAAGTAAATACAGGAGAGCTAAAGCTAGAGTGGAGAATAGAGAGTGACTCCTCGGTCTGCGGATGCGGCAGATATACCTCGAAGTCTCAGAAGATCGCATCGCCTCACTGATAGTATGGATGAGCCGAAGAACCTGGATTTGCACACGAAAAACATGTGCAGGAAAGGGCATGAGTACACTATAGCGGTACCCAGTAAGTGCCAAGCCTAACCTCGGTCGAGTAGTGACGAGGAAGGTCAGGGTCCTACTGGTTATAGATGAAAAAAACAAGGTAAAGCAGTATAAAATTCGATAATATAATTAAAGTGCTAACAGTCTATCACAAATAAAATCATAGAAAGAATCTAACTTAGTACACAGAAATAGCAACAGGAGATCTCCTAGGATAGCGTCCCATAGTCCCAAGCGTAAATATCCAGAGGATCTCCCGGGATATCGTCTTGTAGTCCAAATCATAAATGTGCAAGGGAATCTCCGGGAATACCAATCCGTACTCTCAAAGTAAATATCCAGTACGGAATCTACCGGGTGCTGTCCCGTAGTCCCAATCATAAATGTGCAAGGGGATCTATCGGAATGCCGATCTGTAGTCCCAAAGTAAACAAGCAGAGGGATCTCCCGGGATATTGTCTCGTAGTCCCAAAGTAAACACACAACCATCTCAAAAGAATATACAGTTCTATTTAAGAGTTAAATAGGAATTTCTACTCTAACATGCGGCACAGAGTACAAGTAGTCAATTAAGACAGGTAAGACAATTAAGTCACGTAAGCATGTTTTTCCTAATCTAAACAAGAGGTTTCAAGTACAAGTATTTGCCAAATTACCAGAAAACATAGGTATTAGCTTAATGAAAACGGAGTTTTCAACAATTAGCACGTGTATGCACTCATCACCTCACGTACACGGCACTCATATAACAACAATATCAAATCCTAAGGAGAGTTCCCCCCCACAAGGTTAGACAAGCCACTTACCTCAAACCAGCTCAATTAATTCGAAATCACGTTCTTGCCACGAGTACCCGATTCCAAATAGCCCAAATCTATTCAAATTAATTGTATAATGTAAATATAACTTCAAGTAACTAATTTAACTAATAAATTCGAAGCTAACACGTAAAATTAAGAAAATTACCCAAAAAGTCCCCCAGGCTCACGTCTCGGAATTGGATAAAATTTGCAAAACTAGAATCCTTACACTCTCACGATCATACATACCAAATACATCATAATCGAACCACAAACAACCTCTCAAATCCCTAAATCGAAGTCTCCAATTTCAAACCCTAAACCCCCAAATTTTAACCCTCATTTTCCATAAATTTCTTGCCAAATCAGTAGAATAATATCATATAAACGAGTTTTGGTTCCAAAAATCTTACCTCCTCGAAGCTCCCTTTAATTCTCTCTCAAAAATCTCCCAAAAAGCTTCAATCCCGAGTGAAAATGGTGAAAGATAGAGCTAAAATCGCGAAGGGGCCTTTATATAGGTTCTGGCCCAGGGTTTTCGCACCTGCGGCCTTTTCCTCGCACTTGCGTACCCGCACCTGCGGTCCCAGGTGCGCATCTGCAGAATTCACTTATTGCACTGGGGGCGCACCTGCGCTTCACTTACCGCACCTCTCGCACCTACGACTTATGGTCCTCTAGCGCATGGTCGCATCTGCAGCTTCTCCCACGCACCTGCAATCACGCACCTGCGGTCCCCAATCTGCAGGTGCAGTTATGATAGAAGTTCAGCAACTGAAGCTGTTCCACAAACTACCAATTCTTTCGACAATCTTTCGAAATCATCACAAGGCCCTCGGGACCTCAACCAAAAATAAAAACAAGTCATATACCATTATTCAAACTTGTACCAATCTTTGGAATACTCAAAACAGCATCAAATCATCAAAACACCCTTGGATTCAAGCCTAAGGATTCCAAAACTTTCAATTTCCGCTTTCGATCAAAAAGCCTATCGAACCTCGTCTGAATGACATGAAATTTTGCACACACATCCCAACTAACACAACGGACCTACTCCAACTTCCGGAATTCCATTTCGACCCCGATATCAAAATCTCACTATCAAGCCGGAAACTTCAAAAATTCGACTTTCAACATTTCAAACCTAATTAAGCTACGGACCTCCAAAATACATTCTGAACACGCCCTTAAGCCCGAAATCACGCAACGGAGCTAACGGAACGAACAAAATTCCATTCCGAGGCCGTCTTCACACTACTCTAACTACGGTCAAAATTCTAAAGCTTAAACTCTCATTTAGGGACTAAGCGTCCCAAACACTCTGAAACCCAAAACGAATCCTCTTGGCAACTTACAATAGTAGAAACAAACACAGGGAAAGCAATTAATAGGGTATCGGGAGTTAATTCTTAAAATGACCGGTCGGGTCGTTACAGTTCCACGAGCTATTCTTGCCTCTGGTTGCCAGAGTCCTTCAAAGTGGCATTTTTGGGTCTATTTATATGTTTGGGACAAGACCTAAACCTGTAGGTCAACTACTAGTCAAGCCGGGAAACAATTAAAACCTTCAAAACTCGGGCTGAGTCTGGCCTTAGGCCTAGCATTGCCTGGATAACGCCAGCCTAGGCCTGGATTTAAGCTGGCCTCGCCTAGATTAAAGCCCGGTTAGGCCTGGGCTTAAGCTGGCCTTACCTGGATAAAGCCTGGTCGAGTTGGCTTTTGCCCGGTTCTCTTTTTCACCTTTCTTGAGCGCACTTTCGACGTTTAAGCTTCCCTTTAGCTCTACTTTCATTTTCGATGCACCTACACATAAAATAGCCTTCATTATGCTCAAACAAAGTGTATTTTAACATTAAAGCATGTAAAACGCAAAGCATATAATGTGCAAAAACCATGAATTATAGCCACACATCAATACCCCACACTTAAACATTTGCTCATCCTCGAGCAATCAAGCTACACTTATGACACAACCTATTAAGAAATTCCCTTAACTTATTATACCAAAATTCTTTAAAATAGTTTAAGCACAAAGACGTGACATCCTCGCCTCAATAATCAACTCACAAATATCATGCTTTATTCACAATTCACTTATTTACTCTAACATGGAGGTCAACAACATTACCTTTCCTTTATGAATCATGTGCCCTCACCTAATCAAAGAGTTTAGTTCCACACACCATAAATTTTAATAACGTAGGAACTCAATATAGGAAAAATTCACTCGCTCTCTGAAATAAAATTCATATGCTCCAAATGACGTACCATAAGCTTGCCCTTAGTGTAATTGCCCTCACCTAATCAAAGAGTTTAGTTCCACACCATGAATTTTAATAACGTAGGAACTCAATATAGGAAAAATTCACTCGCTCTCAGAAATAACATTCATATGCCCCAAATGGCGTACCATAAGCTTGCCCTTAGGGTAATACTTCACTAATCGAGTTCATTCAGTCTAAGATCAATTATGACTTTTATTGGTTGTAATGTAGGTTGCGGGTCGGGTAGGATACATTTGGATATAAGTGACTGCACCTCACTTAAGCACTTTAATACAAATACTTCAACCTTCAATCCCTTATTTATGTCAAACCAAGATTCCACCTTAACTTCACTATATTTTACCCCTACTTCTTTAAGCACCAATATATCAAAATCCACCACAATCGGGACTTTTATATATATATATATATATATATATTTCTTTTCTTTCTTTTCTCTCTTTTTTTTAAAATTTTTTTTCTTTTTTTTTTCTATCCAAATGACTTTTATTGACACATTTTTTTTTCATTCGGTACACCTTTATCTTGATTTCATTGTTTCACTCAAAATCTACCCCACCACCCCACACTTTAACTTTTCCATCATTAATCACAATTCAAGTGCTTACGAGAGGTGACAAGGTTCAAATATATGGTTGATTCAAACAAAGGAGTACGGCTTGTAATGTGGTTACCAAATAAACAGGATTATAGGCTCAAATGGGTTAACAACGATACATAACATCTAGGTGGGTACTATATACAAATCTGACTTAACAAAGATCTGCCTATATCACTTCTCAAACAGAACAAGACTACTATTTCACTTTGCACACATACGGGGCAAGTTCTAGACATCAAATGCAATGCACAGAACACGTGCAAACCTCACAGACATGGCACATAACTCATTCATAATTGGTTCTATCTGACGCTCCAGTCAAAGCAGTTAAGCAAATTTAAGAATTCACGATTTAAGGTATTTATCCTAGAATAAAAAATTGAGCCTAAGCGTCTCAGCCAGAGTACTGACAATTCTCAAGGTATCACCAAGGTAGAGATATTGCTTCAATTAAGTGCTTAGCCACGTGATTCCTATTCCTAAAAATAAAAACTACCTATACCCGGTTCAACTAAAAACCCTTGAAAAAGAACTGCGGTCCAAAGAAAAACCAAGGGGGAATTACTACACTACCTAAAAAAAATCTTTTTGGTATTTTCTTTAGACTTACTTCCCTCAAGAAAATTATCTAGGAGATCCATCGTCGGGAAGAGTCCAACCTATTTCTGTTTTTTTCTATTTTTTTTAATTTCTGCCTAAAAATAAAATAAGACAAATTCTAGCAAATTCTAAAAATAAAAACAATCTAACAACGACTAATATCTACCAATAACAAGAAAACGTAGTAACAATAAAAACAAAACAAATGGTAATAACTAACACAAATAAAAACAAGCTAACAACTAACTTTAGCTACAAGTTCTCACCTCACACTTAAATCATGCAGTGTCCTCAGTGTATGCATAATTAGACATGACAAAAATAAAAAGAGTAGGGTGAAAGAAACTCTCTACCTGCATTAGGTAGGGGTAAAGTCTGCGTACAGACTACCCTCCCCAGACCCCACATGTTGGGATCAAACTGGGTTTGTTGTTGTTGTTGTTTAGGGTGAAAGAAACCCCCTGGTCAAGCAGCGTCATCATCCTCAGACGCTCTCCATTCTTCATTATGTTCGTCCTCCGCATCATCACCATCTTCCTCACCATCTAACTGCATCGGCTCAACCTCAAACTGCTCTGGGGTGTTGACATCCTCATCAGCGGGGAGTGTGAATCCCTCTCCTACACCAACTAGCTACTGAGCATGAGCATTGAGCAGGTATCGCAGCTCAAATCAGTCATCTCCTCATCTGTGGCCGGGCGCCCCCTATCTGCAACTGTAAATCCATCATCCCATAAAGATGGGCCATGAAACCATCATCACGCGCATTGTGCTCAACACCTGTCAGTGTCCCAGCCTCGCCTCTCAGCCTGAGATTAGTGATGTCAGTTTTTCGGATGAGCTGATCAATAGTATGGTCAAATTCAGGCTCTACCTCAACCCTCTCATGCAGTAGGAACCAAGTCAGGAAATTAGGAAATGGCATTCGGTCAATCCTTTTACTCGTTCTCACTTGCACCATCTGGTGGCAAATCAGGTGACCCATATTTACCCTATGCCCTGTCATAAGGAAATACAGCACACAGGTCCTCACACGGCTTATAAGCGTGTCATGATTGCACGGTAGGAGCCGTGCGTTTATCAACTTGAGCCACACCTGAGTCTCCGCCTTCATCTTCTTTTTGGGGAACCTCTTGTGACAATTCGTGTCCTTGTCCTAAACCCATGCAATAGTAGAGTCAACCCCACAGAGCTTGTGCCTCAACTCTCTATAAGTAGGCCTACAAATGAATTGCTCCAATGGCTCCACAGAAATATTTGGAGCACCTAAAAAATCATATATGGCCTTGGTTGAAAAATCAATCAGGCGTCCACGGATTGGCACCAACTCTTTAGTGTCCAGTTGGTCAAACCCTGCATAGAATTCCCTTACTAAGTTTAGGTTGATGTCCCCTGGGTTCTTAAAAACATAGCTTAACCCCAGATCCTAGATGCCTTTCCAAATAGCTGGATACTTGGCTTTCACACAGTGCTCCTGAATAGCCCCCTCCGGATGGATGTGTTTAGGCCTGCAGCGCTTGTACCAATCCCTCATCTGTGGAGGTATGCTGTTTATGCCAAATTCTCGTTGTCCTGGGGGTTATGTACGCATGGCAGCTATAGCTTCCACCGCTTGGGCACTAGTCATACTAGAGGCAGCTTCTCCCCCTTTCTTTTCTTTGGAGGAGGTGCAGAAGTCACCTTTGCTTTATCTTGGGCCGATGAAGTAGCCTTCCCTTTGCCTGTATCTTTTCTGGGTGGAATCTTCATTCTTACATAAACGAGCAATTGTTAGATAATTCTACATTACACAATACACACATCAACTCCCCCAACTTGCCAAGGTTACTCAGATTCACCTCACATTTTCTTAATATTAGAATCACACAACAACACTTTGGCTACCCCTGAGCCACCCCACACTTAAGATGTTAATGTGGTGCACGTTTACATATCACTAGATTACCAATCCCGGAGACTTGGGCTCCAAAGGGGACTAGGAATGCCATTGAGGCATTTCACCGAACACTTGACAAGCATTAGTGCTCTAGTTCTTATGGAGTTGAGGGATTACCTCATCCTCCCAAATCGGCTTGGGAGTTCCGTACTACCACACATTTTTAAAAACTCAGCACCATTCCTAAAGGGATTCATGGGATTGGGGCGCACAAACACTATAAAACCATGACGAACAACCGCCCTTAATGAAGCAAAAGCAACAATGAAGCATAACTAATAATGAAGAACACCCACCATTCAACGCATGTTCCCAACTTGAAATTACCAAAAAGAGATAGAATCATACCTTTGAAGCTTTGTGAGGAGTAGATTGACTTAGAATTTTAGATGAGTATGATGGGCTAGCAAAATGAAGCTTGACCTCTATGTGGATGGTGATTATGTGTGGGTGAACAATCAATTTGTGCAATGTGTTAGTGTGCTTGTGAAATTTCTTGTGGAGATTGGTGTGTGTTGATAGAAGTGAGGTTAGGGTTTTCTTGATGAGTGTCTTAGTGAGTGAGGGCGTGTTTGTGATAATTGTGTTGACCAAAATAGGACGAAATAACTTAAAGAGGGCAAAATTTACTTACCTGGCATTAGCCAGGCATCGCCAGCCTAAGGCCTGGCTGACCCTAGCTTTATCCAAGCGTTGCCAGCCTAAGGCCTGACTGACCCTGGCTTTATCCAAGCGACGCCAGTCTGAGGCATGGCTGACCCTGGCTTTAGCCAGGTGACACCAGCCTAAGGTCGGGTTGTCTCTGGCGTTTTCTTGACTTTGCGCGACGTTTAAACCTTGCTCGACTCGCCCAAACTCACATGCAAACTTGTTAGTATCTAAAAATCCAAAGAAAAATTCTAACTACACTAAAAACTAACTACGAATTAGGTTACTTCCCAACAAGCGCCTTAGTTAACGTCGTGGCGCGACGAATACAACATATCAATGTGTTGCCTCCCATGAAGCGCCTGATTTAACGTCGCGACACGACGTAGATAAGCGCATTTAAAGTACGCTCAACCTCAGAGGCTCGATCAAATGGGTCACTCACACTACCTTTGCTTCATCCATGCCCATATAATGTTTTAATCTATTCCCATTGACTCTGAACGTGTGAGAGTCATTACTCGCAGCAATCTCTATGGCACCCGTGGGGTGAATTTCAACCACATGAAAAGGCCCTGACCATCGTAATTTTAATTTGCCCAGAAATAACCTTAGTCTTGAGTTGTATAGCAATACCGTATCTCCGGGTTTAAAATTACGCTCAATAATATTTCTATCATGTATCATCTTCATTCTCTCCTTGTATAATCTCGTGCTCTCGAAAGCATGATATCTGAACTCATCAGGCTCGTGCAGCTCTGTTACTCTACTTGTTCCCGCAGCTTCAATATCAAGATTCAACTGTTGATACCCAATTTTTCCTCATATATTTTTAATACATATATATACATTCAAAATAGCACATATGTGGTTATAAGCATGCATAAGCGTTTTCATAATTTTAAAAAAAAACCCAAATTGATTTATTTCTTCTCTTTTTATTTATAAAATTTTCAATAATTATCTTTCAAATTATTTTTGTGGTGATTTAGTCATCTAAATTCTTTATTTATGCAAAAATAGTATTTAAATATTTTTAATGCATTTTTGTAATTATATCTATATTTTTAGGCTAAATTGCACATCTTTGCAATAATAGCCCTACTGATGCATAATTGCATTATTGATGCATAAAATGATCTTTTATATTTTTAAAATGTTAAACAACTATTTTAAATCATTTTAGTACATGAAAGTGTTTTTTAGAAATTATTTATTATTTATAAATTATATAACTATTAAAAGTGGCTATTTAAAATCTAGTCTATTTTATTTTCAATTGCAGCCCCAACTTAACCCAATTACCAGCCCAATCCCCAACTAAATTACCCAGCCCAAACCTTGAAGATTCGATCCAACCCCCAATACCCTTTAATCTCGACCGTTGATCATAAAGATCAGCGGCCACAAACGACCCTTCCTAAATAAACCCAACCCCCCCCCTCCCCCAAACCTACCATTCTACACTACCCGCCGCCCTGAAAACCCTCTATGCTCTCAAACGCTCTCAAACCTAACCCCAATCAAAACTCACTGACCCTCGTCCATAGTTGTCTACGATGATCTTTCACCACCCCCAAGCCTCCAATGGCCTCCCTCGTGTTAATCTTGCCATATCTAGGGCCCTCAAGGGACCAGGGCTAATTGGCTTACATCTATGGTTCCTTTCTTGCCTGTTTCAGGTCGTTCCAGTGTGATTCCAAGTAAGATCATCCTATATTAACTACAATCTATGTGTTTCTTAGCATGTTTCTTCACCTCTGTATTGTTCTCTCCGAAACCCTATTTTTTTAACCTCTTAGATATGTACAGATCTGAGAGGATCTAGACTTGTTTCATGTGAGTTTTACAACAACCTTGAGATTCTTTACAAGAATCATATGATTTTTAAGTGATTTTTATCTTTTTCTAAACTAGGGTTTCCGGAATTTCTTTTTACAAAATGTTTGATGATTTTTTTTCTAGTGTTGGATCTTCTGCTTCTCATATGTTTCAACTGATTTTGTAAGTCTGCTACAACCCTAGCTTGCTTGTACTGAAAGCCCTAATTTATGGGGTTCTTCGTTTGGCTTCTGAGTACTGGTACATCTGATTGTGTTCTTGCTTTGGGTTCTTGTGATTTCTCGTGATTTTCTTGTCCTAATATGCTTCTACTAAATTTCTTAGTTCAACCCTTTCACTGATTCTATATGCTTGTGTCCGTCCTGACTATTTATGTTAAGACCTATATCTTTCTCCTTGAATCAATGTCGTTTAACTTATTATTTGGTTAAAATTATGTGTCGATTTCTAACTATTCATGTCTCACCTTATTTTATATGCTAAAATTGCTGACTCTTTCATGACTTTCTCTTTGATTGAACCCTTGATTATTCTGAATTCCTTATTTACTGATTTAATTTGAACACTTTCCCTTAAACTTTCGATTCTTACATCTTTACTTGATTTGATTGAATTGCCTGCCTTAGTTAATTTTCCCTTGCCTTGTTTGTATTTTGTTGATTCTTACTGTTGTTTTCTTAATTGAAAATTCTGTTCATTTACCCCTAATTACCTACTCTATACCCAAACCTTACTTGATTATTTTCCTTAAATACCTAGCATGCTTTTACCGTTGATTTAATTGTCCCTTGATTAAGGGAAGGACTTGCTGATTTATATGTGACTTCCCTGATTTTCTACTTAATTGATCTTTTACCTTATTTGTTAAGCTTTTGATTACTATATAAACTCCCTCTTATTTTTAGTTCTAGGCAACGGATACTAGTTCATCTACACTATTATACTCTCAAAAGCTCTCTACTCTCTTCTGTTCCTTGCAATTCTTATTAGTCTAGCTGGCTATAAGCCAAGGCTGGATACTTGCATCATCTCTACCTTGTACTCTGTATTCTCTCCTTAACTGGTATGTTCCGATTCAATTCATAGTCCAAACTATGTGTTTTCTTTGTTGCTGCAGTCCATCAATTTGTGATTTCCAAGTTCTATATGTTATTCAACTTAGTATACAATCAACATGCCTAGATTACTGTATCACAAAGCATGATTAAGCTTATTCTGTTAAAGGCTATAGCTATTATACTGTTTGGCATACCAATCCTGTTTTAAATAATTGGTTCACTAGCATGTCCCAAGCTGCATTGTGTGTTTATGATTTCACCCAGCATGACCAAATTCTGCATGTTCTGTATATGATTAGTATTTCTAAAACCTTGAATGTTTCATGAAGTGTTTGTCTAGTTTGTTCATCTAAGTCCAGCTTGTTCTATTTCACTAATGAGATCCTATTTGTGTCTAAACTCTGTGTGTTCTCAACTTAACTTTGCAACTACAATCTGTGTATTTGTTTACCATCACTAAGGTGCATTCTAGCTGTCTCCCCTACCCTTTCCCTTGGATGAATTTTGTGTGTTCTATGGCTTGCTCTCTGATTTTTATTCTTCATGTCTTTCTCAAACTATTTCTACTCTAACTATGTTCTGGTTTTCATAAAATTCTTTCCACTACTAAGACTTTCTTTCTACTGTTTACCCAAACTCTTTCAAAGTCATTATGCACTCTCACCTTACTCTTAGAATACTAGGTTCTGCCCCTCTGATATGTGTACTGCCTTAAGGTCTTTGAGATCTCTCTGAACTCTGGAATGTTAGAGCTGGCCTTTCCACACTGCACCTAAATCAATTATTATTTGAGAAAAGGTCTAGGTGTAAGCACTGCCCGGGATCCTTGAGATCCTTAGGGAACTCTGCCACACTTGGACACGAATTGGCTATGGAACTTTGGTATTTGAGGCTATTGAAGGCTTGGAAGTCATTTGGGCCTATTGCAGGCCCCCTATAGATTAACTTCTGTTTATTTATGTATTTAATTCATTGGTTTGTAATAACTATTGTAAACAACATTGGGGTAATTAGTGGAAAAGGGTGGGTAGTTATATATATGTTCGGTAACTTGGGTAGATACCATGTCTATTGGGTTGTGTTAATTCAATGTGTTTGCCATGTTTGCTTTCTTTCCACAATATTAGAAATCATGCCTATAGGATCTAAATGGCTTTAATAATAGAGATCATGCATATAGGGTTAAAATCAGCCTTATAATTAGATATCATGCCTATAGAGTATAAAGCAATTGAGGTTCAGTTTCCGTTACAGCATGTATTTACATTCGTCTTCTAAGAAATCATGCCTATTAGTTCAAGAGTCAGCTTTTAATAATAAGATACCTGCCTATAGGAATTAAAATCAGCTCTAGTAGAAATCATGCCTATAGAGCTTAAAACCAGTTTAGCTAAATAAATCAGTTTAATTCATATTTGTTCATTCTGAATTGGTTTAATTAATTAATCTGTCCGTTTCTTTAATAAGTTTTAAAACACTGCTTTAAATTAGAACCGCTAGAAAACATGTCTATAGGATAACAAGTCACCCGTTTAAAAACTATTCACTGTTTTACTGCATTCCTAATCAATATGGATATCATGCTTTTAGGACACCACTGTTATGCGCTTAGGATCTCTGTAACTATAAAATTGTGCTTTGTTATTTGAGACTGCCCAGATTTAACAGGTCTAAAATCAGTAGGCAAGCTAATAGGTCTTTGCCACTTGGTCCTAATTCATGTTGTATACTTCCTGCTCACTTAGACATCATGTTCTAAATTTTATTAAATACCTGAAATAATTGTTTGAGACGTGCATTTATTTGTTCTACTTGTGGAGGTAAAAATGTGAGCCGCTATTTATTCCTTCTTTATGTGCAGATCGAATTGTTTTGATTGGAGCCTAGACTTTTCTCCTTTAAATAACTTAGGATGGTCTAGAATTGCCCAAAATTAGAGGTCCTAGAATACCTCCAAGGCCACGAGGAAGGGGATGGTAGTGCACGCATAGGACATTTTTCAAAGCTACTATAACGCTTTAGGCTATGACCAAGGGGATGGAATTGGATAGTAAGGATATGATGACTACGCGCTAATGTCACGTGTAGCCCCTCATTGAGGAGTGTTTACTGGGCATTGTGTGGGGTGATCTTGTAGGCTAACTAACCTAGGACCCCTCTTTCCCAATTCCTGATGTTTAAACTTTACTTTTCTCTATATATGTGCAACTTGTTCAAAGTCTTTTCCTTTTGTCTCATTTCTTAGTTCATATAATATCCAAAAATATGTCTTTATTTGCAAAGTATGTGCTTAAATTATTTATTTGTTAAAAGGACTAATTCATAAGTATAAGTTCGGTCGGGACCCACCATTGTGAACCGCGAGGGTGCCTAACACCTTCCTCTCAAGGTCTAGTAATGCAAACTAGTCTAAGAGTTAATCGCTTTAGGTGCCCTAACGCACCATAATCCGTTAGGTGGCGACTCTTCAAAAACCCAAATCCCAAAAGGAAACGAGTTATTACCCTATGAATGTCGAAACCCGGACTTCTCTCTCCGCGGAGGGAAAAAAGAGGGCGCGACATCAACTGTCTCAACGCCTACCAAGCTCTATGCTCCAACTCTACTAGTAAATGACACGCCTTCCCAAATACCAACTTGTATGGCGACATGCCGATTGGAGTTTTGAAAGCGGTTCGATAAGCCCAAAGTGCATCATCTAACTTCCTCGCCCAATCTGTTCTAGTAGCATTCACAGTCTTAGTCAGCACACTTTTTATTTCTCTGTTCGAGACTTCCACTTGCCCGCTTCTTTGTGGATGATATGGGTGGCCACCTTGTGGCGTACATCATACTTTTCCAATACCTTCGTGAAGGCTCTATTACAAAAGTGAGTGCCTCCGTCACTGATTATTGCCCTTGGGGTGCCAAATCGGGTGAATATGCTCTTTCTCAAAAAACCAATTACCCCTTTTGCATAATTTGTAGGGAGTGTTGCAGCTTCTACCCATTTGGACACATAGTCTATAGCGATGAGTATGTACTTGTTGCCATATGAGCTGACGAAAGGCCCCATGTAATCGATCCCTCATACATCAAACACTTCTACCTCCTGAATTGGGTTCATGGGCATCTCATGTCTGCGGGAAATGTTCCCGATTCGTTGGCATTCATCACATCCCTTATTCATAAATGTGCATCTTTGAACAGTGTTGGCCAGTAAAAGCCCGACTCCAAGACTTTCATAGTTGTCCTTACTCCCCCGAAGTGCTCACCATATGGTGACGCGTGACATGCCTGCAAAATAGAAGACTGGTCTATCTCGGGGATACATCTCTAGATCATGTTATCAACACAAATCCTGAACAGATAAGGCTCATCCCAATAATACATGTGACAATCACGAAAGAACTTTTTCTTTTGAATAGAGGAAAGATCATAAGGAACAATACCGCTTACTAGGTAGTTTGCAATATCTATATATCATGGCGCTTCCTCGAGAGTCATGGCTAGTAGTTGTTCATCTGGGAAAGTTTCCAGAATCTCTTCTATCTCAATCTTCTTCTTGGCTCCTTCCAGCCTAGACAAATGAT
This sequence comes from Nicotiana sylvestris, assembly GCF_000393655.2. NCBI lineage: Eukaryota > Viridiplantae > Streptophyta > Magnoliopsida > Solanales > Solanaceae > Nicotiana > Nicotiana sylvestris. Next base: position 199,405,644 of record NC_091059.1, on the reverse strand, counting down.
TAGCTACTTGGTTCTCCATTCCCTTTCGGTCATGGATTTCCAAATCAAATTCTTGAAGCAGTAGCACCCATCAAATCAGGCACGATTTTGACTCCTTCTTCTCGATTAAGTACTTGAGAGCAGCATGATCAGTGTAAACAATTACCTTCGAACTTATCAGGTATGACCCAAACTTGTCAAATGCGAACATCACTGCCAACATCTCCTTCTCCGTCACAATGTAATTTAGCTAGGCTCCACTCAGTGTCCTACTTGTGTAGTATATTGGATGCATAATTTTATCTTTTTGCTGCCCAAGAACTGCTCCCACATCATAGTCACTCGCATGACACATCAGCTCAAATGGTTGTTCCTAGTTGGGGGCAACTATGATAGGTGATGTTACCAGTATCTTCTTTAATTCCTCAAAAGCTACACCATGTCATCAGAAAACACAAAAGGGTGATCTTTTTCAAGTAATTTACACAAGGGGTTAGCAATTTTGGAAAAATCTTTTATAAATCTCCTATAGAAACCGGCGTGCCCAAGAAAACTTCTGATTGCTTTGACAGAAGTGGGTGGTGGAAGCTTTTTTATCTCATCAACCTTTGCACGACCCACCTCAATACCTTTACTTGATACTTGGTTCCCCAAGACTATGCCTTCTTGCACCATGAAATGACACTTTTCCCAATTGAGTACCAGATTAGTCTCGATACACCTTTTCAAAACTCTTCTCAAGTTCACAAGTCAATCATCGAATGAGTTCCCCACCACTGAGAAGTCATCCATGAAAACCTCCGTTATCTCCTCTACCATATCTGTGAAGATGGCCATCATGCACATTTGGAATGTGGTGGATGCATTACATAGGCCAAACGACATTCGCCGAAAAGCATAGATTCCATAAGGGCAGGTGAACGACGTTTTCTCTCTATCCTCCGGGGCAATAGAAATCTGATTATACCCCCAGTACCCATCCAGAAAGTAAAATTGAGACCTCCCTGCCAATCTATCTAGCATCTGATCAATGAATGGCAGTGGGATATGGTTCTTCCTGGTAGCCAAGTTCAACTTCCTATAATCCATACAGATTCGCCAACCTGTGACTGCTCGTGTAAAGATCAATTCGTTCTTCTCACTTTCACTACCGTCATACCTCCCTTTTTTGGTACACACTGAACTGGGCTAACCTAGTTGCTGTTAGAGGTGGGGAATATGATTCCCGCATCTAACCACTTGATTACTTATTTCTTTACCACTTCTTTTATGTTGGGGTTCAGCCTTCTTTGATGTTTTATAGAAGGTTTGTACCCATCTTCCAGTAAAACTTATGCATACAGAAAGCCGGGCTGATCCCCTTTATGTCTACAACGGTCCACCCAATTGCAGTCTTGCACTTACTCAGTACCTGCAAAAGATGTTCTGCCTACATATCTAACAAACTGGATGAGATAATAACGGGTAGAGTTGAGTTAGGTCCTAAGAATGCATACCTGAGATGAGATGGCAGTGGTTTTAGTTCCAACTTTGGTGGCTCTTCTATTGATGGCTTAGCTGAAGGAGTTTTTCTTTCCTCTAAATGCAAGGTCTCAAATTCGAGCTCCCTTCTCCAAAAACCTTGCCCTTCAAGAGCAAGTACCCACTATGCTAATTCTTCACCATTAGCTTCATCTAAGTTCATGAGACAAGTTGCTAAAGGGTCTTTAATGTTCAATGCCTCATCTTCTTCCTCCAAAACTACATCCACCGCATCTATTAGAGAGCAATTAGCAAATTCACTTGGTCTCCGCATAGATTTTTGCACATTGAATGTTATCTATTCATTGTTTAATCTCATCTTGAGCTCTCCAGTTTCACAATCAATTAAAGCTCTCCTAGTGGCCAAGAATGGTCTTCCCAAAATTATGGGGATTTCCTCGTCAATCCGACAGTCAAGGATGACAAAATATGCTGGAAATACAAACTTCCCAACTTGTACCAATACATCATCTAGAATCCTAGAGGGCCTCTTCACTGTTCGGTCAGCTAGCTGTAGTAACATAGACGTGGGTTTAACTCTTCCAATGCCTAGCCTTTTGTAGATAGCCAGGGGCATAAGGTTTATGCTTGCTCCTAGATCACACAGTGCCTTAGCAAATGCAAAGTTGCCTATGGTGCAAGGGATTGTGAAACTACCTAGGTTAGACAACTTCTCAACTATGGGTAACATCACAACAACACTGCAGGTCTGAGTCAGAGTAACTGTGGTCAAGTCTTGAAAGTCGAACTTGCAGGACATCAAGTCCTTCATCATCTTCGCATAACCAGGCATCTCCTTTAAAGAATCAATCAATGGAATGTTTACCTGAATTTGCTTCAACATCTCCAAGAATTTCTTGTACTGCTCATCTTTCTAATACTTGTCCAATCTCTATGGGAATGGTCCTGGAGGTCGCTTCTACCTTGTGATTTGATTTTTCTCTTGTTCAGGCACTGCTTCTACTATCGGCTCTGGTGCAACCTCCATCTCTTTCACAACCTCTTCTTCTTTATTGGTGTTCTCTTGCGTATGCTATATCGTCACCTCAGTTAACCCTACTGAATTGTCTAGCTCAACGGGTACTGGCACCAGTGTCTCCGTCGGTCTGCTTTCACGAGCAATTTCTTGCTCCAAATCTAAGTCTCTACCATTTCAGAGACTCACTGCCATCAGCTGCTTCGGGCCATGCTCTTTTGGATTGATTTGGGTGTCTGCAAGTAACATCCCATGAGGACGATTATTTAAGGCCATGGAAATCTGTCCTAATTGGATCTCAATATTCTTTATTGCTGACTCATGTGAGTCTACTCTGTCGGTTAGTTTTTCGGTTGACCCAATTACTTGTTGCATCATTCCCTCAAGTTTAGCAAACCCATCTTCATGTCTCACAGTCTGTTGTTATGGAGGTTGTTGATAAACCGGCTGCTGATTTTGTTGGTTGTAACCTTGTTGCTGACCCCAATTCTGACCACCTGGTCTCGGTCCTCCGTAGTTTGCCACATAATTCATGTTCTCCTAATATTGTTGGTTATCACCTCCAGCACTCCACATATGGTTGATTAATGTATGATGTACATAAACCCCCATTAGTTGCATCAACTATGTGTACCTGCTGCTTCTGTCCTGATTCATCAACCTTTTTGGTGAGGATGCTCATTTGTGTCAATACAGTGGCCATATTTTCAGCTATGGAGTTAGTCGGGTCTAAAGCCACTAAGTGAACCACATGAGTTATTGGAGCGTTTCTTGTCGTCCATCCTGAGTTTTGTGCTATCTTGTCAAGTAGGATCTTGCTTTCTCTGAACGTTTTGCTAAAAATGCTCCACCTGCTGAAGTTTCGACATTGGCTTTCAAGCTATCTGCCAAACCCATGTAAAACCTCTACCCCAATATCTGCTCCGGAATACCACGATGTGAACAAGTAACCAACAGACTCTTAAATCTCTCCTATGTTTCTTGTAACGTCTCTGTTGTTTTTTATCTAAAGCTCAATATCTCATCAATTTGCTGAGCAGTCTTGTTGGGTGGGTGAAATTTGTTCACAAATTGCTTGACTAATCCCTCCCAAGTAGTGATGGAGTTTATGGGGAGTGAATTAAGCCAAGTTTGAGATGCTCCCGTCACTGAGAATGGAAACAACAACAGCCATATTGCTTCCGGTGTCATGTAATGTTGCCTCTACGTGGCACAGATTGATAGGAAATTCTTCAGATGCTGCTGAGGATCTTCAACGTATGGCCCACAGAACAGTCCCTTGTTTTGCAACAAATGTAGCATATAATTGTGATCTGGAATGAATCTGCTTGTATTTGAGGAACTACAATGACAGTTGCTAAGTTGTCAGCGGTAGGTTGTGCCCAATCATATAGTGGTGCTTCTGGCACAAGAGGTACCACACTTTGATCGTTTGGGTCATTGGCGTTGTTTCTGTTGTTTAGATGATCGTCTTCCATGTCTGGTTCGATTTTTTCGGATGAGTTCTATTATTGTTTGCCTTTCCTATTTGCACGATTCAATGCCTTGAAAACTTTTTTAGGATCTGATAATGCTTCAAACAGTTCACCAGTTCGTGAGGAGTTTCTAGGCATGCACCTGTAACAACCAAGACTACAAACATTAGAATTTCAACGATCAGTTTAAATTGAAGAAAATTGACTACACTAAGAATTTTTGCACTTCTTTTAACTACAATCAATAACATCGTTAATTCCTCAGCAACAGCGCCAAAATTTGATCACGCCCAACTATGCCTTATAAAAAGGACTAAGCAGTCGATGCAAATATATTCCGGTTTACAAGTCCGGAGTCGAATCCCATAGGGGATTAGCCTATCAATCACATCTATTGAACTTACACAAATTCACGTATTCAATCTTCAAAGATATTTAAGTAATAGGTTGGATATTTATTAACTAAATATTATGTAATTAAAATGCAATAATTAAGAACTAACTATAAACGAATTGTAGGCAAGAATGAGAATGGTCTAAGGTTCTGATTTTTCCTATTGTCGGAATCCTTTCCGCTATGTTTGCTATAAAGTTGCCTAAGTCTTCTCTATCGATCATGAGCACTTATCGTAACTCTCTCCCGAGTAATTACAACAATATACTAGACATATTCTCCCAAATTACGCTAGCTAGCTTTAAGTACAACTCACTTAGATCGCACCCAAGGTTTCGTTATCCCTAACCCCACCTTTAAGCCCTTCCTATTGATCCCTCATATACGTTAGGAGTGATGATGTTCGACAACTACCTAAATATGCACTCTTTCCCGAGTAATGCACGCTAAATAGGAACAGTTAATTGAGGGCCCTTCAATCAACAACAATAAGCATATAGTTGAACAAATAAAGATAATACTATGGCAAATCTATATTAACATAACGAGAAAATCATTCTTCAACAAGTTCCATCAAAACCCTAGATTATGAGTTTAGCTACTCATACTCATAGTACTAATATCCAAAGTAATTTGCATAATTAAATTACATAGTAAGGATAAAGAGATTTAGAAATCTATGAATCAACTCCAAAGTAGTGTTCCACAAGCTATTCTTGCCTCCGGTTGCCAAAGTCCTTCAAAATGGCATTTTAAGTCTATTTATATGTTCGGGACAAGCCCTAAACGTGTAGGTCAACTCCTAGTCAAGCCGAAAAACAATTAAAACCTTCAAAACTCGGATTGAGCCTGGCCTTAGGCCTGGCGTCGCTTGGATAACGCCAGCCTAGGCCTGGCTTTAAGCTGGCCTCACTTGGATAAAACATGGTTAGGCCTGGCTTTAAGCTGGCCTCACCTGGATAAAGCTTGGTCGAGCTGGCTTTTGCCCGGCTTCTCCTTTTCACCGTTCTTGAGCGCACTTTCGACGTTTAAGCATCCCTTTAATTCTACTTTCATTTCTGATGCACCTACACATAAAATAGCCTCCATTATGCTCAAAGAAAGTATATTTTAACATTAAAGCATGTAAAATGCAAAGTATATAATGTGCAAAAACCATGAATTATAGCCACACATCATTAGCTATGATGAAGGAATGATTATGAGAAAGATTGTATGTTCAAAACTTCATTGGGAAGGTTGAGAGATACTATGAAGAAGCTTATATTTTCTTTATGCTTCTAGCTTCTGCCGTTAATATGTGTTTAATTACTTGTGCATCGATCTTGTGAAGAAACTATTAGCCTGTTTGGCCAAGCTTCTAAAATCTACTTATTTTGAGAAGTAATTTTTCTCAAAAGTACTTTTGGTGAGAAGCAGTTTATGTTTGGCTAATTAATTTGAAAAATACTTCTGAGTAATAATTTGGTGAGAAAGAATCCTCTCTTTCTCTATATATCTCTTTACTTATTTTTCCTTATCCTATATTGTTACTTTAAACTATATTTATTAACATAAATAACTTTTTTAACTTCATTACTTCACATGGGAAAGACTATGCTATTTATTAGCACGATAAAGGTAACTTCATTTGCTTTCACAATCAACACTAAAAAGATTAACAATACAAAGAGTGACCCCTTAAACTATCTTTGACAAATATTATTTCCCTCGCGCTTCTGCTAGCCCGAGAGGCATGGCCAAAAATTTTGACGCACAAATTTTTAACAATTAGGAGTGTGCAATTTAGGATGATATAAATTGTAAAATATTCCAATGTAATTATTGTCAGTTGAAGAAATATGACAAGTAGATGTTTTCTTAGTGAACGCAAGCACTACTAACATTAGCCACGCTAAAATAGTAAGATAGGCCGTTAGATCATGCTACATTGGCAAATCTACGGTCAATATTAGCAACAACAAGAAGTCGACGAAAACAAAATTGGCAATTCTAATGTATTAACTCAACTAAAAAGGATCATCATCGTCATATAATTCCCTCTTTCTGCCAATCGCTTTACAGGGGTTGCGCTGAGCAAAACCTCTACTACTAATCTTGATCTCCTTTCGTTGCTCTCTCACTCACTTCAATTCGAATTGGAAGATCTCTGCAGCTGAGTGTGCTAGTACTGATTTCGCCACTTTGATCTCGCTCGAATCTCTTAGGGTTGTTCAATACCAATCACTCATTCGGTTCCTCTTTCGGAGAATTCTCATATTTGAAAATGGTGAGTTTGTTAGTTTCAGTATTTCTCATTGCTTCAACGTTACGTTACAACTTAGATCTGATTCAAATCCGATTCGGTTTGGTTGCGGTAACTGATCACCGTTGTAAGGATGTTGTTTTCTCTAATTAGAATATTAATTTGAGATCCAGCACTTTGTTATTTACTGACTTAATTTCGCTTCCTGCTTGCGTTTGGTTATAATCTCGAATTGGAAATGGCTCAGCCTCTGAGGTTGGAGATTAAGGTACTATGCTTTTTGGCATATTTGAAAATGTTTATAATCTTCATGTATCCACCAATGCATTTCGTGCTGACTGTAATTAATTGATTCAGAGGAAACTTGCTCAAAGATCAGAAAGGGTAAAGTGCGTGGATCTACATCCTACAGAGCCATGGTAATTGGACTTTCCTTAATAGACGTCTTTTCAGTTTTAGTGGATATGTTTCTTTTCCATTTCAAGATTGTCTTATGTTAGAGTGACATATTGTTAGTATTAGTATAACGGGAAGTTTTATTTATCACTCTTATTTTGATTGGGGATGGGGGGTTTATGCCGAGTTTGGTTACATAGTTTTCTTTGGATGATGAGGGTGCTTAGCTACTTTTTAATTATAGTTTGAGTTATTTGCTGCTCATTCCTTGTATAACTTGTTGCAGGATATTGGCAAGTTTGTATTCAGGGACTGTTTGCATCTGGAACTACCAGACCCAGGTATACAGAATTATATCCACACTTTTTTTTTGGGGGGGGGGGATTTGGATTCCGAAATCTTGAAAGATGTACGCGGTGTTCTCATTTATAAAAGAGTGTCCTAAATGTGTGACATCCTGAGATAGTGAAGTGCATATTTGAAATGGATGACGGTGATTACATCTTATGATCTTGAGCCAATGCTCATAGAGCATTCTGAACAAAATTGAGAGCTAGTAAAGAGCTGGTCTGGGTGTAGCTTAGTTTCTCCCACACTTAAGATGAATAAGCTCGAGTTGATTTTTGATTATTGTGCCGGTCTCAATTCGTCAACAAATGCCTGAAATTATTTATTTGTAAACTTAGTTGGGGAAAATTTTCTATGAGTGCAATCCTATGAGAGAATACATATGCGTTCTTTCAGCAATGTACTACTGCTGACATTTGTTTATCTAAAATTTCAAGATACAACCACAAATAATATCGCCTCAATCCCGAGCAAGTCGGGGTCGGCTAATGAATCCACACTGACCATGTACTTTATTTAAGCTCATCTTAGACCAATATTATGCAAAATAAAAATAAAAATAAAAAGATCTAAAATCTTAAGCCAATATAATGCTTTTTTTGGATAAATGAAAATTCAAGATTATTGAGCTGAAAAGCTATTGAACTCAAGTCATTTTCTATATTGGAGGGTCTTATGTTCCATATATCGTTGCTTTCTCCTACTTTATCTTCCCAATCTTCGTTGCAATTACATCTGTTTTAGCCGTGAGGTGGGACTTTGCAAGTTTCTTTAGTAGAATTACTGCATTCCACTGTCCCTAATTAGGAGGACATTGAAGTGTTCAGGATTGGTGAATCACTTTAGGAATTACTGCTCCACTGTCCCTAGTAAATCTTTCCTACTGTAACGTTCTATATTAGGAGCACATTGAAGTGTTCAGGATTGGTGAATCACTTTAGGAATTACTGCTCCATTGATGAATCATGTTAGACTTAAATCTTCTTCACTTATGTGCAAATCTGACTTCTTAGCTTACTCGGTATGAGAAGTTATTGAGCTAATATTTCACTTACAAAGCAAAACTTCATGGTAATAGTATTATCAATAGAGTGCTAATTCATTTTGATTGTTGCAGACAATGGTTAAATCTTTCGAAGTTACTGAATTACCAGGTATGCCGACGGGGTCTGAGTAGTATATTTGTTTGGTCAGGATGTGAACTAGCACTCTGTTGCTTTAACGAAGGTTTTGCAGTTCTTTTAAACTCATTGTTCATTCTTTGCAGTTAGGTCAGCAAAGTTTATAGCACGCAAGCAGTGGGTTGTTGCTGGTGCTGACGATATGTTTATTCGTGTATACAATTACAATACCATGGACAAGGTCAAAGTCTTTGAGGCGCACACTGATTATATTAGGTCTGTGGCTGTTCACCCTACTCTACCATATGTGCTGTCATCTTCTGATGACATGCTTATAAAGCTCTGGGACTGGGATAAGGGATGGGTATGCACTCAAATTTTTGAGGGTCATTCCCATTATGTGATGCAAGTCACATTTAATCCGAAAGACACCAATACATTTGCCAGTGCATCTCTTGATCGGACTATAAAGGTAAGGATTTCTTCCTTTTCTTCTTCACTCTTCTTCACCTCCTGAGATTACCTTGTTCACAACGTTATTTTTTTCCATTTACCAATCTGAAATATTTGAATTAATGACGCTTGGTTTTTCAGATTTGGAACCTCGGCTCCCCTGACCCAAACTTCACGTTGGATGCGCATCTGAAAGGGGTTAATTGTGTAGACTATTTCACTGGTGGTGATAAACCTTATCTGATAACGGGTTCTGATGACCACACTGCTAAGGTTTGCCGATCAATTCCTTTCCCATGTTCTGTTGTTAGTTTAGACACAGAGAATCTGAATTAGTTGTCATGTAATCCACGAGACAGGTGTGGGACTATCAGACAAAAAGTTGTGTCCAGACTCTTGAAGGCCATACACACAATGTGTCCGCCGTATGTTTTCATCCTGAGCTTCCTATTATAATTACGGGATCTGAAGATGGTACAGTTCGTATATGGCATGCAACCACTTATAGGTAGATTTAGACTCATAACTACTTTATTACTATGGATTAATTCAAATTCTATTGATTTCATATGAGATTGGACCTTTTCATTTTTTGACAGAAGTTTCTACATCTCAATAAATTGTCCAATTGTTTTGGTTTCTTTAAAGTTTGATATAGATAGTCATGTACCCAAAGACATTTTAGCCAATATGTTCAAAGATATCTTCTTTCAAGTTGGTTGGGGTCATCTAAATCAGTGCAACCAGGTCTCCGGAAAGCTATGAGAAATTTTAAATTGATTTACAGTAACAACATATAAAGTGACTCCGAGTCTGTCATTTTTCTTGATAAAGTAATAGGATTTTATTGATATGTTTGGGTAAAAATAACGGCCATATACAAGGAGTATACAAAAAAAAAAAAATCAAACATCATTAATGTACTCTATATCTGGTGTGGCTTTTATCAGTTTTCTTTTTCTTTTTGATGCGCAAGAACTAATGAAATTCTGTAATTTGCCGTTCAATAAGATAAAACTTCTGTAACTTAACCCCCCCCCCCCCCCAAAATTGGTTGCTTCCACTGGAAAGCTTTGTACGATGGTTACTTTTGGGCATTTTGGTTACTTTTTCTGGTAAAATATGGTTATTGATCCTAATTTCTGTTTGTTTTTGTTGCATTTTGTATGCAGACTTGAGAACACTTTGAATTACGGTCTTGAAAGAGTTTGGGCAATTGGTTACATGAGAAGTTCAAGAAGGTTAGTTTCTATGATAAGTTCGTAGCTGTACCTTTATTCTCTTTGGCCAGTCTTGCAATTCCTTTCAATTATACTTTGCATTTTAATTATTTCTGTTTTCATTTCCAAGCAAGAAAAGTTTTTATGGATGAAGAAAGAAGGAAATCACTTATTTGTAGACCTGCGGGCATAACAAATAGAAAAAACCTGAAACTAAAGAGCAAGGAGCTGATTATCATTTCATCACATGCTCTGTATTGCATTTATTCATCTAGCAGTTATGTTGACTTGATGCATGTGCAGGGTTGTAATCGGTTATGATGAGGGAACTATCATGGTAAAAATTGGTCGAGAAGAACCAGTTGCCAGCATGGATAACAGTGGAAAAATTATATGGGCTAAGCACAATGAAGTTCAAACAGTCAACATCAAGAGTGTGGGGGCGGATTATGAGGTATGAGATGATCCTGGCTTTTAATGTTGCTCACGTGATTCTTTTCACTGCTCAATATTGTTTAGTTAAATGCATGTTTTCTTCATCTCTCAGGTTACTGATGGAGAAAGGTTGCCTTTGGCTGTCAAGGAATTGGGAACTTGTGACCTCTATCCACAAGTGAGTCAGCTTTATGTTGAAACCAGAACCAGGGGCCTGTTCGGCAATAATTATGTGGTTTCCATAATGCAGCTGTTAGTTATGTCGGCTTATTCTTCTTGGAGTGCTTATAATATACTTGTCTTACTAGCGAGAGGCTAATGTTATATTACTCTATCTCTTTTATTATCTGGGAAAGGCTGTCCATATACTCGAAACCTCACCCACTATTAATATCTTTTCTGATTTTATTCTACGTCGGCGTTTCTATTGTCGGGCTTTATTTAGGGTGTCATTGTCTGTATTGATGCTGTAAAGATCTGGTGGGTTATTTCCTATTGTCTGGTCTTTTTTATTTTTAAATTTTTTTGCGTTGCTTTTCTTGCTGTGTCATCTTGTTATTTGAGGTGTTGTAATTTTTGTATGCAGTCATCGTGCAGTTTAAAGAGTGGATAGATTATTGTAGTTTACATTTTTTTTTTTTGTTTTGGTTTGAAGAATATGTAGAGCTCACTGATTTGGTTGCATCCTTTTTGTCCTACACAGAGCTTGAAGCATAACCCAAATGGAAGGTTCGTTGTTGTTTGTGGAGATGGAGAGTATATCATATATACTGCTCTAGCATGGAGAAATAGGTCATTTGGTTCAGCACTGGAATTTGTTTGGTCTTCTGATGGAGAATATGCTGTTAGGGAAAGTACGTCAAGGATTAAGATCTTCAGCAAAAATTTCCAGGTTCACATTCATCCTCCCAACTGGTTGCCTCCAAAGGTTCATTGCATCATGTACCTATCAAAAGAAAAAACAAAAACGAAGTTGATTGCATCACGTATTATTTGAGTCTGATGATGCACTATTTTATATATTTGACTTGAATCAACTGTTTCTTTCCGACCTGCCCCTTCTATTTAAAGCCTTTGTTTGCAGTAAGCTTTTACTTCGTAGAGCGCTTGATAAGTGAGTTTTTTTTTCACATCCAAGCGATGAGTTATAGTGTAATAAATGCATTGGCTTCTCTTTTCTCGAAGCTGAAGCATGCAATGTGTCATGGTTTCTTCTTGTTTGTGTGCTGGCCTAAAAGGTGAATTTGGTGATATCTCCAGGAAAAGAAGAGCATCCGTCCTACTTTCTCAGCTGAGCGCATCTATGGAGGTACTCTATTGGCGATGTGCTCAAATGATTTTATTTGCTTTTATGATTGGGCTGACTGCAGGCTGATACGGCGAATTGATGTTAATGTGAAGGTAACAAACATAAGCTTCACTTCTATAGTAAGGTTGTTTTACTCAGAAGTCGTAACTTCATTTACGTTGTTTTTTAATTTATTCAGAACCTGTACTGGGCTGACAGTGGTGATATGGTGGCAATTGCAAGTGATACATCCTTCTACATACTTAAGTACAATGTGAGATCTTCTTTCCGAAATCTAAACTACATATGCTAAAGTTTGTTATTCGTTTCTTTGCATAATTCTATTAATGATCATCTGTATGTTTGTATCATACCTGCAGCGTGATGTGGTTTCTGCCCATTTAGATAGTGGAAGATCAGTAGATGAGCAAGGCGTTGAAGAAGCTTTTGAACTTCTTTATGAGATAAATGAACGGGTCAGGACGGGAATTTGGGTTGGCGATTGCTTCATTTACAATAATTCTTCATGGAGACTTAACTACTGTGTCGGCGGTGAGGTATGATTGGTAGTGCATGCTGCTGTTCTTGCACGTATATCCGGAGAACTTCTTATCTCATGTATGTGAATCAGCAAATTATTTTTTGTATTTTTTAGGTGACCACAATGTTTCATTTAGACCGGCCTATGTACCTGCTTGGATATCTGGCTAACCAGAGTAGGGTTTTCCTGATTGACAAAGAGTTCAAGTGAGTAGTCTTCTGGGAGATTTTGATATTGGATACTTTGGCCTGAGATTATGATTCTTGGATAAATGAACTCATTTCCTTTCTGTGCAGTGTCATTGGATATACTTTACTGCTCAGCTTGATCGAATACAAGACACTTGTGATGCGTGATGACTGGGACAGAGCAAATGAGTTGCTGCCATCGATTCCTAAGGAGCACCATAATAGGTAAATCACATGTTTAAGTATTGTCTTAGGTCAAAAAAAAAAGATTGTCTTCGGGGAACATGATAAATGTTGTGCATGGCCTTGCAACTTCCTTGAATTTTCAATTTGGCTGTAGTATGTCAATGAGCTGGATTTTCTGGGTTATATCAATGGTATCATTTGTGCTGTAAAATGGTTCTATTTCGGGTTACTTCAGAGTAACATGCTGCTCTTATAAACGTATTCCATTTGTTTGTATGGATAGTAGTTCTGTTAACTTTTTGTGTATTTATACGTTCAGATCTGATTGATTAATCAAATCTCTTCTCTGAAATTTTAATTTGTGATGCTTTGTGTTGCTATCACATAGTTTCTGCAATATCTAAACCTTCGGAAGGGGGTGCCGGTTTGATTTGTTTTTATTGCAAGTTTCCTAAGTTATCATCAAATGTATTCCCTGCTAGTGTTGCTCGTTTCTTGGAGTCGCGAGGTATGGTAGAGGAAGCATTAGAAGTTGCAACAGAGCCTGACTACAGATTTGAACTAGCCATACAGCTGGGAAAATTAGATATTGCAAAGGTGGGGCTTCTAACTCAAAGCATGTGGTTGGACTTCCATATGTTCTTTTAAACTTGTTGCTTCGAAAGAACCATGTGTTGTTTAGAAGTGTGGCCTTGTGATTTGGCAGGATATTGCAGTGGTAGCTCAGAGTGAGTCCAAGTGGAAGCAGTTGGGTGAACTAGCCATGTCTGCTGGAATGGTAACATTAATGGGAATCTTATCTTTGCAAAAATTTTCATGCCTGCTTTTAGTTTTTTTACCGGAAAGATGTACGGTTGAGATTTTATGAATGATGTCGTGGCTTGTGTAATGCTGTTGGTTCCAAACAATACTTGTTTAAACTCTTTCTTTTAGCTTAACTCAGACTACTATGAAATATATCATTCAGAATAAAGTTAAGTTATCCAGCTCTTTCTTTTGTATTCAAGTGGTAGAGGGTGCTTCTTAGTTTGATCTCTTCAGATGCCAGTAGTGCTTCTTTTCTGAAACGCACACTTCTTTACTTTCTTGAGTTCTTCAGAGTTATTGCTCATTTGCTATGTTTTATAGCTGGAGATGGCAGAGGAATGTCTGAAGTTTGCCAATGACTTGAGTGGTCTGTTGCTACTCTATTCTTCACTAGGAGATGCTGAAGGAATAACTGAACTGGCAAATTTTGCCAAAGAGCAGGGGAAAAACAATGTCACATTCCTCTGCATGTTCCTTTTGGGTAAAGTGGAGGAATGCATTCAGCTATTGGTTGATAGGTATTTCTTGTCACTAAAGAACTTGTTGTTTTGGGGTGTTTTCAACAGTTTGGATTGACATATAGAGTTACAATTTATTTGCAGCAACCGGATACCTGAGGCTGCTTTTATGGCTAGATCTTATCTGCCAAGTAAGGTTTCTGAAATAGTTGCAATTTGGAGGAAGGATCTCAGTAAGGTCGGTGTTTTTCTGATTTGAGCTTTCTTATCTATATACATCTTCTGGATATTAAAAAAAATCTATATACATCTTTTCATGAATTTCTGGAACTTTCGACCCAATATCTGGTGGGATGGCCCACCAGAGAGATCTGTTAGAGCTGCGCAACCATCTAGATTAGATTTTCATTTCAGTTTTTAAACTAAGTGGGAATGAACTTCTTGGCGTAAGTCGCTGGTGCAAAGAAACATTGGAGCTCTTTACCTTTAGGACTTATTATTTACACCTGTGATTGGCATCAAAAGTAATATTTTTGGACAACTTCCCTATTCCACTTGCATTTTGTGTATTATCGCCATGGAATGGCCACAAGAAATATGGTTGATGAGTTTTCTGAGTGGCCACTGTGGCCAGGAAACTGACAATTCTGGCATGGATAGGTTGTACTCAAAAGTGATTATATAGCTTCATGCAGGATTACACATTGCTCTATTATCTGTCGTCCTATAGCAGGAAATCTGTTGTGCTTTAATCTGGTTTGTTCATGAATCTGTCATGCAGGTTAACCAGAAAGCAGCAGAAGCTTTGGCTGATCCTGAAGAATATCCTAATCTGTTTGAGAACTGGCAAGTTGCATGTGCTGTTGAAGCTAGAGTTGCAGAGGAAAGGTGTTGATAATGGCTTTCTCCACTTCCCATGCATTTCTTCTCTATTCTCTCAGACTGTTTCTTTTGAAAATATTAGTACTTTTGTTAGACCTGCTTTATATTATGGGAGTTCCTCGTTTTCCTTTGAAATTCTCAAATCTTTTGGTCAATTTTTTCTCCTTTTCTTTTCTTGCTTGGAGAAATTTTGCACCAATTTGGACAACATCTAATTTCTGATCCAATTCCTATGTAGGGGTGGCTACCCACCAGCAACTGAGTATTTAAATCATGCTGATAGATCAACTAACAACCTTGTAGAGGCTTTCAACAACATGAGAATGGATGAAGATCCACTTGAAAATGGAGATACGGACCACGAGGTATAACATGATGTGTTTCTCCATTTGCCTTCTGGTCAGGGTTGATTTGGCATTCTGTGAATCTTTTTCATAAAAGAGAAATAAAGAACCATATCTTTATACGTTACTAAGAAGATGTCTTTTCCTCGGTGTTATTTAATACCCATATTGAGCAGCTTAGACTATCAACTGGTGTTTGTAATTGAGAACAATTAAATGTCTTTGTGTTAACTGTTCAGGTTGCACAACAGAGTGGTGATGAGGTACAAGAATTGGAGGCAGATGATGCACAAAATGAGGAACAAGAAGAGGCTGTGGTCGTGGATGCTGACTCTACTGACGGTGCAGTACTCATTAATGGAAACGAGGCAGACGAAGAGTGGGGTACGAATAGTGAAGGAAAACCGTCAGCCTAAAAGCAATTGGTTAGGCCGGTGTGAAAATCCTAGTTTTGTTGCTGGTGATTAATTGAATTTCTTTTTTATGTGTTTTGACACCCATGCCTTTAGATTCTTCTGTTGTTTCTATTATGCTGTCCTGTTTTTATCATCTTTTATTATGTTTGTCTTTAGAAAATGTTGAATAAACTATGACTTACCGGAACATTTACCCTCCCCAGACCCCACTTGTGGGATTATACTGGGCATGTTGTTTTTGTTGTTGTTGTTACTGGAACATTTAATGAACTTCAGCCTAACCCCCTTCAAGAAAGCTAAATTTTGTAGTCTGTTCTATTCTTCCCTGTGGAGAAGTTTTTAAGCATATGAAATTATCAAGCCTAGCTGACCGAAAAATTTGAGGAACAGAAAAGATTTCCGTCCATTATGGGGTTGCTGATTTGGCATTCATATTGTTTTGGCACAAATTAGTACAGTTGCTACCTTTTCTTCTTGAACTGGTTTTGCCTTTTATCTGATTATCATTTATCACTATTATAGATTATTTTGATTTTGCCCTTCTCCCTCTGTCTCTTATACTTTATATTGATGCTTTTGCAGTGCTTACACCACGTCACTAGGTTCATTCAAGATGGTTCCAGGCTTCCAGCTGTATGTAATTCGTTCTTGTGGTATACAAATTAAATTTTCTCCATAAACTGTTGAAAGCGCATGTCTGTTAAAGG
Source organism: Nicotiana sylvestris (assembly GCF_000393655.2). Lineage (NCBI taxonomy): Eukaryota > Viridiplantae > Streptophyta > Magnoliopsida > Solanales > Solanaceae > Nicotiana > Nicotiana sylvestris. The sequence continues at coordinate 199,389,264 of NC_091059.1, read as the reverse complement.
CTCATCTGTATGTCTACACTTGATTAGGTGTCTCAAGTCTCATAAACCTCACTGTTTGCTCTATTTGCTCAAATGGATAAAACCTGAATAACTTCGTGCTTTGTTCTTGAAGTTGGGCACTCTGTTCAACTCAAAAAATAATGCCATATGGCAGGGTGTTTGTGCCCTCTGAGGAATATAGGATTATTGTGTTATCTAGTTTTCCACCTGCATAATGTTAGTCAAGTATATCGCTGCTATACCTAATTGGCAGTGGTCAATTGTCCTACTTCGGCAAATCTCAAGTTCTACTTGCAAAAGTATCGCTAATTACCAAGCTCTTCATTTCTTCCCGGTTAAGATAGAAGTTTTATGTCTTGGCTCATCGTAATAGTGATTTTTCTTTCTGTTGCAGGTTCTATAGGTGTTTCCTTAAAAGAGGGCGATCAAGGGACCGAGGATGTATGTTCCGCCAGTGGTGAGCATTGAGTTTTGTAGGCATACTGGATGTATGTTCCCAGCTTTGGTTGTTAGCTTTAGTCACTTATAGTTGTTTTATAATATTCTTTCGAGGCTTACATTTTTCACCCTTCAAAATCCTTACATGCCATTGTCACTGTAGAAAACACTTAAAACCATATACGGAAGTGGAGCTAGTGCAGAAATTGTTAAGCTCCATGTCGGCATGTCCTGTGCCATACCCCGCTATAATTATGTTCAGCTTACCCGTTAATCCACTCCCATTAGTTGCAACACTTGAAAAGCGAGAGGATTTGACATGCTGTTTTTTTCCTTTTGTTTTGGTACATTAGAAATGACTAAATATATCTTTTAAAATATTTGAAAAACTAGGAACAGCTTCAAATAAAACAGCTCTATTGGGTTATCAACGCCAAACTAAAGCAAGCTTGGACCTAGCTCTTTCACATAAACCTTAACTTGTCCGGCAACTCACACCATGTTTTAAAAATAAATTAAGGAGAATAAACAGTGAAGCTCTCAAGTCTCACCTTTAATGTTCAAGTCTGCAAGTACCATAGGATCTGAAAATTAATGTACTATACTTCCAACACTTTTGCCAATTTGGAGCTGACATCAACTAGAAAGTTGAACCATTTTATACCAAGCAATCCGGGAAACAGCAAAATAAATACAGAAAAATAGTGACCCTTATCTGTTTGTCAGGAAAGCAGAACTTTGTTTAACATTAACTGTAATAAGAAAATCAATGTCAAATACTATCACCGGAAATGTTAAAATGCTGGATAATAATCTCCAACCCTTTTGTATCCTCTAATCATTATTCTATAAGTTACGATATCAGGTGAGATGTTCTCTTTTCTCATTCTATCAAACAACCTCTCAGCCTCATCTATTTGATGTAAACTTGAGAATTTATCAATGAGTCAATTTTAAGTGACGACATCAGGAGAGATATTCTGTCTTGTCATTTCATGGAACAACTCCTTGGCTCGTCCATCTGATCCAACTTGCAAAATGTATCAAAGAGGAGTATAAGTAACAACAATAGGCAAGATTTCTCTTTTTTGCATGTCGCGGAACAAAGCACAAGCCTTGTTCACATCTTCAATCACAAAGGCCAGCGATCATGGAGGTGTAACAGATTCTCCCTCTGGTTCTGCTAAGCATTTTAGAAAGAACTTACTATATGGGTCAAAATCTGACCACGAGTGAGTTATCATTAAAAGGAATGGTAAGGGGTCGACCAAGCCATAGTTGTACCCACGAGGCGTAATAGCGATGGGTATCTCGGCCACTGCCGAGATCGAGCCATCAGAAGGCTTACACGGCACAACATATGTCGTAATACTTGGGCGAGTAAGGAAGAGTATAGTCAAGAGAAGGTATGCTGGTTAAAGACCGTTGGATAGAGGGGAAGATTGGTTATATATATATATATATATGACAAAAGAAGGCAAGAAAGGGGGGTTCCCATCCGAGAAAAAAGAGGAACAATGTATCAAAGATGATAACAGGAGAGGACCTCCAACAACAAAGCAAAAGCCTAGATTTTGGTTAAAACCCTTTGTAATCATCCTTGTTGAATGAATAAAGATAGATCTCATAGTTATCAATGACTTTCCCTCTTTTCCTTCTTTGCTCTTGCAAGTACGGAACAATGTATCAAAGATGTAAGCTTATCATTTATGTTTGATGTATTTTAATCATCTTAAGAAATGTTATACAAGCTCGGCCTCCTTCGATCCTCATATTAAATATGCTTAGATCTAGAGTTAATTATGTTTGGCTAAGATTTACCCTCCATTTTTTTTATTAATTGGTTTAACGAAAAGCTTAACACTTTTTGATCAAACAATTTGGCGCCGTCTGTGGGGATTTCTTAGCCAAATCTTTTAGTTTCCTTTAGACCTAGAACCATCCAAGTATCACTTTCAGGCTGTCATAGCTTCACAATCTCGGTGAAAACACCAACTCGAAAGAATGGTAGATAAGCTTTTGAGATAACCGTACCAATCTAGGTTTGATCTCTACATAAAATAGAAATTGTAACCGATGTTTATGCAAAACCCACGCCTCGCCTGTAGCGATGGGTTTGGCACGTCATATGCATGTTTAAAGTAGAATCACTGTCACTATGCGCTTGGCATGACCGCAACCTCATTTGACATATTCACCTTATATACCGATCCGTACTTCCACCTCTTAGGAAGGGACGATAGCCTATTGTGTGATCCTTTGAAATAGCATGCATATCCTGCCTTATTTTCGTACCTACGTGCACTGGGTGATTTATGAACAAAGTATGACATGTTTCCCTTATTTTTTGCACGTATTGGACAGGGTCGGACTGGGACTCGGTCTCGGTATCCCAACGTGCAAGGTAAGTCCAACCCATGAGAAGCCTAGGCGCGATTAACGACGAAGCCGAACACGGATACCAAATCTAAAATCATCATTCGAGTACGAGATGAAGCGAGCGACCCTACAACGTTGTTCCTCCTTTATCCGACTTTTCAAGGTAACAGGCAATTTTGTTTGGGTTTAATTTATTACGTTCTCTTGGTTGGTTCAGAATAGGAACACGAGTACTCTCACGCGAACAAGGAACGAACACCACCAAAACATCCCAGGAAAAAGTTCTGTACCATGCCATCTCGCAAGCAACGACCGAGCAAAGCCCTCTAAGCCGTACCGTACTACAAATAATAGAAATGGTTCGGCACGAGTCGACTATTGAGAAACAATCTCCAGAACAGGGGAATCACCCATGAAACACATACTATTTTCCAATAAAAGCAAAGTTAAGCAAATTGGGACTCACCCATGAAACACACAGTATTCTCCAATGAAAGCAAAATTAAGCAAACTGGGACTCACCCATGAAACACACAATATTCTCTAATAAAAGAAAAATTAAGTGAATCGGGACTTGCCCCGACGCACGCGTAAACAATATGTTGACGAGTAATGTTCTCTAATAAAAATAATACAACAGGTTATAATTCGACCTCGCTCGAATTAACACCCTTATGACCATTAGCCATCACCAAACGAAAGGAAAGTTCGACCTCGTTTGAATATATAAGTCAGAAACTGACTTCGCCCAAGATGGAGACTCCAAGTTCAACCTCATTCGAATATATAAGTCAAAAACTAACTTCGGCCAAGATGGTGACTCCAAGTTCAACCTCATTCGAATATATAAGTCAGAAATTATCTTCGCCCAAGATGGAGACTCCAAGTTCGACCTCGTTCGAATATATAAGTCAGAAACTGACTTCGTCCAAGATGGCGACTCCAAGTTCGACCTCGTTCAAATATATAAGTCAAAAATTGACTTCACCCAAGATGGCGACTCCAAGTTCGACCTCGTTCGAATATATAAGTCAAAAACTGACTTCGCCCAAGATGGTAACTCCAAGTTTGACCTCGTTCGAATATATATTAGAAACTAACTTCGCCCAAGATGGCAACTCCAAGTTCAACCTCATTCGAATATATAAGTCAGAAACTTTCACCCAAGATGGAAACTCCGAGTTCAACCTCGCTTGAATACATATGGAAAAATTGACTTCGCCTAAATGGTAAGTGAATTCAATCCCACTTGAATATACAAGTCGAAACTAACTTCGCCCAAGATGGCGAGTCTAAATTCGACCTCATTTGAATTGAGGATGATTTCGCCTAAATCGGCAAATCAGAATTCTACCTTGCCCGAGCTTGCAGAACCAAAGTGACTTCATTCGGACTCACACGACGAGGTCCTACTCGATCCGGGCAAGGTCGGATTCCCAACTAAAAAGATTGGGGACTCATCACAAAGAAATCTGAAGGTCTACGCAAAACAAAATAATAACAAATGGGAGGGAAGGAAAAAGAAAGTCAAAAGATACACAAGAGAAGGAAAAGCAACTATTTCATTCAAATATATGGGCACAACAACCGCACCTTACGAAAGGCCAAAATAGGTCCTCAAGAGAAAGATGAAAATAAACAACAACAAAAAAGTACAAAAGTTGCAGCAAAAGTTTCACTCGGCATCATCCTCACCGCCATTCTCCTCAACATCATCATCATCATTAGAAGGGAGCCCATCCTCAACATTAATGCCCTCAACAGCCTTCGGTGTCGCAGGGTCTTAACCGCAGGCAGCACGAGCCTTCGCCTGAGCATTTTCAAATATGGCCTCTGGGACATTCCCCCCTTCCCATAAACCCTTGTATATATCACGTTGAGCCTCGTCATGGACCCATATCTTATACAGGCAGCGGGGAAGAATGGCCGAAGCGGACTCTTGAGGGGGAGCTTGAGCCAATAATTGTGCCTTCTCGGCTTCGAGAGCCGCAACCCAATCTCCAAAGATCGAAGCTTCCCGATCAAGCTCTCCAATTCGCTCATCGAACCGTGCCTCCTTTAGCGTGGTCGTTGCTCTCTTAGACTCCTGATCAGACTTGAGGACGCGAATAGTATCCTCTAGTGCCGCCGCTCTCGCCAAAGCCAACACTCGAGCATTCTCGGCTCTCTCCATCTCAGCCACTTTCCTTTCTAGCTCGACCACCTTCTCCGTACATTCTGCACTCAGGGCGTCGACCTTAGTAGCATTTTGCTCAAGCTCAACTCGTAAAGATGGCACCTTTGCCTGAAGGTCCTCACACTCTGCGACAACCCTTTTGCCCACCCCAAGCTCTTCTTCCTTGGTATGAAGCATCTCCTCAAGCTCACTACATCTGCGGATAGACCGCATCAGTTCCTCATCTCTCTTCGCCAACTCCTCCCTGGTAGACTGGGTACTAGAGCCCGCTCTGAGCTGCTCGTGCATCTCACGGCATCTATTGCGATACCGTCGATACTTCTTGGCCATCTTCAGAAAAATCTCGGCCCGTGTCTTGGCCCTACGGGCACTCTCGACCTCCAGTATGTAAGCCTAAAAAGAGAGAAAAAGGGAGAGAAGAAAGGAGTCAGTAAGGACAAAGGTGATAAAGCAAAGAAAACAAAAAGGAACTCACCTTCAAGCCCATCGCGGCCACACCATGTGACAACTCGGAGTCGCTAACATCCTGAAGAGCTCCGCTTTTAGCGGCAGAGCATAGAAGATCATACTGCGGCACAAAATCCACCGTGTCTTGCAATAGGTTGAGGTCCAATGTAATTTCGAGTATTCGGGAAGGGCCTCTCTCTCTTACTACAGTTAGGGTAAAGCCCTCGAACATCCTCATGTACTCAGGATCAATGTCTGACTCGAATTCATTATCCCTTAACCATGACACCCTTCCCCCTTTCATTTGTCGAAGAAGGGGTGCGGTTTTGCCGGGATGTCGAAGGGCCGCCCAAAAGAGCAACGACAGCCTAGGAACTCCGTCTCTCCGCCATATTAGCCTCTTGAATGCTCGCAACAGGCGCCGTCTCCACGGTTCAGGTTAGCACCACCGCCGGTTTCGGGCACCGCCAGGGCAAGATCGCCCCTCGAAGATGTTTCGACTGAAGAAGCCTCCTCCAATATACCCTTCATTTTTTAGTTGGGGCCTCTACACTACCCACGCGGGAAGATTCACCCATTGAACGGACTATGGGGATCGGAGTCTTCGGCTGAGGCATAACCTCCAAACACAAGGCTTTATCAATGGATGCAGATCAGGCAGTAGTTCTTGATGCATGTCGGGCAGCAGCCCTCGGTGCAGGCCGGGCAGAGGGCGCCAGTTGACGGAATGCTAGCAGAGGAGACCTTGTCCTTCTCACTGCTCTCCGACCTGTCAATAAGGATGGATTAGATCATATAACAACATGGTTAAAAAGAACTATGAAGCGGTGAACAAAGAAAAACTACAACAAGCCGACTCAGCAGTAAGAGGCTTGCGCCCAAACTTCTTATGAAAATATGCCCACTCACGAATCCCCACCGTGTGTGGAGGGGGGGAATTGCGCTCACCCACTCATGGATATCAACAACTAGCGGGGGAGGTAGTCTCTCGGCTGCAAAAGCAAAAAAAACAAGTCCTCAGCAAAGTCGCTAAAAGTAAGACAATCGACGACCATTTTAAGAAAAATCACAAAGTAAATAGGGGAAAACTTACGAGCGAAGTTCCACATTTTTGGAAACTTTGCCGAGTTCGCCACAAGGTGCTATGTCCGCATATAGAAGTAACCTTCCCAAAATCGACGATTGGACTTATCGTCCATCTTCACCACCAAACTTTTGGTTCCTCTATGGAGCATATGAATCATCCTACCCAGAAGAAAATGAGGGGCAAAGATGTGGAGCATGTGCCCTAGTGAAATTCCTCGGTCGGCCAGCTCCGCATACTTGATGAGCATAAGAAAGATGTTGTACGCATACGGAGAAAGTTGAGCCAGGCACACTCTGTAGAAGTGGCAGAAATCCACCATCAGAGAAGGAAAGAGGAGCGTGTACTCGATAACAAAGGGATACGCATAAAACGTGCAGTAGCCAGGACGGTGCAAATGTACTATGTCCTTCCCCACCGTCACCGTTTTGATATGATTAGGGATACCTCGCTTGGCTTTGAGCGTCGTGACGCCGCATCATCCATGGTGGAAGGAATGGGCTTCAGTTCATTTCCAGAAGGGCTATTAAAAATAGTCCTCGTCTTCCCCGGACGGGGGACTACCTTATCCACCGTCGGAAACCCTTCGTCTTCCACTACCTCCACCCCTTCTTCAAGTAGGGATGCATCACTTTCCAGCACTGGAGCACCAGCAACTTTATCAGATTGGGAAGGAGCACTAGTCAATTGTCTTCTTTGATCGAAATAAACGAGAAAGACGAAGGAAAAAAGGTAATGGTCACAGTTAGTTCTAGCGAATGCATAAGTATGAAAGGACTAGAGAAGGAAGAGGAAGTTTGCAAAATTCTTTCTTAGATAATTGAAAAGCACAACAATCAAATGAGAGGCTTCTCCCCTATTTATAGGGACATAAATTCCCTAAGCGGGAAAACCAAGAGTCGCCAATTAGAAAATGGAAAGGGCACAAGAAACGATACGGTGCCTGGGGAATGTGCGCCATAATGATGTATAATAAGCATTCATGTGTCACGACCCAAACTGAAGGGCCATAACTAGCACCCGACCACACTTGCCGAGCACCAACGTACATTTCATCTAACCTTCATTATTATCTTTTAGGGCTGACGAGATCAATATAAATGGTAGACCTAGATCATGGACAACCAGCAATAAAATATGACAGCATGAACATACATAGCAGGGGATGACCAGAAAATCAAGAAACTACATATAAGGTATGAGCTACCACGCTACTATGAAAGACTATACAACAAAAACTAGCCGACAAGGCATACCAAACTATACATGAGCCGACACCTGTCTATGAGCCTCTAAAAGAACATAAGTGTTGCAACATAGCCAGAACAGGGCCCCGACATACCCATAATGTCTATAACAAAAATTGCATACCAAGACCAAGGCAAGTCCGGAGAAGGGATCTCGCCAATCACCGCTGAACTGGACAATCTACTGTGGTGGGGGAGCTGCACCTGCCTGTCTATCAGGACCTGCAGCACGACATGCAGCGTCCACAAATAAAAGGACGTCAGTACGAATAAAGTACTGAGTATGTAAGGCAAGGAACCATAAATACGATCAGTAATGTAAGCAAGGATAGAGAATATACAACATGTAACATCTTAGTACCTCTGAGGGCTACTTACATGAAATGCATGATACATATGTATAAATACATAAACCTTTAAAGCATTCGCCTCTGTGGGCATCATCATCATCATATCGTACCCGGCCATAATAGGCTCGGTAGAATCGTACCCGGCCACGTGGAGCTCGGTAAAACCCAACTGATCAGTGGTTGCACAATAGGTGCCGTACCCGGCCAACTATAGCGTGGCTCGGTAGAGTAAAATAGATACATATATATAATGCATGCTCGACTCATGGAATCACATTCTAAACCTTTCGGAGTGACGTAAGGTCGGTATCCTCTGTACACGTTATTAGGACTAACTCTTCACTATGAACCTTATAAGAATCAGGAAGTACCAACAACATTGATAACATAAGAATAAGAGAAGCAACATTAACATCAATCGTTCCATAAGAGGGAAAACAATGTAAGTACTGCTAGCTTCTAAGAGTAGAGTATCTTGGAAGCTCGTTCATTACATTATGTACAATCGGAGTCGTGCAAAAGAAGGAAAGGGATAGCCTCACATACCTTGTATATACTGCCCCAATCTCAAGCTATGCAATTGTCAAAACTCCTTAGTCTACAATAAGAGAAACGATACTATCGTTATCATTTAAGCGTCATAACTATTATGTATCGACCACAACCTATTTTACGATGAAACGGACAACACCTCCCCTATATATATGACCTCACACCATTCAAAACAGTCACCAAACAGCCCAAACAACATCAATAATAAACATATTGAGCCTCCCAAAATAGTCCACACACAGCCTAATCACTCCATACATACGACGACCACCGTAGTCGTGTCAAACAACCTGGAAATGTTACGAATAACTATCAGCCCATAACCCTACATATATATGGTGTTTCTCCACACCCTTCCTCCTCCAAAACTCCACAAGATAGTAGTAAAATACGCAGCCCAACAACAACGCAAAACAGTCCACAAAACAATAACATTACTACCAAGCCTTTCGATATATATCTCACAAGTTCTAGCTTCAATGGCTTAGCCGCAACTTGGATAATCTTAAATACATATAGAGTAAGAGGTTCCTTACCTTTATACAGAAAGAACAACTCCAATTTGACCTTAAATTTCCATGAAATATCCCTCCAATGCTGCCACAACAACAAAAAGACAAAACTAGCGATCAATTAGTGTTTTTCGGCACTAGAATCACTTTAGAAGGCTTGAAATCACCTAGGATTGATATTACTAACATGAGGGAGTACTTATAGAACATAAACCCTTTAAAACAACCTCCCACACGAGCTGGAATGACACAAAAATGAGCAACAACAAGAAGAACAAGAGACTTACTAGCGCCACGGAATTCCCGACACTTGATTTGTGTTGTTTGCCCTTTTTTGGGTCTTGAATCTTGAGAGAACCTTGAGAGGATGTTCCTAGGGTTCTAAGGTCTGAAAATAGTGAGAAGAAATGACTTAAAACGGGTTGGAGGCATCCTATATAGGTCCAAATATCTTAAACCGCCTTAGTGGGCCCCATAGAGAGGTGCTTGGCGCAGTCTTGCGAAAACGTGAATATCTCTCTACTCCGAGATTGTATCGATGAACGGTTTAATGCGTTGGAAACTAGACTCATAGATCTTTAATTTGGTTGGTAGATCACCCCGTAATTCCTTGTAAATTATGAGAAAAGATTAGAAACATTTGACCTAATGTTTAAGTAAAATTATGAACCTAAGTTGCGACAACTTTTGTCGACTTTTGTTTCATAACTCGTTTGACTTCAAGACTTATGATACGGATATTATATGATTAAAATACCTTAATAAATGACCTCTTGAGTGTATTAAGCACTGCTAGATTACCTGAAAATACGAGTTACAACATCCTTGATTCGTTTAACTTCTAATACTGGTTAATCACCCTTATACACTCTTGTATCACTTAAGACCAATAGGATTGACTTCTTATCATCTCAAAGATAATTCCTTCTTGGATTTATGTTAACTAATATATGGCATGAACTAACACATGTGGATATGGGTTGTAACACCCTCCCCCCCTAGGAACATTCGTCCTCGAATGTAAGGGTTTATGGGGAGTTTAAATCATCGTGGATTCCAATGGAAATTTCCGATCAATTTTCCCCTATAAAATGGTCACTAGCAAAACTTGCAAGTAATTAAGCCCAACATATGGCTTCACAAGGTTACACAAAGCATTATGCGTATTTACATTATCTACATATCACCATTTTGTATTAAGGAGGAGTATTCTCAAATTATTGCTTACCTCATAGAGCCGTTTCACCTTCCAATGTATCCTGTCTTCCACCAGCATCCTTGTTATCTTCATTCTGGAATAAGTAAGGGTATTTAGACTTCATCTCCTCTTCTGCTTCCCATGTCATTTCTTCCATATTTTTGTTCCTCCACAATACTTTGACGGAAGCTACATCTTTTGTTCTCAGCTTGCGGACTTGCCGATCTAATATCGCCACTGGCACTTCTTCATATGATAGGTCCTCTGTAACTTGTACATCTTTGATAGGGACGACTCGAGAAGGGTCTCCAATACATTTTCTCAACATAGATACATGGAATACCGGGTGGACAAATTCCAATTCGGATGGCAATTCTAACTCATAAGCAACCTGTCCAATCCGTCGAAGAATTTTATACGGCCCGATATACCTTGGACTCAGCTTACCTTTCTTCCCAAAACGCATAATACCCTTCATTGGTGAGATCCTCAGGAAAACCCAATCACCAACCTCAAACTCTAGATCACGACGTCGGACATCAGAATAAGATTTTTGCCTGCTTTGTGCCGTCCTCAATCGCTCCTGTATCACTTTCACCTTCTCAATAGCTTGGTGAATCAAATCTGGCCCATATAATTCTGTTTCACCGACTTCGAACCATCCAACTGGTGATCTACATCTCCTCCCGTATAGTGCCTCGTATGGGGCCATTTTAATACTGGAATGGTAGCTATTGTTATAGGCGAATTCTATGAGTGGAAGATGATCATCCCAATTCCCCTTAAAATCTAGAACACATGCTCGTAGCATATCTTCCAGTGTCTGAATGGTACGTTCAGCCTGTCCGTCAGTCTGCGGATGAAATGCAGTGCTGAGATTTACCTGTGTGCCTAAACCCTTCTGGAAAGACCTCCAAAAGTTAGCCGTAAATTGAGCTCCTCGGTCTGATATAATAGATATGGGCACACCATGAAGCCTAACAATCTCCTTGATATACAACTTCGCATAATCTTCAGCCGTGTAAGTTGTCTTCACTGGCAGAAAATGGGCACATTTTGTAAGTCGATCAATTATCACCCAGATGGAGTCAAACTTATGATAAGAGCGAGGTAATCCAATAATGAAGTCCATATTAATCACCTCCCACTTCCAGGTCGGAATCTCTATATTTTGAAGCAATCCACCGGGTTTCTGATGTTCTATCTTTACTTGTTGACAATTGGGACACTGGGCTACAAATTCTGCAATAGACTTCTTCATATTATCCCACCAATACTGCTCCTTGACATCATGATACATCTTTGTCGAGCCGGGATGGATGGAATATCGGGATTGATGAATCTCATTCATAATCTTCTCTCGCAACCCTGCCACATTAGGCACACACAATCGGCTCTGGTATCTCAGTGCCCCGTCTTTTCCGATCCCAAAAGCCATACTTTTACACTGTTGAATGCTTTCTCTTAATCGTACTAAGATAGGATCTTCATATTGTCGTGCTTTTACCTCGGCTACCAAAGATGATTCTGATGTATTCTGTACAGTAACACCTCCATCATCAGAGTCTAACAATCTGATTCTCATATTGGCTAGCTGATGAAGCTCTTTAATCAACCCCCATCTACCTGCCTCAATATGTACTAAGCTTCCCATTGATTTACGGCTGAGAGCGTCTGCCACAACATTGGCTTTACCGGGATGATACAATATCTCGACGTCGTAGTCTTTCAATAATTCAAGCCACCTACGCTGCCTCAAATTCAACTCTTTCTGCTTGAAGATGTATTGTAAACTCTTGTGATCTGTGTAGATGTCAACATGGACGCCGTATAAGTAGTGCCGCCATATCTTCAAAGCATATATTACTGCAGCCAATTCCAAATCATGGGTTGGATAATTCTTTTCATGCTTCTTCAATTGTCTTGATGCATAAGCAATCACATTCCCACGCTGCATCAATACGCACCCCAAACCTATACCTGAGGCATCACAATATACCACATAATCTTCTGTTCCTTCAGGAAGAGTGAGCACTGGTGCAGATGTCAATCGATTCTTCAGCTCCTGAAAACTACGTTCACAAGTGTCAGACCACTGGAATTTGGTAGCTTTTTGTGTTAACTTAGTCAATGGTGATGATATAGAGGAAAATCCTTCTACAAACCGCCTATAATATCCTGCTAGTCCTAGGAAGCTGCGGACTTCTGATGGTGTTGTAGGTCTCGGCCAATTCTTTACTGCATCGATCTTCTGAGTGTCGACACTAATACCCTCATCAGATATCACATGGCCAAGGAATGCTACTGAGTTCAGCCAGAATTCACATTTGGAGAGCTTAGCATATAACTTACGATCCTGAAGCGTCTGTAATACTATCCGCAAGTGGCCCGCATGTTCCGCCTCCGAACGAGAATACACTAGAATGTCATCAATGAATACAATCACGAACACATCAAGATAGGGCCTGAATATAGTATTCATGAGATCCATAAAAGCTGTTGGGGCATTTGTTAGCCCGAACGACATCACCAAGAACTCAAAGTGCCCATATCTTGTCCGGAAGGCCGTCTTTGGAATATCCTTCTCCCTAACCCTCACCTGATGATACCCTGAACGTAAATCAATCTTAGAGAAATACTTGGCACCCTGGAGTTGGTCAAACAGGTCATCAATTCTTGGAAGTGGATACTTGTTCTTTATAGTAGACTTATTCAACTGTCGATAGTCGATACACATCCGTAACGACCCGTCTTTCTTCCGCACGAATAGGACTGGTGCACCCCAAGGTGAAGTGCTAGGCCTAATAAAGCCCTTATCCAGCAAGTCCTTCAACTGCACCTTCAACTCTCGCAACTCTGCCGGGGCCATTCTGTATGGAGGAATAGAGATCGGTTGAGTGTCAGGCAACACATCAATGCTAAACTCAATCTCCCTTTCAGGAGGAAGGCCTGGGAGTTCATCTGGGAAAACATCTGGGAATTCGTTGACCACAGGGATTGATTGTAAAGTAGGCGGTTTCGCCTCCGCATCCCTAACGCGAACGAGATGATAAATGTAACCTTTTGAGATCATTTTCCTTGCCTTAAGATAGGAAATAAACCTACCTTTTGGTGTAGCAATGTTCCCTTTCCATTCAATGACGGGTTCACCCGGAAATTGGAACCTAACCATCTTCGTACGACAGTCAACATTTGCATAGCATGAGGCCAACCAGTCCATTCCCATTATCACATCAAAATCAACCATTTCTAACTCAAATAAATTTGCCGAGGTTTGACGACTACAAATCATCACAGTGCAACCTCTATATACCCTTCTAGCAATCACAGAATCTCCTATCGGAGTAGATACCGCGAGGGGTTTACTTATCAATTCAGGTTCAATGCCAAACTTATTAGCCACAAAGGGTGTAACATATGATAATGTAGATCCCGGATCAATCAACGCATATACATCATAAGAAAACACAGATATAATACCTGTAACAACATCTGGAGACGACTCGAGATCCTGTCGACCTACTAGAGCATAGGTTCGATTTTGAGCACCACTCGAACTCGGCACTGCACCTCTACCCCTACCACGACCTGTCGACTGCTGAAAACCCCGTGCTGGAGGTCGAACTGATGAGGAAGAACCAGACACAGATCCAGTCGGCTGAGCCATACCATCACCTCCTCTATTAGGACAATCCCGCATCATATGGCCAGGCTGCCCGCACGAATAGCATGCATCAGAACCTCGACGACACAGTCCAAAGTGGGCCTTGCCGCACTGATCACAATGTGGTGTTGGGGGTCTCATCTGACTAGTATCCCTGTGATGTTGCGAGCCAGATGCCCGCGAACTCTGACCTGGACCAGAATAGGATCGATCATATCGAGGCCTCTGAAACTGTGGAGGAGCACTAGCTACAGGTGGCGCCGAACTCCTCGAAAACTGTGGCCTGATGCGGCCTCTGAAGTCATCAGAATACCCTGCAAATCTCGCCCTCTTATGCTGGCCTCTATCCTGCTCCCTAACTGCCCTCTGCTGGCGCTTACGATCCTCTAGGGTCTGGGCATAAGCTTGAATACGGGAAATATCCATGCCCTCCACCAAGGAGGCTGTCGTACACTCATTTATCAGATGTGGTCCCAACCCATTCACGAACATATGCACCCTATCACTCATCTCGGCCACCATATGGGGAGCATACCTTGCCAAAGAATCAAACTGCATACTGTACTCTCGCACACTCATATTACCTTGTCTAAGGTTCAAGAACTTATCAGCTCTAGCTCGTCGTATCTCAACTGGCAAGTAGTGACGAAGAAAGGCCTCAGAAAATTCCTTCCACACAGCTGGAGGAGGGTTCGGACCCCTGGATCTCTCCCAACTATCATACCAGAGAACCGCTAAATCCCGTAGCCGATAAGAAGCCAACTCTACTGCCTCTGTATCACTAACATGCATAACCCGAAGTGTACGATGAACCTGGTCAATAAAAGTCTGTGGGTCCTCCTTGGGGTCTGATCCGGTAAACACTGGAGGGTCTAAATTAATAAAATCACGAACTCTTGTACTAACTGGTTTCTCAGCAGCACCTGTATTCTGCCTCTGAGCCTGAGCAGCTACCAAGCTAGTCAATAACTGCAAAGCACTCCGCATATCCTGGTCTGGAGTGCCAGACGGAGGAACTGGAGGCGCTGGGTGCCTTCTAATATCCTCTGGAGGAGATGGAGTAGATGAGGTATGAGAGGGCATCTCACTTTGAGCCTCACTTTGTCCTGCTCTGACTTGGGGCACCTGACTGGTACCCTCTCCCGCTGCTGTATCAAGCCGTCTACTAATCGTTTGCTTCCTAGTCGAAGGCATCACTGAAAAAAACAAGGAGAATATTAGAGACGAACACTTACGACTCAACTCTACGCACGATCTAGATTCAGGAAGAAGGTAACAACCCTAGATGTCATGTAGCCTCCTGATTATAAATGTGGCACGCTACACATCCATAATCAAGACTCTACTAGACACGGCTCATAGACAACCCCTAGGACAGACTTGCTCTGATACCAAGTTTGTCACGACCCAAACTGAAGGGCCATGACTAGCACCCGACCACACTTGCCGAGCACCAACATACATTTCATCTAACCTTCATTATTATCTTTTAGGGCTGACGAGATCAATATAAATGGTAGACCTAGATCATGGACAACCAGCAATAAAATATGACGGCATGAACATACATAGCAGGGGATGACCAGACAATCAAGAAACTACATATAAGGTATGAGCTACCACGCTACTATGAAAGACTATACAACAAAAACTAGCCGACAAGGCATACCAAACTATACATGAGCCGACACCTGTCTATGAGCCTCTAAAAGAACATAAGTGTTGCAACATAGCCGGAACAGGGCCCCGACATACCCATAATGTCTATAACAAAAATTGCATACCAAGACCAAGGCAAGTCCGGAGAAGGGATCTCGCCAATCACCGCTGAACTGGACAGTCTACTGTGGTGGGGGAGCTGCACCTGCCTGTCTATCAGGACCTGCAGCACGACATGCAGCGTCCACAAATAAAAGGACGTCAGTACGAATAAAGTACTGAGTATGTAAGGCAAGGAACCATAAATACGATCAGTAATGTAAGCAAGGATAGAGAATATACAACCTGTAACATCTTAGTACCTCTGAGGGCTACTTACATGAAATGCATGATACATATGTATAAATACATAAACCTTTAAAGCATTCGCCTCTGTGGGCATCATCATCATCATATCGTACCCGGCCATAATAGGCTCGGTAAAAAAAACGTACCCGGCCATCATAAGGCTCGGTAGAATCGTACCCGGCCACGTGGAGCTCGGTAAAACCCAACTGATCAGTGGTTGCACAATAGGTGCCGTACCCGGCCAACTATAGCGTGGCTCGGTAGAGTAAAATAGATACATATATATAATGCATGCTCGACTCATGGAATCACATTCTAAACCTTTCAGAGTGACGTAAGGTCGGTATCCTCTGTACACGTTATTAGGACTAACTTTTCACTATGAACCTTATAAGAATCAGGAAGTACCAACAACATTGATAACATAAGAATAAGAGAAGCAACATTAACATCAATCGTTCCATAAGAGGGAAAACAATGTAAGTACTGCTAGCTTCTAAGAGTAGAGTATCTTGGAAGCTCGTTCATTACATTATGTACAATCGGAGTCGTGCAAAAGAAGGAAAGGGATAGCCTCACATACCTTGTATATACTGCCCCAATCTCAAGCTATGCAATTGTCAAAACTCCTTAGTCTACAATAAGAGAAACGATACTATCGTTATCATTTAAGCGTCATAACTATTATGTATCGACCACAACCTATTTTACGATGAAACGGACAGCACCTCCCCTATATATATGACCTCACACCATTCAAAACAGTCACCAAACAGCCCAAACAACATCAATAATAAACATATTGAGCCTCCCAAAATAGTCCACACACAGCCTAATCACTCCATACATACGACGACCACCGTAGTCGTGTCAAACAACCTGGAAATGTTACGAATAACTATCAGCCCATAACCCTACATATATATGGTGTTTCTCCACACCCTTCCTCCTCCAAAACTCCACAAGATAGTAGTAAAATACGCAGCCCAACAACAACGCAAAACAGTCCACAAAACAATAACATTACTACCAAGCCTTTCGATATATATCTCACAAGTTCTAGCTTCAATGGCTTAGCCGCAACTTGGATAATCTTAAATACATATAGAGTAAGAGGTTCCTTACCTTTATACAGAAAGAACAACTCCAATTTGACCTTAAATTTCCATGAAATATCCCTCCAATGCTGCCACAACAACAAAAAAGCGAAACTAGCGATCAATTAGTGTTTTTCGGCACTAGAATCACTTTAGAAGGCTTGAAATCACCTAGGATTGATATTAAGAACATGAGGGAGTATTTATAGAACATAAACCCTTTAAAACAACCTCCCACACGAGCTGAAATGACACAAAAATGAGCAACAACAAGAAGAACAAGAGACTTACTAGCGCCACAGAATTCCCGACACTTGATTTGTGTTGTTTGCCCTTTTTTGGGTCTTGAATCTTGAGAGAACCTTGAGAGGATGTTCCTAGGGTTCTAAGGTCTGAAAATAGTGAGAATAAATGACTTAAAACGGGTTGGAGGCATCCTATATAGGTCCAAATATCTTAAACCGCCTTAGTGGGCCCCATAGAGAGGTGCTTGGCGCAGTCTCGCGAAAACGCGAATATCTCTCTACTCCGAGATCGTATCGATGAACGGTTTAATGCGTTGGAAACTAGACTCATAGATCTTTAATTTGGTTGGTAGATCACCCCGTAATTCCTTGTAAATTATGAGAAAAGATTAGAAACATTTGACCTAATGTTTAAGTAAAATTATGAACCTAAGTTGCGACAACTTTTGTCGACTTTTGTTTCATAACTCGTTTGACTTCAAGACTTATGATACGGATATTATATGATTAAAATAACTTAATAAATGACCTCTTGAGTGTATTAAGCACCGCTAGATTACCTGAAAATATGAGTTACAACATCCTTGATTCATTTAACTTCTAATACTGGTTAATCACCCTTATACACTCTTGTATCACTTAAGACCAATAGGATTGACTTCTTATCATCTCAAAGATAATTCTATCTTAGATTTATGTTAACTAATATATGGCATGAACTAACACATGTGGATATGGGTTGTAACATCATGATATCCTGAATTGGTGTGACGATCCAATTCTGAACCTACATAACGGACCAATGAAATGATTGAAGCGTCATGTCGCTACCTCGCCATAAGGACCTCGTTCCTCGCATAACATGTCCGAATTTCTCCTAATTTTTGAATCGACAGAATTCGCCCATCGAGCTCGCCAAGAGGCAACCTCGACGGGCGGAGGGACTAATTGTATGGGTCAAAATCTGACCACGAGTGGGTTATCATCAAAAGGAATAGTAAAAGGGGTCGACCAATCCATAGTCGTACCCACGAGGCGTATAGTGATGGGTATCTCGGCCACTGCCGAGATCGAGACATCAGAAGGAAGAGTATAGTCAAGAGAAGGTATGCTGGTTAAAGACCGTTGGATAGAGGGGAAGATTGGTTATATATATATATATATATATATGACATAAGAAGGCAAGAAAAGGGGGTTCCCATCCGAGAAAAAAGAGGAACAATGTATCAAAGATGAGAACAGGAGATGACCTCCAACAACAAAGCAAAAGCCTAGATTTTGGTTACAACCCTTTGTAATCATCCTTGTTGAATGAATAAAGATAGATCTCATAGTTATCAATGACTTTCCCTCTTTTCCTTCTTTTCTATTGCAAGTACGGAATAATGTATCAAAGATGTAAGCTTATCATTTATGTTTGATGTCTTTTAATCATCTTAAGAAATGTTATACAAGCTTGACCTCCTTCGATCCTTATATTCAATGTGCTTAGATCTAAAGTTAATTATGTTTGCCTAAGATTTATCCTCCATTTTCTTTATTAATTGGTTTAACGAAAAGCATATCACTTTTTGATCAAACACTTACATGAATAAATACTCGGTTCAAGCCCCATTTTCTTAATCTAATTAACAACATCAATAGCATGATTAAGCAGTTTATTTGCAGCAAACACCTTGATTAGTTCATCAGCTACAAGAGTTGAACCTGTATCATAATTACTCGAATCTAGAGCAAGATGGATTACCCTAAATAAGTCAATACCAGTTTTCTGCAAGTAGAAAACCATATTGTGTTTAAGCAGCATGTACACTTCTGTATGTATTTTCAGCAAATGCAAATGTATGTATCATGCTGTAGGCATTACTAAATAGGCCAAGCTACATCTTTTCATAGCTTTTTCAAAAGGGGTCACTTTTGCAACTTCCTAATTCAAAGACTAGCATACTCTCACTACAACTGAATACAACTTGCGAATTTCCAGCCTTGTAATCTTCTTATTGGAATAACCATTTTATCACAACCATACAACAAAGATACTGTACAAGTACCGTAATAACAGCTTTATAAAAACATACATAGAATGGGTTTTTAAACTTTTTAGTTTTAGATCACACATACACAAAAAAAAGGAAAATTAACAGTAACTCGTATATTTTTTATGCGATCAACTTGTTTAAATTTTGTACGCAAAGTTCTATTGATCTAGAGGCTGAATTGGGAACATAAGCTAGCATTAGAGATTCTGTCGATGAAAACTAACACAATCTACTATGAGTAACTTTTTTCCTTCCAATGAATTCGTAATAGATGATGATCATTTTCATTGTATTTGTTGAATTCTAATATTTAATTAATATCTAATAGTAGCAAATTTGGTGATAGAATTTAAGGGTCCACTAAACTATATAGAGAACCAATTTCTCTATTAGTTTCCATAGAAACCACGCACAATACAGTAAGTAAATGACAAGAGGAATTTTACGTAGAAAATTTCCAGTTCAACGGGATTAAAAATCACGACCTATCCTTGTAGGATTTCAACTTCACTACTGAGCAACTTTCAGATTACAACCTATGTAACCTAGGAATTAACATCTTAATCCCTCACTATCTTGTAACACTCTATTACAAGCCACATTGTAATAACTATATTACAAAGACTTTACAACTCGATTAACTCTAGCCAATACAAACACAAGGGTTTATGATTTACAAAGAGTTTCCTATGCAATGCTTCTAAACAAGCTAAGTACGAATTACAATTGCAGAACTATTACAAAGTTACAACTCAACTAAGGAAATACAATAACTTGATAAGGGGAACTGGTCCGTAGCAGTGTTGTTCTTTGTTCTTGATCCACTTGAGAATCGTTTTCTTGATGATCAATCACAGTGGGTGTGCTTGAGTGAAATCTCTAAGTGTTCAAGTGATTTGTTTTACCTTCCTTGATGTTAATGATACATTTGTGACATCACTTTGGATGATATAATCAAGGTAGGTAAAAGACACTCCCCATAAAGTTGAATACTATACTATTTCTGCACTATAGCGTGTGCAGGCAGCAACTTTACAGCTGGGGCAGTTGACTTGTGCAATTTCCACGGAAAACGGTAGGCTATCTGTTCCCCCTGTTGTTCCTTTGACTCTGAAGAGTTGAACCATATCCCAAGCTGGAATCTTTTGATCTTAAGGTCTTGAGAATGTGTAACGGGTTCCTTTTCTGGTTCTTGACAGTAACTTTATTAGATCATCAAAACATAAAACAAGGTACTTGTAACCTATCAATTTTCTCCCTTTTTGATGATGAGAAACTTATAATTGAAAATCCCACAAATAGCCACAAAGAACCAGACAGTGAACCAGAAAGGCCATTGAGCCTCCCCCTAAATCTGTATTCCCCCTTAATTAGTGCATATCATTATTCAATTATGCATAATACTCCTCCTTTTGGCATCATAAAAAGAAGAAAACCAAGTAAAAGCAAAAAAAAGTCCAGCGTGGTTAACTCATCTCACATGTGTGCACACAACATGATAGAAAACAACGATATAAGAGCAATGTATACGCAATAAAAGAGAAAAGCTTGCATTAACACAATTTGGATTTTCCAACAGGAGCAGTTTCAATGTTACAAGCATTATCCACAATTCAAAACAAACAAAAAAAGTACCACAAACATCATCATAAACAACCATAAGAAACAGACACTGAAAGATAAACTAGACACTGGGAGGGAACACTGGTTAAGGAGCACTGAAATAGGGGGGACTTGGAGGAAGAGGCAAGGGTTTGGAGGACTAAATCCATTCGAGCGTTCACTGACATTTGCTCGTTGAGCAGTCTCTCTTTCAGATCCTCCACTTGTTTCTTGAGCTCAGCATTCTCTTTGGTCAGCCGAGCAACCTCTTCGCTTTGAGAGCTACTGGAACTAGGTGCCTTCTGCAACTGACTTAACCGAGTCTCGAGAATAGCATTCCTTGCTTTCAACTGCCTTATCTCAGTAGTAGAACTGTTCTAAGCATTGATCAACTGAGATATAGTAGAAGTTCTTCCAACCACTCCAACTTTCTCGATACACTCGCATTCTTGTAGAGTAGCTTTGGAGAAGGTTTGCTTATTAGTGCCTACTTTAGCTTGTCCCAGAGGAACCTTTAAGTACTCGAAGACTTTAGTAAGAAGGAACCCATATGGCAGGCCATGATTACCATCTTTAAAAGAGAAAACACATAAATTTCCCATCAAACTTGTTCGGAAAAATCATTTACACACCTTAACTTTACGGGCAATCTATGTCCCCCCTATTCTTGTTTGGGGTAAATTTAATACCCCATTGGTAGCACTTAGTCAGTCTTGTGGTGGGATGTGTAGTACACGCACGCCACGTGTCAAAAGCTGCTTTATTTTTTTCACTTATTTAATTACTTTTTTATTTAACTCTTTTTTTTTCATGTCATCTTCATCACCACCTACACCACCATGGAACTAGCTCTAAACCACCTTGAAAAGAAACAAAAACATAAAGGAAACCCAAAAACAATAGCCATGTCTTCATCCTTCAAAGTCATGAAAATTCGCCACCAAATGACCGCTATTTTTGCTCCTTTTAACCACTAAAAATCAACTGGCAAAATAGCCCTAAACCATCCCAAAACAGAGCTCAACCGCCCCCCCTCCTCCACAACTACCCCCCAAAATCAGCACCTAAAACTCACCCCAAAATACCTCAAAATCCACCCAAAATCATAGCAAAATCAGCTGCGAAAATCAGCTCCAAGATACTCCCAAATTCCAGCAGTTTTTCCCCTTTAAAATAACTCTAAAATCACTGAATATTGCAACAAATTTTAGCCCCTAAACCTCCCAAAAACCTGCTGAAATCAGCCCTCAAAACCACCAATTTACAGCTCCAAAATACCTTAAAATTAGTCCAAAAATAAGCCCTTGGTTGTGAGATATTTTATCTTCTTTCTTTTTAATTCTTTGAAGTAGGATTATATTGATGGAATATGGCGAAGGAAACAGACGAGTGGAAATAGAGACTCAACAAGAAAAAAAAAAGCAAAAAATAAAACATGACTTAGTTTCAAGAAGTGGGAAGGAAGATAGTGACACCGGTTTGCTAAAATGAAGAAAGAGAAAAAGAAAAGAAAATGAATAAGAAAAGAGAAAAAATTAGTAATAAATTTAATTAATTAGAGTATCCAATAGGAAAGTGGCACCTGGACAATTAAATTAGTTTAAAGCCTTTTTATTTTTGCCTCACGCGCATCTACGAAATGAGCTACACTTTTCATGCCAGGTCATCACTTAATGGGGTATTAAATTTAATTTCGATAAGAATAGTGGGATGTTAGGACACCTGTAAAGTTTAGGTGTGCAAATGATTTTTACTGACAAGTTTAATGGGTACTTTATGCATTTTCTCTCTTTAAAATCTGCCATTTTCTGGATGTGCTATATCATGATCCCAAGCAGGTTGATGGTAGTGAAGTTGTCCAGTGCTTCCATAAGGAACAAGTCTGCATGAGAATTGATAGATCTTCCCTCAGCACGAGGGAGCAAGACCTTGTTCACCATCTCAAATATCAATTGGTACACTGGAAGAAGGGCCTTCTTCTGTACTCGTTCCCCTTGCTGAACTGCTCTATCTTTTAGGATGGCATTTCTGAAATTTTGAGAACAAGATCCTTGAACACTAGACAGCCCTTCACCAGGCACACCCAGAATAGATCCCAACAAAGTAGAGTCTATTACCATATCAACTCCATTCACCAGCACACAGATGTGATCGTCCTCAACTTTGAAGAGGTCGGCATAGAAACTTTGAACTTCCTCCTCATACACCTTTGGAGCATCACTAGTGAACAAATGTGCCCACTGTTGAAACTTACAAATATCAACCAACTATCTCATACCAGCTTCCTCCAAAATATCAGAGGCAAATGTACGGCCCATAGCACCTTTTGATTCCTCAACTTCTCTTTCCCAACACTCCTTTGATCACCAACTTTGGCCTTCTTTGAGGAACTAGGTTCCTTATCAGTATCAGCTTTTCTTTTAGTAGACTTGCGAACATTCTTTCCTTTTTCATTAGACTTCACAGACTTTTTACCCCAATTCTTCCATTACCTTGTCACCAGACTCTTCCACAAACTTATCACCAGATTCTTCCACTACATTTTCACTAGAGACAAAATCAGCAGACTTGTTCAGATTTTCAGTAGACACAGAAGATCCCTTTTTTGGCTTGGGGAGACCATGCTTCTGTGAGAGCTTTCTAGTCATGGAACTAGGTTCCCCGTCTTCTTCCTCATCCACATTCACAACAGGTACTAACTTCTCACTCACAGCTTTTCCATCTTTCACCAATTTTCTTTTCCTTGTCTTAGCTTGGCTGTTCTTAAGAGCAGACTCAAGAGATTTCTTCCTTTGTAACCTTGTAGTGGGTCACTTAGGAGTAGACTCTTGAGAAACCATTGGTCTATAACTAGTCAAGCTAGCGATTGGCATATCATCAGAATCCTCTCCACTATCCCTTTTTTCTTCTCTACTCATAGATCTTCCCTCATGCATCACCACACACAAAGGCTCAGCATCAAAATGAGGAGACGGAGCAGGGTCAATACTAACCTAGGGCTCTTGAGAGGACCCCTGAGTTAGATCGTCCAAGGAGGGATCAAGTCCTTCATGAGGAACCTAGTAGTATTGTCCTGTGCCGATTGAGTAACACGCACAAGCGCTCCACCCTCTACCACGGTCCTAGACTCTTCCCCCTGAGGCTCAGACCCATCCTTACTTTCTTTAGCAATAACCCCTTCACCAGCTATGGACAACATGTTCTTTGTTGCTTCTTTCTCTTGTACACCCATGGAAAACTCAGGAGAGGAAGGAGTGTTACCTGTGGACACAAGATCAGGAACAGTCTTTGTTGGATCAACATTCTCAGAACCATCAGTTTGATCTGCCTTTGACCCTTCTTCCATAGGAGAACGTGAAATTTCCTGAATTTCTTCATTGTCAACGGTACTCTTTTCACTCCCTTTTTTTTAGCTAAATAAAAGGATATCTCCTGGCTATAAACCTTTTAGGAGTCGAGATTTTGCTGCTTCGATGAGGACCAGAACTCATTAGGTAGGGGAGGAAACTAAGTGTAGGGTTGACTCTGCCCTAGGGTTTTGGCTAGTGGTAGTGTTGAGGGATGAGTCTAATATCGTTATTTGAACGGCTGAGGACTCAATGGGGGTGTTACTTGGAATACTCTAGGTTTCATGATTTTCAGCCATGGAGAGAAGTGATGAGTTGAAGAGAAGAGATGGGTAGTTTGAAGAGA
Source organism: Nicotiana sylvestris (assembly GCF_000393655.2). Classification (NCBI taxonomy): domain Eukaryota; kingdom Viridiplantae; phylum Streptophyta; class Magnoliopsida; order Solanales; family Solanaceae; genus Nicotiana; species Nicotiana sylvestris. The sequence goes on along the minus strand of NC_091059.1, from coordinate 199,364,534 downwards.
GAAAGAAGAGGAAAAATTTTAACGTTAGTTGTGACGGTGATGGATATATTTAAGATTGATGAGGGACCGACTAAGAAAAGATGGAAGTTTTGGGAGTTGGGTCGATTACTAATGGGTGAGACGTTTGGTTCAAAAGACATAAAGAAAAGAAATTGACACACTGATGATGTGGCATTGTTTTGACCATTTAAAAATGTGCATGAGAGAACAGAGAAACTACTAACTTGTGTCAGGAGAACCAGGTTCCCTGATGAACCTTGCATATGTAAGCTTTGTCCTTTTTACCAACGTGTACTGCATTAATTGCCTATTAGCTCTGTAATCATCATGCGTGTCTACTTGTAACGGTATAGAGGTGAGTTAGAATTTTTCAAAAAACACTTTTAGCTAATTTTACCTTTACATTTCTTTTATAGCCAATCATTAGGAGACCAGGTTCTTAATTGGATTTTATCAACACTAGTGCCAGGCGATTTCTCTCAAAGTGTTCTCTACTTAGGACTTTGGTGAATATATCTACAATCTGATTTTCTGTGCTATAGAATTTCATGCATATGAGCCCCTTTTCAACATTCTCTCTGAAAAAATGATGACGCACATCAATATGCTTGGTTCTTTTATGTTGGACTGGATTTTTGGTCATATTGAGTGCATTTGTATTGTCGCACAGGAGAGGCACACAATTTGAGAACACTCCAAAGTCTTCGAATTGGTACTTGATCCACAACAATTGAGCACAACAAGAAGCAACTACTATATATTCTGCTTCAGCAGTTGAGAGTGCTACTGAGTTTTGCTTTTTTGTACACCATGAGATTAGGAAAGAACGTAGGAAATATGCCATTCCAGGCGTGCTATTCTTGTCCACCAAATATCCTGTATAATCAGCATCAGCATACCCAACAAGATCAAAGCTGTCACCGGAGGAATAGTAGAGAACCAGGTCATGTGTTCTTTTGAGATATCATAATATTCTCTTGGCAACCTTCATATGAGATTCTTTTGGATTAGATTGAAACCTTGCACAAAGACCCGCGCTGAACACAATGTCTGGTCTGCTTGCAGTGAAATACATGAGTGACCCTATGATCCCTCTATACATGGTCTGATTTACAGGGAAACCATGTTCATCAATGTCTAGACAAGTAGCTATGGAAATAGGAGTGTCAATAACTTTTGATGCTTCCATGTCAAACCTTTTTAGCAGCTCCTTGATGTACTTCTACTGACTTATCAATGTTCCCTTTTGAGATTACTTCACTTGAACTACCAGGAAAAGATTTAATTCTCCAATCATACTCATCTCAAATTCACTCCCCATGAGTTTTGCAAACTCCTCACAAAGAGAGTCAGATATGGCTCCAAAAATGATATCATCAACATATACTTGAACAACGAGCAGGTTCCTCCCTCGTTTCTTCAGAAAAAAAGTATTGTCGATTTTCCCTCTTGTATAGCCATTTTCTAGATGGAACTTTGTTAGCCTTTCATACCAAGCCCGGGGAGCCTGCTTTAGCCCATACAGTGCCTTGTCCAGTTTGAACACATACTCAGGATGCTCGTGACTCTCAAATCCAGGAGGTTGCTTGACATAAACTTCTTCTTTTAGGAAGCCATTTAGAAATGCACTTTTGACATCCATTTGTAATAGTGTGAATTCCATATGTGATGCAAAGGCAATAAGAATTTTGATAGCTTCCATTTGAGCAACTGGAGCAAAAGTTTCATCATAGTCAATCTCTTCTTCCTGATTGTAGCCTTGAATTATAAGTCTTGCCTTATTTATTGTTGTGTTTCCAAACTCATCAAGTTTGTTCCTGAACACCCACATGATTCCTATAACAGTTCGATCTACAGGTCGAGGAACCAAATGGCATACTTGGTTCCTTTCAAATTGATTCAGCTCCTCTTTCATGGCATTGATCCAGTCTGCATCTTTAAATGCTTCTTTGATATTTTTGGGCTCTATGGGAGAAAGGAAGGCTGAAAAGGCAAGTGAGTTTCTTGCTTTTGATCTAGTTTAAACTCCTAAGTCAAGATGGGTGATTATGTTGTTAAGAGGATGTGAGCTTTTGTGCTTCCAATTTGGTACCTGAATCTTATTAGTAGAGGACCCAGGTATGTCTGGCTGAGGTTCTTGGCTGCTTCTTACTTCAGCAAGTGGAGTACCTTGGACTGCATCAACAACTCTATTTTCAGCTTCAGTTGGTGTGATCATGGGATCAGGTTACTCTCCAATAGATGGAGGTGTAATTGCATCATCTTCACTAGATTCCTTTACATGACTCATCATGTCTGCTTTTCCATTTGCCATGTCAATAACTTCTCCTGGAACAGATAAAGGTTTTCCATCTTGATCAGCATGTTTGTCCTTCTCACATGAGATGTGAGATTCATCAAAGATCACATGTATACTTGCCTCAACAAATTGAGTCCTTTTGTTGTAAACTTTATAAGCTTTGCTTTGAGATGAGTATCCCATAAAGATTCCTTCGTCACTTTTAGCATCGAATTTTCCAAGAGTATTCTTTCTATTGTTGAGAACAAAACAGTTACACCCAAAAGTCCTTAGATATGTCAGCTTGAGCTTCCTTCCATTCAGCAGTTCATATGGAGTCTTGTTCAGAAGGGACCTGATCATGCACCTATTCACCAAATAGCAAGCAGTATTGACAGCTTCTGCCCAGAAATTCTTTGCAATCTCACAGTCAATCAACATTGTCCTTGCCATGTCTTCAAGAGTTCTATTCTTCCTCTCCACAATACCATTTTGTTGAGGTGTTATTGGAGCTAAAATATTATGAGTGATACCATTTTCAGTTCAAAACTCATCAAATTTGGTATTATCAAACTATGTCCCATGATTAGACCTGATGCAAGCTACATTATTACCCATCTTCACTTGAATATTTTTGATGAAGGCAACAAATACTTCAAAATCCTTGGTTTTGAGAAACAGAGTCCAGGTGAATCTGGAGTAATTGTCAACTATAACGAAGATATATTTATTTCCTCCCCTACTTTCACCCTCATAGGTCCACATAGATCCATGTGAAGAAGATCAAGTGGCCTTGAGGTACTAACTTCCTTTTTGGGCTTGAACGAGGATCTGACTTACTTGCCTTTACACATGCATCACACATTTTGTGATCCTTGAAGCTTGACTTGGGCAGACCACGAACCACGTCCTTCCTAACCAATTTGTTCAGCAACGTGAAGCTTGCATGGCCCAGCCTCCCATGCCATAATTTAGCATCATCATTAACATCACTTAAACAATTGAGATCACCATTCTGTAGAGATTTAAAGTTAGCAACATAGATATTTTTGTATCTTTTTTCTACTAGCATCACCTCACCAGTCACTAGGTTTGTAACTATACATATTTTTGGCACAAATTCCACCGCATTTCCCTTGTCACAGATCTAGGAAACACTTATCAAGCTATACTTCAACCCATTCATATAGTACACAGTTTCGATTGAGTGTGAGAGAGACTTCTCAATCCTTCCAAATCCCAGAATGTATCATTTATTGTCCTTTCCAAAGGATACACTCCCTCATTCCAAGGCCTTAAGTGAAAGGAAATCATTTGTACTTCCAATCATATGCTTTGATCAGCCTCTATCCATATACCATTGTAGGTTGTTCCCTTTCACTGTTCCCTGCACAAGAAAATTAAGAGTTAGACTTAAGAACCCAAACGAGTTTGGGTCCCTCGTAATGAGAAAAGGGGTAAATAAGTGATCTTCTGGTCTAAGCATGCATCATGCATCATTTATAAGAGGGAGCGGGTTCTCTATCAGTAGTTACTTTTTTAGCAAAAACTTTATTTTTCTGTTGTGACTGAAATCTGTCCTTAGAGTTTTCTTTAAAGTGCCCAGTGTTGCCACAGTGAGTGCAAAGCCAATTGTCAGGTACAGTAACGTACTTGCTATGAGGGTTGTAGGGAATCTTTTCCCTTTAGAACCCAATGCCTTGCCTGTTTCCCCCATTGTTGGTGTACATGGTAGTGATAGCATCAGAGGATCAGGTCCATTTGAGTGATTTTTCAAGGTCACTCTTCATTCTTCCTAGTTCTTCCCGAAGTTATTTATTTTTTTCAAGCTCAGCACACAGACTAGACTTCATTGAATTTAACTCACTTTCAAGCTTAATGTGTGCCTCACTTGAAACTTCCTTTCCCTTTTGAGAATTTCCAGGCCGACTCTCTATTTTAAGTTCCCCAATTATTTTCTTCAAGTCAACTATAGGTCATCTCTCTCATGCTTAATGTTAGAAACTCTCTAAATTAAGACTTCTTTTTCTTTTTTTGCACACTCAATGGTCTCTTTTAGGTCTACCACAACAATCATTAGATCATCTCTTTCATGTTTTATATTTGCAATTTTTTCATCTAAGGCAACATTCTCTTTCTTTAGGTTCTCAATTGTTTCTTTTAAATCAACTACAACGACTACTAGGTCATCTCTGGTCTGTTCTGCTTCTCCTAATTCCACAGTTAAAGCATATTTATCATTTATAAGACTGTGATAAGCATTAATTAACACATTTGCCAGAGATATAAGTTTTTTAGGAGAATAAGATTTTCGATTTCTCTGAACTTCCAGAAAATTAACTTCACCATCGTCATCATCTTCATCATCATCAGACTGAGTGTTAGTTTGTATGAGTCCACCAAATACTAGAGTACCTGGTCCTCCACAAGATTCTGCTGAGAATGCTAATAAAATAGTATGTAAATAAGGTAGAGGATTTTTACGTGAAAAAATCTCACACAAGGGGATAAAAAAACCACGACCTACACCTGTAGGCTTTTAACTTCACTAACTTGTAAAGAACCTATTACAAGCCACTTTGCAATGAATCCTATTGCAAAGGATTTAATCAACTAACTTGTGGTACTCTTACCACAAGCCACTTTGTGACTTCCTAGTTACAAAGGCTTTTTCTAACTTGTGATGCTTTCACCACAAGCCACTTTATATTTCTACAATTACAAAGACTTTTACTTATGACTAAATTTAGTCACAACATAAACTCAAGGAGTTTACGGATTTACAAGAGGATTCTTAATCAAACGCTTCTAGCTAAGCAGTTTAGGAGATATAACAAGTACAATAACAAAGTTACAACTCAACTAGGACAACAACAAGCTATCTTTTAGGAACTGGTCCGTAGTTGCGTTCAACTTTGTTCTTCAAGCTTGAGAGGATTGATTTTTTTGTTTTGTCAAGAAGCTTGAATGAGAAACTGAAACCTACAAGTGATGTTTTGTATAAAACTCATTGTATGTACATCTTGATCACATCACTTGAAATGATGTGAGAACTTTATTTGGTTAAGAGAATGAGTGAGCGCTGGAGACAGTGCAGTGCGGCAGAAATAGTGTCGTCAGTCACTCCATTTTCAGCTGTGTCCAATTGACTTTGTACTGCTCTGAGGGAACCACAAGAGTATCAAGTCCTTGTGTGGATTCCTAGCTCCTGAAGCTATAGCAGTTCACCTTTAGTTGGAATCCGTTAAAACTTGCAGTATAATCCAAGTAGGTCAGGTTCCCTATCTCGCTCTTAACAGTAAGTTTGTTAGATAATCAATGAGTTCTTAACAGTAGGTCAGGTTCCCTATCTGGCTCTTAACAGTAACATAAGGCAAAAATATTTAAATCCTATCAATTTCACCCTTTTTGATGATCACAAACTTAACATTTATCGAGTGGTTTTAGAGCAGTAAAGAACCAGTTCAAGTAACAGAGGAAACACGGGGTCACAGGGTTCCCCTTGAGACTATGCCTTATCGTGTTCCCCCTGAGACTATGCCTTATTGTAACAATGAGTTCCCCTATGTGTTCCTTTCCCCCCTTTTGGCATCATTAAAAAAAATAGAATAACAACACAAAGAAATCCAGCTAAGCTAACTCATGCCACATATGTGCACATATCATGATAGAGAATAGAACACAGAAAGAGAGTACTGACATAATAAAATGAGGATTGATATTAATAAAGCTTTAACTATGCCTCTGCTTGGAAAAAGCAAGACGCAACATTGGACTTGTTAACGAGAGCAGTAATGTTTCATCCCAACGTGTCTTGGCTTGCCACATTTATAACAGAGGTCATAATTTTTTGGCTTGCCAGAACTGCCCCTTTTTGAAATGCCTCCATTCCTGCGAACCATTTTCGAGAATCTTCTTGTCAAGTAAGCCATATCACCATCCTCACCACTTGAATCATTGTTGTATGTCTTGAGGACCAGATTTTTCTCCCTTTTGGGCTCTCTTCTTTCATTGCCCTTCTTCTTCTTCTTCTTCATCATCATCATCATTTCATATGTTTTCAGATTACTACAAGCTCATCAATGGTTAGCTCCTACAAGTCCTTCGCCTATGTAATAGTGTTCACTTTGCTTTCATAGGAGTTGGGCAGGACACTGAGTATTTTCCTGACAAGTTTGTTTCTTGAAATAATTTTTCCAAGAGAATAAAGCTCATTGATGATAGAGGTGAAATGAATGTACATGTCTTGGATGGATTCATCATCTTTCATCCTGAAAAGCTCGTATTCAGTTGTAAGCATATCAATCTTTGATTGCTTGACCTGTGTTGTTCCTTCATGAGCTATCTGAAGGGCCTCCAAAATTTCTTTTACTGATAGGCATGTCGATATCCTATTATATTCATCAGGAACAATGCCACAAACAAGGATTTTCTTTGCACGAAAATTCTTTTCTACGACCTTTCGATTAGTCTCATTGAATTCTTTCCTCGTCTTGGGAATGGCTACAGTTGGGTCGCCAAGATTCTTGGTAGGAACAAAGATTCCATCGTAGATAACATCCCATAGCTCTGAATCTTTAGCCATGATGAAGTCGTGCATCCTAGTCTTCCACCATCCATAATATTGACTATTGAACCTTGGTGGTCTGTAAGTAGACTGACCTTCTTCGAAGTTTGCGGAGACGCATGAGGATCCTTTCTAGGTGTTAGCCTAATAGAAAGAACCTGCTCTGATATCAATTGATAGAATTTAAGGGTCCACCAAATTATATAGAGAGCCATGTTCTCTTTTAGTTCCCACTGAAACCACGCACATTGCAGTAAGTAAATGACAAGAGGAATTTTACGTGAAAAATTCCCAGCTCAACGGGATTAAAAATCATGACTTACCCTTGTAGGATTTCAACTTCACTACTGAGCAACTTTCAGATTACAACCTACGTAACATATGAATTAACCTCTTAACCCTTCCCTAACTTGTAACACTCTATTACAAGCCACTTTGTAATAACTATATTACAAAGACTTTACAACTCGACTAACTCTAGCCAAGACACAAACACAATAGTTTATGATTTACAAAGAGTTTCCTATGCAATGCTTCTAAACAATTTAAGTAGGAATTACAATTGAAGAATTATTACAAAGTTACAACTCAATTAAGGACATACAATAACTTGATATGGGAAACTGGTCCGTAGCAGTGTTATTCTTTGTTCTTGATACACTTGAGAATCATTTTCTTGATGATCAATCACAGTGAGTGTGCTTGAGTGAAATCTCTAAGTGTTAAAGTGATTTGTTTTACTTTCCTTGATGTTAATAATATATTTGTGACATCACTTAGAATGATTTAAGCAAGGTAGGTAAAAGACACTCCCCATAAAGTTATCTGCTGCACTGTTTTTGCATTGTAGCGTGTGTAGGCAACAATTTTACAGCTGGGGCAGTTGACTTGTGCAGTTTCCTCAAAAAACGATAGCTATTTGTTCCCTCTGTTGTTCCTTTAACTCTGAAGAGTTGAACCATATCCCAAGCTGGAACCTTTTGATCTTAAGGTCTTGAGAATGTGTAACATGTTCCTTATCTGGTTCTTGACAGTAAGTTTGTTAGATAATTAAATTATAAAACAAGGAACTTAGTAACCTATTATTTGGGCATACCTTTTTGTCACTAAATTACAAAAGTTACATAGTTTGCCACGCTTAACATAGAAATTTGTTGTGGTTGGACATATATTTCTTGCTTCGGCTGTTATAGTTAGTCACTCGTAGTTATGTATATTATTGTTTTGAGGCACAGATTTCTGCTCTTCAAGCTCCTTACGTGCCATTGTCAGTATAGAAATAATTAAAATCATATATAGATGTGGAAGTAGTGCAGAAATATATCTTATTTCATATTCCTCATCATATCCCGCCGCAATATATTATGATTTTTTATTTTCCATCGAAATATATCTTTATTTATCCATTGCCAATTGACACACACACAAAAAAATACTCTTCCTGCTCAAATTTAGAAAAAGGTCCTATGCCAACAAACATTATTTTAGGTATATGACACCAATAAAAAATAACATATAAGATATGAATAAAGAAAAGACAAAAGACGTGTATAGAATCACTTTCCATTTGTTGAATATTAGAATTCTAACGACAACAACAACAAACTCAGTTTTCACAAGCGAGGACCGGAGAGGGTAGTGTGTACACAAACTTTACCCCTACCTTGAGGGTAGAGAGGTTGTTTTCGATAGACCTTCCGTTCAAGGAAAGAAAAAGAGATCAGTGACGACAAGTAATACCAACAACAAGATAATAAGAAAACAAGCAGTAACAATAACAAGATAATAAGAGAACAAGCAATATCAACAGCAATATAATAAGAAAACATGTAGTAATCAAGACTGACAATAACCGAAATACAAGGCTGTCACTATTACTGCTACCGAAATACAAGGCTGTCACTATTACTGCTACCGAAATACAAGGCTGGGACTATTATTGCTACTGGTATGAGAAAGACACGCACTCGATTACCTACTAACCTTCTACCTTAATCCTCGACCTTCACACCTTCCCATCAAGGGTCATGTCCTCAGTGAGCTCAAGCAACGCCAAGTCCTACCTAATAACCTCTCCCCAGTACTTTTTTGGCCTACCTCTACTCCTTTTCAGACCACCTGAGGCCAACCTCTCACACCTCCTCACTGGAGCATCTGTGCTTCTCCTCTTTACATGTCCAAACCACCTAAGCCTCGTTTTTTGCATCTTGTCCTCCACCGAGTCTACTCCTACCTTGTCCCGTATATCTTCATTTCTAATCTTATCTATCCTGGTATGTCCGTACATCCATCTCAACATCTTCATTTCCGATACTTTCATCTTCTATACATGAGAGTTCTTGACTGACCAACACTTTGCTTCATACAACATGGTAGGTCTGAACACCACTCTGTAAAATTTACCTTTAAGTTTAGGTGGCACATTCTTATCACATAAAACACCAGATGCGAGTCTCTATTTCATCCGTCCCGCTCCAATACGATGAGTAACATCCTCATCAATCTTTGTATTTCCTTGGATAATAGACCCAAGGTACTTGAAACTAGTTCTCTTATGGATGACTTATGTATCAAGCCTCACATCCATGTCTACACCCTCAGTTTTGTCACTGAACTTGCACTCTAAGTACTCAGTCTTGGTCCTATTCAACTTGAAACTTTTAGACTCCAAACTTTCGCGTTAACTCCATCTCGCGTCTCGTTAATCAAAACAATATCATCCGTAAATAACATACACTAAAGCACATCCCCTTGAATGTGGCGTGTCAGTATGCCCAACGCCAAGGCAAATAAGAATGGGCTAAGAGCCAACCCCTCGTGCAACTCCATCACAACTGGAAAGTGGTTTGAATCCCCCTCCACGGTCCTCACTCGTGTCTTGGCTCTATCATACATGTCCTTAATTACCCTAGTATAAGCCACCGGAACACCCTTAGCCTCCAAACGCCTCTATAGAATCTCCCTCAAAACTTTGTCATATGCTTTCTCTAGATCAATGAACACCATATGTAAGTCTCTCTTCCTCTCCCTATACTGCTCCACCAACCTCTTTACAAGATGAATGGCTTCTGTAGTTGAATGTCCCGGCATGAATCCGCTGGTTTTCGAAAATAGACACGTTCTTCCTCACCCTCGCTTCCACCACTCTCTCCCAAACTTTTATAGTATGGTTCAACAACTTGATACCCTATAGTTGTTACAAATTTTGGATATCTCCCATATTCTTATACCCCAGATCATCGTACTCCACCTCCATTCTTCAGGCTTTTCGTCCTAAAGATGGTGTTAAACAACCCAGTGAGACGTTCCAAGCCAGCTCTACCCACACTCTTCCAAAATTCTACCAGAATTTCATCTGGCCCAGTCGCTCTTCCCCTGCACATCTTACGCATAGCCCCCTCGACCTCCCCCATTTTGATACGCCTACAAAAACCAAAGTCACGTCGACTCTCGGAGTGCTCCAAATCATCCAACACAATACCCCTATACCCTTATTCATTTAGGAGTTTATGAAAGCATGTTTGCCATCTACGTCTAGTATGCGCATCATCCATCAATACTCTACCATCCTCATCTTTGATGCACTTCACCTGATCCGGGCACGGGACTTCCTTTTTCTCACCCTGGCTAGCCTGTATTGCTTCTTATCTCCACCCTTGTCACTAAGTTCTTCGTACAAACGTCCAAATGCTGACATTTTAGTCGTCGTAATCGCTAACTTCACCTCTTTCTTGGACATCTTGTACCACTCCCAGTTCGTCCTCTTCTCCTCTTCGTCCTTGCTCTCCACCAGTTTCAAGTGCGTTGTTTTCTTGGCTTCTATCTTTCCTTGGACCTCTCCATTCCACCACCAATTCGTTTATTTGCATCAAGCTTTCGGGGGGCTCATTCAAGGCTTACTCGAACTATTACTCAACAGAAAATAAGAGCTTTAGTTTCGGCTCATCGGGATAGGGATAGGAAAAAGAGAGATTTTCGTCGTTTGTGGATCACTCGGATAAACGCAGTAATTCGCGAAAGGGGAGTATCCTATAGTTATAGTAGATTAATACACGATCTGTACAAGAGACAGTTGCTTCTTAACCGTAAAATACTTGCACAAATAGCTATATCAAATAGGAATTGTCTTTATATGATTTCGAACGAAATCATAAAGGAAGTAGATTGGAAAGAATCCACCAGAATAATTTAAATGGAGTTCCCCGGAGAATGAACTCCGGGAAGGTAGAGTAGAAATTTCTATGAGAAAATATGCTAAAGTAGTCAAAATGAATGAACACGTT